>NC_138376.1:25802024-25846605 GCF_054177405.1 Leptonychotes weddellii | reverse complement strand
GATTTCCCTCGGCCCCTGTGCTGTCAACAGCAGAGGGACCAGGACCGGGCAGGGGCTGGTACCAGCAACCTGAAGCCTGATCAGTGGGGCACTTGTGGCTCTCCAGCTAACTCCAGCTTGTCCAGCCCGCCACCCTGAACTGTCCCATCTAACCCAAGGTACTCCTCTCCTTCCTGGCTCTCACTCTGACACGAGGTGCTCCTCACAGAGCTATGCTGAAGGAAGAGGCCACCCAAGATCTAGCAAAAAAGAGGATGGTTCTGAAAGGACAGAGCAAAGAAAACCATTTACCATCTTTGGGCAAAAGATTTCAACTTCTGGGGCAACGTTACAGTGCGCATAAAGCAGAGCTAAAATATGGCAACATGTTGCATTCAGTTGAAAATGTTTTACAGGGTGTATTTGTGAAAGGTACTATGCTGAAAGCTGTGGAGGCCCCAAGGTAACTTGGCCCAGCCAGAAGGAGAGACAAGTAAGTAACATGAGGCAGGGTGTGGTTGAGCGCTAAGGAGACATTAGACATAAGGTGAGAGGGTCCTCAGCCCTGGCTACACAACATCAGAGTTAACTCCCCTAGGAGATGCCCAGCGCCATCCCCAGTGGTCCTGGGCAACGAGCCCGCAGTATTTTTCCGAAAGCTCCCCAGGGGAGTCTAACATGCAGCCAGGCTTGAGAATCTCTGTGAAAAAGAAGATCAGAGGAGGAAGAGACTACTTCTAGCTGTGAACTGGGGAACCCAAGTGTAGAGGTAGCCACCTGCAAATAAAGAAATGGGATTTGCAATCAAGACAGTGGACTGTAAAAAAAAAAAAAATAAGTGGACTATAGCGTTGCCTGGCTTTGGTTAAAATGCAGATTCTCAGGCCCTATCGCCAAGCTACAGAATCCAAATCCTTAAGGTGCTTGATATATATTTTTACAGAATGTGAATGAACAAGTGGACTAGTAATCACTCCAATTTATCGATACCCAGGAGTCCTAGCTTGAAACAGTTAATTGTCCTCTGCTTTCATATTTCAAGAAGTACTTTGGGGGCAGGACTGAGGCTTCCTGGGGCAAAGAAGAGAACTGAAATTTGGAAGAGTGCCCCCAAACATCCTGCCTCAAATCTTCTGGACTTCCATTCAGCTCTGTGCTCTACCTTCCAACTCTCTTGGACTCCTCTGCAGCCGTCCGCCACGCCCGGTGATTCCAACTGCTGTAACTCACACTCTCCACCTCCCTCAGGCTCGGTGGTCATGGTGTCTCTGCCTGCTGGCCCACCCTGGGAACTCATTCCCAAATGAAAGAACAGAGAAGGGGGCATGAAGACTAGTGGAGGGCAAGAAGGGTAGTAGAGAGTAGATAGTAAGAGGCTCTGTGGAGTATCAGTAGGTCCAACGAAGAAATATACTCTCATAAAAAGAGCCTAAGCTCTGAAACCAGTCAGTCCCAGATTCAAATCCAGCTCTACCTCTCTAGGGAAGATTTTCTGATTCTCTTATTTCTTCCTCTTCCAAATGGGGATAATACCTCCTCATGAGAGTCTGTGAACAGTTGATAAGATAATCTGTGTAAAGTTCCTAATAAAATATCTGGGAAATAGTACGGAAGCTGGTTCAGACAACAAATGCTCTAGGACTGTGCTGTCTATGATGGTAGCCATGAAGCACATATGGCTATTTAAATTAACTTAAAATTCAGTCGCTCAGTTGCACTAGGCCAAGTGCTCAATGGCCATATGTGGCTAATGGCCACCACCAATGGATAGCACTTCCAATACCACAGGAAGTTCTATTGGAGCACTGCTCTCAGAGTTAATAAGGGATACGCTTAGGCCTGGGTGGACCAAAAAACTTCCTGAGCAGTGGGATTCAAGTTGAGTTTTGGAGACTGGATCAGCATTTGACCGTCAGAAGAAGAAAGAGGAAATTTCAAGTGTGATTGAACACATGAAGAAAGACAAGGCACCCAGAGATTCAAGTCCTATTCTCTGTCTCCACATTTATACATGCCCTTGTGAGTCTTCGAGGCTGGCCTGGGACATTGGACAATCCCAGTGACTAATGATCATTCTGTCCATCTTGCTTTGAGCTCTCTTCTGTCTCTCACCATCTCTTCCCCCGCAGCCAGCCGGGCAATTTAGAAACCCACTGGGAAGCCCTTCCTCTAGGCCCATTTCAGAGGGACATGCTTGTCTCCGAATCATTGGGTGATTTGCTGGAGTCTGCACCGGGCTATCTGGGCTCTCAGTTCTTTGCTTTGCCTCCAGTTCAGTGCTCACTAGGACCAGAGTGCCCCTGATGCTGATGGCAGCAAACCCAGGCTTCCCGGCAGAGCCTGTAGACCCTTCCAGCAGCTGGGCTCTTCCCACCATCCTACCCATTCCCTCATCGCCCTACTCACGGTGCTTATCCCTCTCCAGCCAAGAGTCTCTGCCCTGGAAGACTTTGATCTCTCAGCTCCTCCCTCTACAACGTCTAAGCATTCTGCCCTTGTCCAAGCATTCACATACATCTCATTCTTCACATTTGAGATGCAGTTCTCTTTTCTCTAACCACACTGTTCCCGGCTTCCCCAATCTGGTTCAAAATTGTCTTCCCCAAAGCTCTTCCTGTTAAGCCCCATTCCTAAAGAGTTCCTGGTCCCAGGGGATTCAGCCTGCCTCCACTCACTTGCTGCCATTGCTGAGTCCTTCTACTAATGCTGTCAAGCCCTCTTGTGTGGCATATTCAGCTTCCCTCACTTGGCTAGTCACTCATTGAGGACAGGACCTTTCAACCATTTGACTGGAATCTTTTGAAGCAGTTCAGGCCTAAAGCAGAGCTCTGAGGGGTGCCTGGGTGGCTCAGTCGGTTGGGCGCCTGACTCTTGGTTTCGGCTCAGGTGATCTCAGGGTCGTGAGATCGAGCCCTGGGCCTGCTTGAGATTCTCTCTCTCCCTCTTCCTCTGCCCCTCCCCCCTCTAAAAACAAACAAACAAACAAACAAAACAAAGCTCTGAAATAGGGCCCCCCATTATATCCTGTGTCTCCTCCTTTTGCCAGTTCATTCTTTCAGAGCTCCCTTCCACCACATCTGCCCACCCACGATTTGTCCATGCAGGGATCCCTTCGATACCCATAGGCACAGTCTCATCATAGCTCTCAGGGAGCAAGTATTTACTACTGGCCTGACAAACAAGTTGATGCTGGTTGGACATGGATTGGTCTAGACCGGTGGTTCTCAACCCTGGTTGCACACTGGGATTCCCTGGGGGCCCTTTAAAAAATGTGGTTGTCTAGGCACTCTCCTACACCAGCTGCATCAGGATCTCTAGGGTGAGGCTGGGCTGGGCTGCTGTCTATCTTCCTTTACCATCTCAGATAATATGAATAGATCATTTGCCCGAGCTGGGAAGACACTGGGGGCAGCAAGATGACAGAGTGTTTGAGAAAAGGGATTCTGGAGTGATACCGTGTCAGTGTAAATGCCAACCCCACCTATGTCTGTGTGGTCCTGGGTCAGCTTCTGAACTGACCTGTTCCCTCCTCTGTAACTGCGTCTCAGAATAATAGCACCTCCTCATGGGGCTGCCGTGTGCATCAAATGAGTTAATACTTGTCAAGTACTTAGCACTGCAGTGCGGGCATAGAGTAAGTGCTCAGAAAGGTCTGCTATTTTTGTTCCTTCTCTCCAACTTTCTCCCCGGTATTGTTTCTGAACCCCCTTTCTGCTCCTCCTTCCTCTTACCAAAGCCCCATTTCAGGCCTGGTGTAGGGCCAATGCAGCACCAGGAGAGCTTGTGATGGTACAGGGAATGTTGGGGAGACACCGCTTTCTCTGCCCATGCTTGGAACTGCCCAAAGAGGAGGGTGAAGTGGGTGACGGGCCAGTTGGGAACCAAAAAGCAGCCCTCCACGATCCCTTGTGAGGGCTCTCCTTTTGTGCCTTTACCCCCACCCCAGGTGCGGGGCTGGATCAAAAGCTGAACTTGGGGAGAGTGGCAGCTGCAGAGATACCCCAGATGAGTCAAGACCTCCTTGCCTTACCCTCCCCTGGCATGAATGCATGGGTCTGTAACTGCAGCAGCTTTCCCAGTGCCATCTGACATTTCTGCTGGATTTGCTTCTGCACCTAGCAGAGCGCTCCACAAACTCTGCTCAATGTAGGGAGGGAGGGTGGGATGTGGGGGTGGCGTTTAGAGGGTGAGAGGGCAGACCGGACCAGAAAGGGTGGATTGTTTGACCATGGGCAGTCCTAAGATTCCCTTCTGAAGATGGGGAAGTACCCCAAAAGGGAAGCAGGAGGACCCCAAAGGAAACACTTCCATCTGCTTCAAAATTTTGCCCAGGTCCAGCTCAGGAGTAACAACAAATGGAAATGAGCAGAATGCAGGCTGCAGATAAGCAGACACCCCTAGGGAGAGTCCACCCCACCCCCCTTTACATTACCACAGTAGTTACCCTATCACTCACAGCAGCCGATTTGCTGGGCCCAGTGAGGAGGTCCAAAGCAGCCTGCCTGGTATCCTAATGGGCCTGCATGACCGTGACATCCTTCCTGCCCAAGCCAGGTTAGCCTCAGGTGATTGGGCTGAGCGCAGGCTGTCTGATTGCCTGACCAATCACTGTCTTATGATGCCTCTTACGTGCTGCTTTGTACCATTATTTAACTTCTAGTTCATGTGCAGTATCTTCCTCCAGAAGCCTCCCTGAGGCTATGGCTTCTGAATCTTTGAAATCCACATGGCAGCTGGGAGCTGATCATATGCATTTAGCCATTCAACAGAGAGTTACTAAGCATTTGCAACATGCCAAACACTGTGCTAGGAGCTGGGCATCCAGCAGTGAACAAGACAGACCTATATACTGAAGGCACTTAGTAAATATTCATAAAACATTTACTCAGATGGGTGGATGGACGGACGGATGGATGGATGGGTTGGTGGGTGAATAGATGAGGTCCATATTTGTGTCATCTTCCCAGTTCTATGTTACCACAAGGAAAAACTTTTTATTTTCCTGTGACCCCACAGTTGTTCTAGGGGGAGGGCAATCCTAGAAAATTTAGTCTTAAGTTAAGGGTAGGGGGATAGGAAACTCAGAGAAAGTAAGAGACCCACTTAAATGGATCCATTTGGTGATGCAGAGGCCAGAAGAGACTGGGAACAATGAATCCAGGGTAGGATTTGTAGGGAATCCTACAGGACCCATAGGCTCTCGGGGTCTTCAGATATTATCTGGAGCTGCTCAGGCATCTCTTAGGAGTATCCTTGTCCAATAAATGTTCCCCAGCCTCAGTGCTAAGTAGCACTTGATGATGGGGCACCAGGGTCCACCTGAGACCAGCACACCATTGCTGCTCCTGGTCAGTTCTCTTATCCTTTCCTCCATGTTGCCTCCCACATGTAAGTAACACCCAAAGTAGAACCAGCCCGGGCTTCGGCCATGAGACCCTGACCTGTATATGTGTGCATGTGTTCTCCCTCTAGATGAAAAGGGCAACTAGGGTAACTGGCTGAGCCTGGCATCTCAGCTTGGGCTTCTCAGGCTATCTTCCCAACCTGGAATCCCAGGCTGAGACTCTGTGACCTCAGCTGGAGCCTGGGCCCATCCTCGGCCTGGACAAAGCATAGGCAGGGGTAAGGAAGGCCTGGACAGAGTCCAGGAAACTGCACAGAAGACCCCAAGGAGAGGACACAGAGCACTTTCTTCTTTTCAGAAAAAGGACCCTTTTTCTTATATAGCTGAGCCTGCTTGACTGAAGAGCCAGGAAAAGCAGTTGGTGCTCAGAGCTCGGAGGGGAGCAGGGCTGAACCTGAGAGCTTTGTCACCCATCAAGAGGCCTTGATGAGTTTCTCTAAGTCCTACCACCTTATCCCTAAACCAGGTCCTTGCTCATTTGAAGGTACCCCAAATGGACAAGAATTTTCTCCTTTTCAATGTGGATGAAACCAACCCTGAGTCAGAGGCCTTTAGAGGATCGGTAGGTAGGGGATCCTCGGGTAGGGAGGAAAGAACAAAACGCTGGAGAGAGAGGGGCAGGGAGGCAGGCAGTGGGCCAAGGCAGGTTCCAGCTTCATGATTATCCATCTTATCTCTTTACACAGATGGAGAAAATGACAGCATGAACAATGATGGTGTCAGATGGTGCATAATTACGTGTGCGGAGCTTTCACCCAGGCTATTTCACATGGGCCTCAAATGGCCCTCTCACTACGTAGATGGGGAACCAGCCCAGAGAGGGCAAGTGCGAACAGTTTGTACAGAGCCAGACCCCGGGTCTTCTGACTCCTAGTCCAGTGCTTGCTCACTACACACTATCCAGAAACACCCCGGGGGAGGAATCCCTGCCTTAGTCATTGTCGTGCCTCCCCCGACCCCAACTCAGCACGGATACACAACCATGGAATGGCCTGGAACTGACAGGTGGATATTCCTGGTCGGAGAGCCAGAGCAGGGATGCGGATGCTCTGAGGCTTTGCGCATGGGGGTGGCTGGAAGGAGGGCAAGGCTGAGTGGCGGGCAGGGAAGGAGGGCAGTGCGCCATGGTGGGTGCAGACAGAGCTGCAGCGAGGACGGGATGGGCAGGTGTCTCCAACTCGGATTCACTGTGCTGGGCCAAGCAGCTGGTTAGAAACAAAAACAAACACCGGGATACAGGTTCCTGCTGTTAACAGCTTCAAACCGCCAGAGGAAAACTCCAAATAAATATAATTAGAAACTTGTAAAAACGTCCTCTCTGTAAACTTGCTCCCCAGGGTCTATCCTTTAAGCTCCCCCTTTCTTCCAGAATCCCCCCCCCACTCCATGCCGGCATACCCTAACCCTCCACCCTCACCCAGGGATTCCTTAGATCTCTTTCCTTATTCTGGATCTTCCCTCCAGCCCAGCAGCTCCTGCCCAGGTCTCTCCTCAGCTTGGTGCCATCAGGGACCAGAAGTGGACAGCCCCTGGCCTGGAGCTCCGAAATCCAAACCCCACAGCTCTCTAGGGCTACGGGTACAGCCACAGGGAAACCATAGGTAAGAGTGAGGGCCACAGCGCCCTATTCAGGTGTCACCTCTTCACCTCTGTGGCCAAACCCAATAGCAACTACAAAACAGTACCTTGGTCTGAAAGGGGGAGATGTTTCGGCTGGAGCAGAATACAGAGGGCCAGTCTTGGAGCTGAGAATATACCATGTAGGACCAGGGACTGGGGCCTCGGGTCCCTGCCCAGATAGTATTCAGTTCCTAGAACACAACCATCGCAGCTTCCTTACCCAAAGTTGCTGGATACACACACATTCACACACACATGCATGCACAGAAACACACACTTGTTTTGTAGGGGCTCTTTCCAGGGGGAAAGACTCTACTTAAGGATGCAGAACAATCGGGTACTTGGGGCCCCAGGAAACTGGGGTGGGGGAAGAAAGGAGGAGTAGCCAAGTGACAGACTCGGGCAGGGAGTAGTAGAGGAGGGCCCAGGAAGAAGAGGGCCTGAGTGTTAGGCGGGAAGGCCCAAAGAGGCCTGGGGGCAGGACCAAGGCTTGCTATAGTGTTTTCTGCCTTCCAGCAGGAAGGATTTAGTTGAGATGTGCAGAATCTCAGAGCTGAGAGGGACCCTCCTGATACTCTAGTCCATTTTACGAGTGAGGAAGGGAATTTCAATGATTTCCTCAAAGGCCCCAAAACTCAGGCTCCGCGTCTACCAACCCACTGGCACCAACCACCCCACCACATGCCATTTGGAGCTGGCAGTATGGGGGCATGGGAGGAAAGTGGCCAGTCTGGTGACAGAGGGGCCAATGGGGGGGGAGGGCCTGTGTCCCCTCTTCGCCCAGGTGCCTGTCTCCTCTACCCCTCAGACATCCCTGAGTTAGCCGTCGTATCCCTTCTCCCCGTCAAGGCCCAGGCGTCCCTCTGTTTCCAGACTGCTGTCTTATAACTGAGCCTGAAGAAGCTGTCCCCAGGCCTGGGCCTCTTGCGGGCACTGCCAGCCTCCGAGCAGCTCTGCAGTTTCCAGCCCTGACAGGGACTCTTTCTTAGAAGTGGTCATGTGCTAGGGGTACGGGACGTCAAGGGAGGCCCACACCCTGACACGCGGGGACCAGAGCTGGGGCAGGGACTGGGGGGAGTTCAGGCAGCAAGCTCCTCCAGCTCCATCTTCACGAGAGGGTCTGAAACTACCCGTTCCCTTCCCCCACCCTCAATCCAAGGCACTGGACCAAGCCATTCCACTTCTTGACTTCTCCAATGAAAACAAAACGCACATTGCCCCGCTTCCCTTTTCCTCTCACCGGAGCACTGTGCACGCATGCACAGGGGGATACACACACACACACACACACACCCTGAATCATGCACACGCACGCTCGCACGCCCCAGTGAATGCACACCTCGCATTCCCAAACTCACACCCAGGGCAGGCTCCTTTTACAACAGGTCCCGGCCGCTCACATCTCAAACCGGTTCTCATGCTCTCAGATTCCTGAAGGTTTCAGAAAACAATCTCATTTAGGGGTGGCTGATAACTTTCTTCTTTCTCTGCCTGTGGTAATTCTGGCCTCGGTGTCTTCCGCTCCCCTCTCTCACATTCCACTCTGTAGAGACTCAAGGAGATGAGGGGTAAGAAGTGGAGAAGTGCTCCCCCGGCCCCAGGCTTTCCCCACCTCCCCAGGGGACATGTCACTGAGAGAAGAGAGGTCAAAGGGATTCCTGAGGAATTTCTAAGCTGTCCATCCCCCTTCTCCACCCTTCTGGAAAAATGGAGGGAGGGGGGTGTGTGGAGACAGGCTTAGAAGCAACTGATTGAAGATCAGGCTCCAAGAGTGGGGACTGACTCTCTCTCTCTCTCCAGTGTGGCCTGGATGGGGCATGGGCAATAGCCGGCTGCCCACGGGGCCACCCTCACCCGCTGACATGGTTATGGTTTTCATTTCATATTTTGGAGGGAGGGGCTAGGAGGAACAGTCCCCTCACTGTAAGAGCTGGCCACAGGAGCCCAGGGAAGCGGGGAGGAGAGGAAATAGCCACATTAAAGAGGAAGAGGGGTGGGGGAAAGAAAGAGAGAGACACACATACACCCAGACAGAGACCCGGAGAGACGCGCGGAGACAGAGAGACACTGTTTGCCACCAGATGAACGCTCTCAGTCCCAGGGATGGTGTTACTTGGAAACTCTAAATACACGACTTTATCAACATTTTATCCCTAATGAGAAGAGAAAACAACCAGGTAAACTAAACAGCCAGGCTGACTCTCCCTGAGCCCGCCCTGGGGACAAGTTTTCCCCGGGAGGCCAGGAGACCAATTCAGCTGTAACCTGAACCCTAAGCAAGGATTAGGTCTTTTTAACCACTGCTGCACACCCCCCCCCAAAAAAGCAAAGCAAATTAATGCTTTTAAGTTAACAATTATCTTGGTTATCCAGTCTGTCTACTTTAAAATACACAGTCAGGCACTTGAAAAACACTCAAAACCACGTACCCTCATGCTCACTCACTCCCAGTCACACGAGCTTACCCACGCACTCATCCACACACAGTTCTCAAAGACACGAAAATGTTCGTATCCAGGCTTAATAACCGAGTCACAAGAGACACAGACACCCAGCTATATCACCTGTGGGTGATGGCGGGGAACCTCTCTCTTTTTCTTTCTCTCTCTCACACACACACACACTCACCTGCACACTCAGGGCTCCCTTCCTTGTCCTTCCCCACCTCCCTATCCCTTTCCACTTTGGTTCTTGGGCCGGGGGAGGGGGGGGGATGGAATTTCTGGAGAAAAGGCACTGAAGTATGGTAACTGTACTATACACACACACACGCACCCGCTATACCCAGAGGTATAGTAACTGCGCAAGATATTTGCCAAGAGTCTTTGCAGTTTAAAGAGACCCACTAGAGCTTCGATTATAAGCACATGGCATTGAAGACACACCTGCTGGCCCTGGTGATACCCAGGAGATATGTCTGGGAGCGAGGGATGGCCACAGCACTCCATCTAGGGGTAAGGCTGCCCTGCCCGGTTCAGTGCTTGTCCTTCCCAGGGCATTGGCCTGCAGATTTGGGTCCAGAGACATCCCTCTAGCCCAACAGACCTGTCGTTAGGCAATCTCTGGCAGACCAGGTTGATACAGTTCCTGAACAGCAGCGTCAAAGGTAGCCGAAATGACAGGCTTCGAGTCCATGCCAGGCTAGACTCAGGGATCAGAAGGAAGGAAGAAGCACAGCTAACTGCGGCCCAGTCAGAGCGAGTGACAGTGGCCTGAATATAAGTAGTGAACAAAACTATGAGGATGTAAGTTCCTTGAGGGCAGGGGGCCTCCAGTCTAGCTGCACTCCCCCACCAGCACCCAGCAGGGTGTCTGATGAAAGAGGGAGCCCCAGAACACCTTGGAGGGATTTTGAATCCTTCCATCCCTGAAGGATGAGCTGATCCCCCGCTGGCACCTGTCCCTTCTAGGAGTCTCCACCAGCCCTGGGAATCCCCTGAATATACTGTTTGCTCCCCCTTTTGCCCCCAGCCCCCCAGTCTCACTAGGCCACTACAGACACTGGCTCCAACTTGAAAGAGGCCCTTATCTTGTCTCTAGATTCCTGAATGAAATCTGTTCCTTCCTTCAGACTAAACTCCCTAGCTAATTCCATGTTATGAGTAAGTCAGCACACACTACAAAAGCCAGCTTTGTTTATGAAAACACAAGCAAATCCACAGTGGGAGAGGGGCTGCTCCCAGGCTGGGGGTGGCAGTGGTAGTGGGCTGTCTGGAACCAGGACTGGAGAAGAGGCAGTTTGGGGTTGGAAGGGGGTGGGGGTGGGGTCTGGTATGTGACAGCTGCGGACCTCCAGTACTTGGGCTCTGCTAAAGGACAGGTTGGAGGAGGAAGGAGGTAGTTGAAGAGGCAGCCTTCGGGGGAAGAGACTGGCGTTGATATAGCATCTCCCTTTTACCAGAGTGGGAGCCCATCCAGCACACAAAAGCAGCTTAAGAGCCAGGCGCTCAGGCTCCAGGACACGGCGACCTGACTGCCAGAGACTCAGGCTTCCCCAACTCCCAAGTTCAACTTTCCCTTCTGGCTCAGCCACTTCCACACCCCAGCTTGGCTTCAGGAGCCCCTGGGACAATAGGCAGAATCATATCCTCCTCGGCAAAGCCTTGCTAGGAGGAATTTTCTTTTTGTCCATATAAATCTCTTCCTGGGTGAGGACATGATGGGGGGAAGGGTGCAGCAAGAGGTCAAGGGGGAGGGGAGGCTGTCCCCAAGAGAACTGTAGCCCACCAGCCTGGTTTCTGCCAGCAAAGCCTTGGGACTGGCCAAGCAATGAGCCTGGGGTCAGGGATGGGGGCCGGAGGGCCTCCCTGTCTCTCTCCCTTTAATTCCTAGAGGGATCTGTCAGAGCTCCCCAGCCTGGAATTTTACTTTGTTATTTTAATGCAATTCTGACCTGGATTTAAATGGAATTGGAAACCCGAGGCCTTAATAAATAAATATTATGATAAGAAATGAAAGCCATGCAAGACGAAAGAGATTTCCCCCCAAAGAGGCAGAAGGCGACATTCTTGCTGGGAGCCAGTCAGAAATTTTCTTCTCTTCTTCAGCCCCCTACCATCCAGTGAGAGACGAGCTGGTCTTTCCAGAAAAGATCCTATTTTTCTTTAACATTTTTCTACTGATAAGACAACAACTTGGAAATTTTGTCTGACTTTGCATGAGGGTTGGGGGTGAGGGGAAGAAATACATGGCGTGGCTGAAAAGTTTCATTCTCTCCGTCTCTCCAGGCCACAGCTTAAGTTTCTGGCAATGTCTGAGAGAAGAGAAGATCCTCTCTCGTACTTTTGGAGGACAAGAAGTCTTTCGAAGATGCTGGGGTGGCAACGAAGTCGGGCAGAATTCTGAGGTGCGTGGCGACTTCTGCCTAGGGCCCCCCAAACTTCTCACTCCTCCGTGTCGCTCCTGGCTCCTCCAGCCTTTTGCCCGGGACGCAGCGCCCAGAGTGAGGTCAGGTCCCCCGGCCGGAGTGCGGGTGCACGGTGCTGGGTTCTGACAGCGACACGCTTCCCAGCACCTGCCCTGCCCCTCGGAAATCGCGCCCCCCCCCGCCCTCGGGCCCCCGCAGTCCCCGCCGCCGTGCGCCCCTCCTTCCTTACCTTGCGCGGCTTTGCTGTGCTGGGCGGCGCGGGCGTGGACCAGCAGGACGAGCAGGCAGAGCCCGGGCACGCGCCCCGAGCCCATGGCTGGAGCCACGGGCGGCCGGGCGGCCGGGGCCGGTCTCGCAGCCCCGGGACGGCGGAAGCCGGCCGGGGCCCCGCGCGCCGGAGGGGGGAGGGGAGGGGGCGCCCCGCCCGGGCCGGGCCGGGGGCTGCGGGCGCGGGGCGCGGACCGCGGCGCCCTCGGCGGGAGGCTCGCGATGCTGCCGGCTTCTCCCGGCCCGACGCCGGGGAGAGCGAGGCGGAGAGCGCGGCGAGGCTGGGGGCGCCCGGCGCCAATGACGGAGGGGAACCCCCGCCCTCTCGGAGCCCGGCTCTGCTAGCGGCGGCGGCGGCGGGGCCGCTCCGTATAATCCCACCCAATTCCCAGCTTCGCCCGGAGCGAGCTGCCGCGGGAGAGCGCGCAGAGCCCGAGCGAGGGACCTGAGAAAGGGGAGGGGAAACGCAGCGCCAGAAACACGCCCTTTCTGCCTCTCTTTCTTCCTCTCTTGCTCCTTCTCCGTCTCTCAGGCTCCGTCTCTTTTTCTTCGCCTTTCTCCTCCTCCTCCTCTTTCTCCTCCTCTCCTCGCTCCTTTTCGTTTTCTTCCTCCTCCCCCTCCTCCTCCACCACCTCCTTTTTCGTGCCCTTTTTTCTTTCAAAGGGGGCCTCGGCGCGGCGGCCGCTCCCCCTGCGCGCCCGGGCGCGGCGGCCCCCTCCCCAGGCTGCCGGGCCGCTGCCTGCAGGAATTTACAATCCGGCGCTGGGGGAGCGGGCCCGGTCTCCATGGAGACGGCTTCCCCGGGAGCAGGGAGGTCAGGCGCAGACCGCGCACAATCAATGGATCAATGCAAGCCCCGCTCGGCTCCAGACCAAACAGCACCGGGCTCCGGCTCCTTCTCTCTCCTGGCGGGAAGAGTGGGGGAGCTAGGGTGCGCCCCGGCGCTCGCACGAGATGAGGGCCGTGCAACGCAGGTTTGCACGCACACCTCCACGAGGAGACAAAGAGAGCTCGGGGTGTCGGGGAGGCTGGGGCGGACGGGATCGCACGGGCACTCCGGCACGCCCGCCCGACACAGCCCGACACGCGAGACACGGCCACATAGGACGTCGAAAAACCGAGAGGGGCTCCGACTTCGGGCCGAAGGGCGCCCTGCCAGCTCTTACCTCCACCGCCCCCCGCCTCCTCCCCCCCCCGCCCCCCCTCCCCCCGTCTCAGTGCTCCTTCTTAGTGCTGAGTCCACTTTAATTGAGGACCAAGAAGAAGGTAGCCTTCCCCCATATCAAACTGCCAGCTCCAGGGTAGGCTCCCTTGCAGTTAAGGCCTTGGAGGTAGCCCACTGAGTCACCCTACCCATATAGAGGTGGGCTCACATATAAAACACTCTCAAGCACTCAGCACAGGGGCAAAAGCTAACCCATAGGAATATGCCTATGCGTGTAAATACAGACACAAAGATCTGCACAGCACGCTTCTCCAAACCTGCCCTCACAGCTTCAAGATGTGGTCCCAACCAGTCCATTCTGAGCTCTTCTTATCTCCAACTGCTGGCAGCAGAGGAAAGATAAATGATATTTGCAAAAAATAAGGGCAAGAAGTATACAAAGAGCAGTGTCTCTGAACCATGGACACTGCCTCCTGCGTGGATTTAGAGTTCAGCGTCTTCTCTCCTTTCATCCTAGGGAAAGACCCCTTGAAAAGGCGGTGAGGGCTTTCTTGGAGTGTGGAGCTCAGTCAGCCTGAGACCACGCCAGGTTCCAGGCAGTTACTTACGCTTCAGAACCAATTTTTTTCAGGGAAGAGGCAAGTGGAACCCAGGCTAACCTCACAAAGCCCTCAGGATACTCGGGAGGAAGGGAAATGACCAGAATCATCCTGAAAATAACTCCGTTCTTAGACAACCTTGACACTGGCAGCCCACATCAGCTAGGTGACAGGTGTGATATGTCAGAGGTCTCCCGAGCCCCCAGGGAGAAGAATTGAGCCCTTCCTTCCCTAGGGATTGAATAGAAGAGTAGGAGGACGGAAAGAGTCTCAAGCATTTGGGGTTTTGTCCTGGCTCTATCCTGGGATGAAGATTGCCTTTGGGGAAATCACATCTCAATGAGCCTCAGTGTTATCTAGAAAACAAGAGGGTGGATTAGCTCCTTGATGGAAAGGAGGCAGGAGGCAGTGCCCTTAGGAAGCCTAGGGGAGGAGGTCTTGAGAACTCCTGCTTGGCATGAGAGATGATGGTAGGGATGGAAGCACACAGATCACAGGAATGGTGTGGAGGCCACAAAAGTTTGGGTCAAGTGATCTCCCAGGTCGTTTCCAGCTCTGTCACTCTAGGACTCCCTCCCTCCTTCATTCCATTGGCAAACCCCTCCCCTTGAAGCTGCTTTGCCTGCTGCCACCAATTATGTATAGGGCTGGGGGACAAGTGCAAACTTGCCATCCTTTCTGCCCCAAACAAGAGAGTAGTTAAAAAAACAACAAGAAGAAGAAGAATTGGAGGTTGCCAGATGGTGCCTGATCTACATGGGGACACAGGGAGAGAGCTGAGAAGCCCTCCTCCCCAGGGCAGGGAAGGGAGATTGCATTGTGCCTTGCTTTGCCTGTTACAGTGCCTGGCACATATAGAAGCTCGCGTGAGCTTCTCTGGGTCCCTAGGGAGGAGGGCTCTGGCTCACCCTCTAAACCACAGGGGAGGTGGGCATGAAGGATTCTGTAGGGGCAGATTAATAGGTCACCTCAAACCTTGTCTCTAGTTCAGTGTGATTTCCTGGTCCCCTGAGCGTGGCCATTGCCCCACCTTAGCTGCTAAGTCTCTGGGAGGCTCGGTGTCTTTTACTCTAGTTTCCTTTTTTCCCCTCATTTTGCCAGTTTTTTCTCCTCTCCTCCAGGATTGGGGGAGCTTCCTCCACATCTGGGCAGAAGAGGCAGATCCCTGCTCTGCTCCCCACCATCCAGTCTGGTCCCAGCCCACCCCTGGCCCTGCAGACGATTCTGCAGGAGCAGAAGCAAGGCTTCTATCACTGGGCACTGTGAACTGGGGAGGCTGGTCCCACGGCCCTCGGCCCTGTCCACTTCCACAGGGACTCACAGCTGGGTAGTGACACGGGAAGGTGACAAGGAAGAAATCATGAGATGGCACTTGCAAGTGGTATTACAAAAGCAGCAGCATATGCCATACCCTCAACAGCAGGAGCAAAGTGTCATGGGGTTCTCTGGGCCTCCCACACTCTCTCGGGCTTTCTGCCTTCACTTCTGCTTCTGACAGTCATTTCCTTCTAATCTGCCCTGCAAATGTCTAGGGAGAGAACTGCACTGGGGACCTAGCCTGATCCTGCTTAGGGATACCTCTGCCAGGGCCCCATCACACTCAGAGACTTCCCCTCCCCTGCCAAGTCTCCTTCCATGAGCCTTTGCTTTTTCTCTGGGCTCCTCAGCTTCCCCATCTGTAAAATGGGTCCAGTGACCTTCCTTGACAGGGAGTCTAGTCTAATGGAGAACATGTACACGTCAGAATTAGACCATCCCAAGGACAATGTCGGGCTCTCCCATTTTCCAGCCATCTATCTGTTTCTGCTGAGTTATTTCACTTCTCTGAACCTCAGCTTCCTTATCTACATCATGGTCACACTACCTCAAAGGTGGGCATGCATCAGTGCTTAACTACATGGGCTCAAGAGTAAAAGAAACCGTGTGATTCAAATCTCAGCTCTGTCGGAGCGCCTGGGTCCTTAGTCAGTTAAGCATCTGACTCTGATTTTGGCTCAGATCACCATCTCAGGGTTGTGAGATCAAGCCCCGTGTTGGGCTCTGTGCTGGGCGTGGAGCCTGCTTAAGATTCTCCCTCTCCCTCTTCCTCTGCCCCCCACCCTGCTCTCGTTCTCTCCCTCTCTCTCTCTCAAGAAAAAGGGCAAATCTCAGCTCTGTTAACTTTCTAGCTATGTGACTTCAGGTAACTTATTCAATCTCAGTGAGCTTCAGTTTTCTCTTCCCACAAAGGGAATAAAAACACCCACCTCGAAATGTTATGGCGTTAATTAAATGAAATGATGAATGGAAACCCCCTTGGCACATAGTAGGCATTCGGTAGGCAGCGGCTACTGCTGTTCTTCTGACTACTCAGAAGGAACAATAGCAATGGTTTTTAATAGTAAACGTATAGTAGTACCTGGAAAGAAGCAGTCTTGTCCTGGGCCAGGCTTTGATGCTACTGGGTGTGAGTACAACCGGCTTGGTTCAGTTCTCACCACCCCCAATAGGTTCCGTCTGTCACATGTTCTTTTTTTTTTTTTTAATATTTTATTTATTTATTTGAGAGAGAGAGAGAACAAGAGCGGGGGAAAGGGTAGAGGGAGAGGGAGAAGCAGACTCCTTGCTGAGCAGGGAGCCCCACGTGGAGCTCGATCCCAGGTCCCCAGGATCATGACCTGAAGCCAAGGCAGACGCTTAACCGACTGAGCCACCCAGGCACCCCCGTCACACGTTCTTACTGAGAAGTTTCCAGAAATGCCATGCATCCCAACACACTGCACTCATCCGCAGCACTTTCAAGTTGGAGAGTAGAAGGACACTCACCTGCCAGGTGGGGCAGCTCCAGAATCCCTCTTTCTCTACCATCTTGTACCTCCTACCCTGCATGAAGAAGACCCAGACACTAAGACAAATTAGAGCTCATAGCTACCATTTACTGAGTACTTTCTATATGTGCCAGGCACTGTAACAGGCAATCCACTGCAAGCCTGTCAGGCAAGAACTGTTATACCCATTTTGTTGATGAGAAAACTAAGGCTCAAGTAGGTCAAACTGCCCAGATGACCGGCTAAGAAAGGACAAAGCCAGGACTTGGGCCCAGACTTGACTCTGAAGCTTGGGTGCCTCCTCCATTCTCTATGCTGCCTCCTCTGAATCAACAGAGACCTAACATTCTGGCCACTGTTCGAGTTTAATCATCTGGGACAGGCTGAGGGTCACAGACCAGCCCCTTCACATATAAGAGGGAACAGGGCAGTCATCTTGCTCTGGAGGATCATGTAGGAGTACAGCTTCAAAAGGCTTTAGCCATCGGGTCTCCTGGGTGATGCATTCGGTTAAGCATCCAACTCTTGGTTTGATCTCAGGGTGGTGACCTCAGGGTTGTGAGATCAAGCCCCGTGTCCTGCTCTGCACTCAGTGCAGTCTGCTTAAGACTCTCTCTCTCCCTCTCTCTCTCTCAAGTAAATAAAGAAATCTTTTTTAAAAGGGGGTCTTTAGGGGCGCCTGGGTGGCTCAGTCGTTAAACCTCTGCCTTCGGCTCAGGTCATGGTCCCAGGGTCCTGGGATCGAGCCCAGCATCGGGCTCCCTGCTCGGCAGGAAGCCTGTTTCTCCCTCTCTCACTCCCCCTGCCTGTGTTCCCTCTCTCGCTGTGTCTCTCTCTGTCAAATAAATAAATAAAATCTTAAAAAAAAATAAAAAGGGGGTCTTTAGGCATCACATTTGTCTAATGAGAGGTCACATGACTTGCTCAAGGTCACACAAATTTAAGAGGCAAAGCTAGAAGCAGAATCCATGTCTCCCCTGACTTCTGACTTTTGGATCAGTGCTCCTAAGCCTGTACCCTCAGAGCTGCCAGTCCTACCTCTTCCGGTTTTCGCTCTCCCTCTTCCTGATGATTTGATCAGTCATGAATCCTTCCATCAGGTGGAATATGGTACTTATCACATAACTTCTCCGCAATACACGCCATCCTAGGCCCTCTAGGGCCTGCAAAAGAAATAGAAAATGTGATTCCCTACTCCAAGAGATATATCAACATTAGTGCATATGGTTACAGACCCCTCCGCATCAGAAGGCAAATCCCCCCGAGGGCTGGAATCTCACCAGGAAGAAAAGATCTGTATATGCAAAACCGACTATGCATATGCAAATGCAACATCAAGCAATCTGGGTGAAAGTGCCCCGGAAAGTCAGCAAACAGAAGTTGATCATCCAAGAAGACTTCATGGATGAGGAGGGATTTTAGGTGAATCTTGATGACACTTAGAAAGAAATCAATGGACAAGATAGAAATAGAAACACTAATCAGTGACTGACGGAGAAAAAAGAGAATGCTCAGAACAACCACCACCAAAGAAATGGAAGAAAGGAGGGAGGGGGGAATCATACCAGGTCAGCGGACACGTTGACCCTATTCGGTCCTTGTGTCCCACCTGTCTGGGATGGCTCCGGAGCCATTTGGCCATACAGGCAGAGGATTGGAAGTAATGCTCTCCACAGAAGTCTGTTCTGGCCCTGGGATTCTAGGACTAACTTGCTCCAAGGCCCTTAGTCTTGCCTTTACAAGAGAGGTCTACTGGCAGCCCTGCCAAGACCTGGGTGGGGAGGGGGGATAGCCCAGTCCAAGCTGCCCATACCTGTTCCAGTCTCTCCTCTGGCCACTTGGGTGGTCTCCTTGGCCCCTCGTCCCAGGGTCCTCCCAGCCCTTCCTCCCTGCCCACCCCCACACCTGAGTCACTTTGCCACCTGCTTCCTTCCCACCTGCTCGCTGGCTGCTTCCATGGAGGAAACGAAAATACCCAGCCTGCCAATTGGCATTGACACCAATGCGTGGTTCCAGACCCCTCCACATCACAAGGCAAGTCTCCGAACAGCCCTGAGTTTGTGCCCTGTCCCTTTCTACACAGCTGCTCTTCCACACTTTGGTTTCCCCTCTGCCAGCCTCAGCCCCCTGACTTCTCCCAGTAGTACCCTCAACTCCTACATCATGGAGAAGCCAGAAGCCATCTGGCAATAACCTCCTATCCCCCAACCCCCTCTCCCTCTACTGCTGAGAGAGGGGTCCCTCCCTTTGGCCAAGGCCAATCCTGCATACATGGGCAAGGATCCCATCTTGTCTTGGCCCTATAGGGAGCTGGGGCTGTCAGTTATCCCCTCCCTCTCCTGAATCCCTCACCTCAGCTCCTTCTCCTACAAATGGAGGATAACCTGCAGCATCCTACAAACTTCCCCAGACCCCGCTGCCTCTGTCCTTTCAGGCTCCTGAACTTCTAGGAGGAGCATGCCTGCTCTCCATTTCCACTTTGCTGCTTCCCTTAACCCCTCACCCTAGTGCAGTCTGGCCTGGGGCCCCTCTGACACACATCTGCTGGGGCTCCAGTGACTTCCCTGTCTCCCTATCGGGCTGCCTGCCAGTCCTTATCTAGCCTGACCTCTCTGCGTCATCAGAAGCCTCTGAACATTTTTCTCCCCCTTCTTGGAGCCCTTTCTTTTCCCAGATCCCCTGCTAACTGCTCTCCTTCCACTGGCCTCTTAAGTGTTTCTAGCTTGGATTTTCTCAGCTCTCACATTATGTGACCTCCCTAGGGACTCTCACCCGGGACAGCAAGGGTGGTAAAAAGAATACTGGCTTTGTGGTCAGACAGTTCTAAGTTCAAAGCCCAGCCCATCAGTGGGTGAGTTTGACCAAGTTTCTTCACATCTCTCAGCTTCAACTTCCTCATCCAGCAAATGAGAAGGATGAAATTCTGACCTTGCAGGTTGTTGGAGGGTTACTGCTGATAAGTCTCATGGAAATCCCAGCACAAAGTAGGTGGAGAGTTTGCTCCACGCTGTGGGGCCCTATGGCTCCAGCTACCACCAATGTGCTGAAGACTCCCAGATCTACATCCCTAACCCCTGCTTTTCTTCTAGCTTTTATGCTATGTGTCCAATGTTCAGATCTCTTTCTCTAGCTTCTTCCTCTCTTTTCTGTCTAGTTCTATATTTCTGCCTACTTATAGCTCTTTCCAATGGCATTTTTCAAGACCTCAAGCTGAATCGACACCCAACCAAACTCACAGTTCCTCTCAACACTCTCCCCTGAACTGTCCTCTTCCTGTGGCCTCCACCTTGGGGTTAATGGCCCCATAACCCACTCAGCAGCCCCAGCTGGATTTCTCTAGGACCAGAAGGACTCTTTTTTTCTTCCCATCTCTAGACCACTAGGTCCTGTGAAACCTCCCTCAAATCCATCCCTCCTGTCAACCCCCATAGCCACTGCCTCCATTCCGACACTCGTGTCTCCTGTGGACCATTGCCTGACAGGGGTAAGTTCCAGACTCCTAGTATGGCATACGTGGCCCTCTGTGCCAGTCTTGGACCTCTCTCTCCAATGACATGTTTGTCTTCTGATCTCGCCATCACTGTACCCAGACCACAGCATGCCTGGCATATGCCATGTTCTTGCCAGCTGGAAAACCACAGCTACCCTTCAAGATCCAGCTTAAATGTGCCTTGTTGCAGGCCTGGAGCTCAGTGGTCCTTGTGATGGCCCTGGCCATGCTATACCATAATGGTCTGTTTCCCTTCACTGGTCTTCCAAACCTTCGAGACCCATTGGTCACCACTGTATCCCCAGCCCCGAGCACATAGTTGAGCTCAGTGAATGTTTGTTGAATGAATGAAAGAATGAAGGAATAGTGAGCTCATGGGAATCGCAAGGAGATTCAAGGGAATCCCAAGGAACATCTCTTGACCTGTCTCTCTGCCTTCCGCCAGCCTGAGAATGCTTCGGGTTCTTGAAAGGACTGGTGGCAGCAGAGGGTTAAATGGAGGGGCAGTGTGGAGACTCCAAGCTGAAGAAAAACCACAGAGATGCAAGGGGCCTAGGAGGTGACTCTGGCTAGAGACTCTCAGATTCTGGAAGATAAGCAGAACTGGAACCTTGCAAGCCAGAGCTCAGGATCTCCCCAAAGGCCAGGGGCCAAGGTGGATGGGGCCAAGTCCACAGGCAGCTTCTATCTGGGGGAAGCAGGCTCAGGAGGCAGGTCCCTCATCCTCCTTCAACTGCTCCATCAAAGATCCTTCCCACCAATGCTTAAAATCCCATCATAAGAGGATCACTCCTTTGAGCTATACCTTGTGTTCCTTGGGTCCTAAATACAAATATCCCTGTGAGACAGGGTAGCAAGATTAAGCCTTTGCTGGTTAAATCTTTAATTATCAGTTGAAACCTTAACAAAGGTGTGGCTGAGGAGGGGCTGAGGGACGCTCCTGAAGAACCTCCTAACTTCGCTGAGAGCAGGCTCAGCTTTGCTCCTCCTGACCTGTTTCCCTGTGGCTCTCCTCCCCCAAATCCCCCCTGGGTTCCCTCCCCAGAGGAAAAGTTGCAGAGACAGAGACAGGGCGTAATTCCTCTGGGTACCTCGGATCAAAGAAAGGATGAGGGGAGGCACTGGGGCAAAGTTCAAGGTATTCATGAACCAATTCATAAAATGAATGGCTATTTTAAAAACTCAGTTCTCCAAGAGCTTCTATTGTATTTTCTGAGAAGGGCTCCCACAGGACTGAGAATCCTGTTAGGAGAAGCTGAAAACTTGCAGCAAGGAAGGGGTCAGAATGTTTGCCAGCTGTGTGCTTATGAGGAGTGTCAATATCCGTACAGAAGTTTGCCTCCCTTGTTTGGCAAGAGGCTCTCCCTTCATGCCACCTCTCTTCCTCTGTCTTAGGTGGAGAGCTGTCCCAGGCATCATGTCAAGCTGGGTTGGCAAAGCTAAGGGGGCATCACAGCCAGGCTGTGTCTGGCTCACTCTGGTCCTGCAAAATTATCAGTCTGCGGGAGGCTGCAGTGCGCTGGTGGAGAGCAAGCCTTGGCCCGGACTCAGGAATGCTCCTCCCCATGATCAGCCTAAAGCTCCTGAGGAGCGAGAGGAACTCATTCTAGTCCTCTTCTGCCTCACCCTCCCCTCCACGCCCTGGTCCAATCCTGTTGCGATGGATTGAGAAATTGGGTTGCTCCTCTGTGGCGGACCCAAGCTGTAATGCCACCCTTAGCCAGTAGGTGCCGCCATCTAACATACCATCCTCCAGCCCTTGGCAGACGCCTGAAATCGGACCTTGGGGAGCCTACTCAAGGAACCCAGCGCCTCAAACAAATTTGCAAATGGTGAAGTCAAGATGTGGAATTAATTGTATGTGTGCTTCCTATAACCGTGGATTCGATTTTTAATGAGTTTGACATTCTTTGTGCACTTACTATGTGCCAGGAACTTAAAGGAGATGGGAACTCAAAGGTGACATAAATTCTGCTTTCAAGTTCATAATTAGGTAGTAGAGAGAAATTTGCATCTAAATAATTAGAATATAAGGCAGAACATGGTAAATGCCCAAACACAAAGGTGTCAACATAAAATTGTAATGAGGGCACAAAGAAAACAGATTAATTCCAGCTAGAAGCTGGGGGACGCCCCAGAGGGGAGGGTTTAAAGATGACCTCAAAGAATACATCGAATTCCCATATGTGGAGTTGCATGAAGAGGGCCAGGGCTTTCCCGGTGGTGGAAATGAGGTGAGCAAGGACTTGGAGGGGGGAAAGGTCTCCAGGGGACTAATAATGTAGCTCAACTTGAGACAAGTACTGACGGGGACAAGTACTGAGATCTGAAAGGTGGGCCAGACAATGAAGAGCGGGTTTCCACATGATGTTAAGGGGTTGTGCGTGGGTCTGGAACCCCTGATAGATGACTTTAAAGCAAGGCGACAGTGTGGCTGGCTCACGTCATGCATTGGTTTTATATACTCTGGGCTTTATGTACTCTGCAGGATTTCTTCAATGTTTAGAGAGTTTATTTCATCATGGATGCAGAAAGAGAACAGAGAGAAGGCGGTGGGGGGGGCGGTGGGGAGACACTCAAAAAAAGCAAGAGGGAGGGAAAGAATGGATAGAAGGAAAAGAAAGATGGAGAAGGAAAAGAGAAGGAAGCAGCCGGGGAGGAGGCAACGCGGACCCTGCCGTGGGAGGAGGCTCTGCTCAGGGGTTGCACTTAGGGAGCTGTTTGGGCTTTTCCAGGCCAGTGGCCTCGGGCTCCAGGCCCTGGCCGACCGCAGAGGACAATGTGAGGCGGGTTTGTTTGGTGATGTGTTTTCTGCTGGCCCTGTTTGTTTGTTTTCCGTTTTTCTGGCAGTGTACACGTCTGGGATAGAGAAGAAGGAGGTCAGGGACATGACCGGCATTGACAATGGCCCTGGGGCCAGGCTCTGGGCTGGCAGGATCCTGTTGTGGGGGCTTGGTGAGCATCGGAGCCAGACTTTGGATGTCCCGGGAAGGGCCTCTATGTGGGTGCCCAGAGCCAGGTGGCCTGCCCAGCTTGGAGATGGTTTGCCCCAAGCTCTTTGTCCCTGTCTTTTTCCACCCTGGCAGGAAAGAATTAGTCCTTGAGGCCTGGGCTTCTTGCCTATGTAGCCGGGATGTCATGCTGGGCTGGGGAGCCCGTGGGGGTAGCAAGACCAGCCACTTCCAGCTCGCCTCAGGGGTGCCCACGAGAGCCAGCCCACTCCCAAGCGCTGATGATGAGTCTGGCTTTCTCTCCTCTATCCCACAGCCCTTGGAAGCCAACATAACGAGCACTATTAAAGTTAATGAAACGCAATGAGTCCTCCGTTTGCTCAGTTACAACTCTTTACGAGATTGCTCCCTCTTGCTGAGGAGATTCATTTGAGCTGCCAGGGCTTGGCCTTTGTCCCCCTAATTTTTATTGGCCCATTAACGAGATCAGATGCTCTGGGCTGACGAGGAGGATCTGGTACTGTGGTCCCAACAAGCCCCACTGGGTCAAGTCTCAGGTGGCCTCTTGATTCCAAATTAGCCTAGAAACAGCCCCTGTTGCCTCTTTTGCTTCCCCATCTCCAAACCCAGTTTTATATGTAGGTACAGCAGGGATATGGGAAGATTCAGAAGTTAGGAGATGCTTTCCCATCCCCTTTAGAAAGGGTCTCAGCCCACTGATGGAGTAGTTCCCCTAGTAAGAACAGTTCCTTTAGCTTAAGGGTTTTATTCCCCATTAAGATGGAAATGCAGGGATGGCTGAGCCTGGGTGGCTCAGTCTTTAAGCGTCTGCCTTTGGCTCAGGTCATGATCCCAGGGTCCTGAGATCGAGCCCCGCATCGGACTCCCTGCTCAGTGGAGAGCCTGGTCTCCCTCTCCCACTCCCCTGCTTGTGTTCCCTCTCTCACTGTGTCTCTCTCTGTCAGATAAATAAATAAAATCTTTAAAAAAAAAAAAGATGGAAATACAGAACGCTGTTAGTCATTTACATGTCGGTGTGAATTATTTTGTAAGGTCATGGATAGGCTTCAAGGGGATCTGAGGATCTCCTAAATTGTAAATAAACTTTTGTCTTCAGTGTTCATTTTCCCAGAGAGAAGTTTTCTACAGCTTTCTTCAAAGTTGCCATGACACAGACAACACCCCCCTAAAAAAAAACACCCCCTAGAGGTGGAAGAAGAATGGTTCATAACTGGGGCACAGAAGACAAACTCTCCTACCATCGCTTGGTCAACCCCACTCTTGAGGAGACACTGGTCCCCTCCTCCTTGGGAGACATTTCCTCCAGACCTCCCATTGTCACCACAGCTCAATCATGTCTGTTCTAAATCTTAAAACCAACCTCACGTTGGAGGACTGGGGCAAGAGGAGAGCCCTTTCATGCTATGTTGATTCACACGGCGGAGCTGTGATGATGGGCTTGCGTGCTGGTGTAAATACCCATAAACTCTCTGCAAAGTGCTGGGCATCGCGTGCCATTGGGGTCAGAGAGGAGGAGAGTACGGACCTGGCAGCAACTGTCATGACAAGATCTCAGCTGTGACCACGGAGGAAGAGGGCACCGTTTGAGCTGGTCCCTGTAATCCCTTGGCTTCCCCCGTGGAGCAGGTGGCGCGTGCGCAGTGATACCTCGAAGGGCCCCTCCCCCGCTCAGCCAGTCCAACTGCGCTTATGGCTTAGGGACGGCATTGTCACCGGAAGGCCCGGGTTATAATGCAAAGGGGCTGCTTGGGCAGATGAGTGGTACCTGAGAGCCTGTTCTTCACCCAGCAGCCCGACTCCTCTTCATGCAGGGTTTCACAACCTCAGCACTCTGGATACGTGTGGTGGGATGTCCTGCGCAGTGCAGGATGCTCAGCGGCGTCCCTGGCCATTACTCACCAGATGCCAGCAGCACACCCTCCCAGGCTGTGACAACCAAAAACCGTCTCCAGACATTGTCAGATGCCCCTTCAGAGCAGGGGGCAACATTGCTCCTCCCCCACCCCAGCCCCATTGAGAATCTCTGTCATAAAGATGATAAATCAAATCATGTCACTCTTGCAGTATCTTCCCATTAAGCTAAACATGAAATCCAGGTGCTTGGTGTGGCCTTCAGGGCCCCTGTAGGCTAGATTTGCCTCCCTTTCCAGCCTCACCCAAGCCCCTCGGCTCTCACCTGCCATCACCCGTTGGCCATATAAACCTTTTTGACACACCTAGACAAGCCAAGCTCTTTCTTGGACAGAGTGGAAGATGGGGAGACCTCACAGATTTGGGATATGTTCATATACACTTATGACAACTCTTAAATATTTGACTTACTGAATTGCGTAGTTTTCCTGTCTCCCCCCATAAGAATGTAAACTCCCTGAGAGCAGGAACCTTGTCTGGCTTGTTCACTGTTGTATTCCCATCATCTTCCCTAGTGCCTGCCTCACGGAGTAAGTCCTGAATAATTAGCTGTGGAATGAACGTATAAGGGTGGCAGGGGTTTAGAGAGGGAGAAGGATTCTTCTGGAAGGTCAAGGGAAGGTTTCTTGGGCACGTTGAGGCCTGAAGCTTGGGTAGGGAGGGTGAAGAGTAGGAAGGGCAAAATGTGTTCTGGGACAGGGCTGAGGGGATGGCAGAAGCAAAGGCCCAGAGAAAGCACAGTGGCCCAAATATACTGCCACCAACCCAAGGGACATGCCAGCAGCAGAAACTCCTCATGGGGCAGAAGGACAAATGTTGTGTGACTCGTTTTTGGTCTGAGGGGATTCAGGGGTGAAGTACCTGAGTCCCTTGATGAGTAAGTAGGGAGAGAAGTCAGCCAGGTTGGAGCCTTGTGAAACAGGGGCCAAACAAGGGAGGGTTTTGATGGCAGAGCCTGGAGTCCGGACTTGGCTGAGCCTCTGAAAAGTAATGATTATTCCTCTCATGGTATTTCATGTCGGTGACTCTGACGGCTCTGATGGCCTCCGACCCCTGGAACCGACTTTGTGGCCGGAAGAGAAGTCAAAGCACTGACCAGACAAGTGGGCCTAGACCAGTGCAGAGAGTCCTGGGACTCAAACCGAAGAGGCCTGGGGCCTGGTTCCATCTTCCCTCCCTCTCTTGATGTGTGGCCTTGCTCAAAGGCATTGGACTGCAATGGACCTCTGTGTCCTTCTTTTGGAAAACAAAGTTAACAATACCTGCTCCGTTCAGAGGAGAAGTGAGGTCATGTTTGTGCAGCATTGTGAGCTCATTGGAGACAATGAGTGTATTCTTCTTAACAGTAACAATAATAATCATTACTGCAAATCTAACCAGTAAATATATCTCCTCTAAGCGGGAGTTGGGCCCGTGAGTAGGATAGCAATTAAAGTTAAAAAAAAAAAAAAAAACCTCTAGATGGGGGAATTTTCTGGCCCCATTTTGATCTTTGGGGTTTGCAGAGTTGATATCACCGTGGGAGGGAGAGAGGCCTGCAGCAATCATTCATTTTACTTCCATTCAATTGTACTCATTGTATCTCTCTTGTCCTTGAGTTATCCCCAGTGAGTTTTGCAACTTCTCACCCTCCCACAGTCCAAGGATAAAGAGGTCCCCTAGACTCTCCATCTCCACACCACCTAGTGTCCAATCACTTATGGAAGTGGTGATTGGGCTGTTAGAGATCCTGGCATTTAGGCCTTGGCCACAAACTAGCCTGCAAAGTAGGCGGCCTATCTTGAGTACTTGAGTCTCTTTTCGACCCATCCCACTACGGAGGCTGATGATTCCCAAACCAGGATGTGCATTCAAAGCCCCCAGGAGTGGAGTCCATGGATTCCCCGGGGATTCTAATGCAGCCATTTGAATTTGGGAATCACCAGGTTTAATGAAATGTTAGTTATGAAACATACCTACAAGGAGCAGAATGATGCTTACACAAACGTATTGCTGAAGTTTGGTCAAGCTGGCAGAAGGCCCTCTCTCCTGCCCCAATCCACTAAATAACAGAAAAACTCTAGAAAAAAAAAAAAACTATATTACAGTGTGAGAAAACAAGAGGGAACCATCAGTGTATCAGAAATGTTGGATCCCAGGGGTGCCTGGGTGGCATAGTCAGTTAGGTGTCTGACTCTTGGTTTTGGCTCAGGTCGTGATCTCGGGGTTGTAGGATTGAGCCCTGCGTCAGGCTCTGCGCCCAGAGTGGAGCATGCTTCAGATTCTCTCTCTCCCTCTCCCTCTGCCCCTCCCACTCATGAGTGCACTCTCTCTCTTTCAAATAAATAAATAAATCTAAAAAAATGCAAAGAAAAAGAAATGTTGGATCCCAGAAAGAGAAAGAGCAAATAGCATCAAAGCTTGAAAGCAATCAAACTGGAGGGAGCCACAGCTAAAACATATGAAGAAGAAGACTGCTGTGGAGGGAAGAATGGTTTGAGGGCTCCAAGCCTGAGACAGCAGACTTAAAATAAGCAGAAGAGGTCCCAGGGATGTTCCTTGCTGCCTCATGACCAGTTGGCAGTTGTGGATTTGCCCCGAGATGTTGGGGCTAGAGAGGCAGAGCAATGCTCCATGTAGCTTCTGACACTCTGAGAGAGAAATAGGGAGCCGTCATCTGGGAGGAAAGGTGTCAGAGGCCACTCATCTCCCACCCACCCTCAATAACCAGTGACAGGCTGCAGTGAATACAAAGCTGGCAAGTAGACGGCCTCAAACACAATGATGAGCAAAATATCAAGAATCACTAAAGAGTTAAGGAAAAATAGAACTACGGTGTGGAGAAACTCTAAGCCAGTACGTATGGTCCAATAGAACTTTCTGGAATGATGGCAGTGTTGTGTAGCCGAGCTGTCCAATATGTACCGCACACCACTTGTATCTATTGAGCCCTTGAGATGAGGCTCTTGCAACTGAGGAACTGAATTTTTAATTGTATTTTGTTTTAATAATTTAAAATTTGTTTTAAAAGATTTTAGTTTTAAGTAATCTCTCTGCCCAATGTGGGGCTCGAACTCATGACCTTGAGATCAAGAATCACACTCTCCATGGACTGAGCCAGCCAGGTGCCCCTAATAATTTAAATCTGAATAGCAAGCAGCTACTGTATTGGATAGCATAGCTCTAAACTTAAACATATAGAAGAGGAAACATCCAAAGAAATCGAGATAATAGAATGAATAACAACACAAACCAGTTTAGTTGAAGAATAATTATTATCCTCAAGAGATTCCAAGTAGTAAAAAAAAAAAAAAGAGATTCCAAGTAGTAATAAATCTATTTTAAAAATCAACCAGTAGGGGCGCCTGGGTGGTTCATCGGTTAAGTGTCTGCCTTCGGCTTAGGTCGTGATCCCAAGGTGCTGGGATCGAGTCTGGCATCAGGCTCCTTGCTCAGCCGGGAGTCTACTTCTCCCTCTGTGATCTCTCTCGCTTTTGCTCTCTCTCAGATAAATAAATAAAATCTTTTTAAAAATAATAAAATAAGAATCAACCAGTAGGGGCACCTGGCTAGCTCAGTTGGAGGAGCCTGTAACTCTTGATCTTGGGGTTGTGAGTTCGAGATCTATGTTGAGTGTAGAGATTACTTAAAAATAAAATCTTAAAAAAAAAAATCAGCCAGTGGTCTTAGAAACTTAAAAATTGAAAATCAGATTTTGAAGCTCAATAGACGGTCCGAGTTGAATTTAATGGTCTAGTTATTAGGGGAACCTGAGCTGAAGAAGTCTCCTTGGGCGCCTGGGTGGCTCAGTTGGTTAAGCGACTGCCTTTGGCTCAGGTCATGATCCTGGAGTCCCTGGATCGAGTCCCGCATCGGGCTCCCTGCTCGGCAGGGAGTCTGCTTCTCCCTCTGACCCTCCCCCCTCTCATGTGCTTGCTCTCTCTCATTCTCTCTCTCTCAAATAAATAAATAAAATCTTAAAAAAAAAAAGTCTCCTTAAACACAGTGAAAAGGAGAAAAAGATGGAAAGTCTGAGAGAAAGAGGTAAGAGACATCTGTCTAATAAGCATTACAAAAGGATAGAACTCCAGAGAATAGAAGAGAGAAAATAATTAAAGAACTAATAAAAGAAAATTTCCCAGTTGTTGAAGAAAGAAATTAATCGTTAGACAGAATGTTCCCAGGAAAAAAAGGCCCACACTGAGAATTATTATAGTGAAATTTCAGAACAACAACAATAAAGAAAAAAAGGCCTAGAAACTTCCAGAGAGAAAAAGCAGGTCACCAATAAAATAATATTAAAGCGGCATCAGGCATCAGGCTGGTTGTTAAAAGACAATGGAACACTATCTCCAAAGTTCCAAAGGGAAATGAAGTATTCATGTAGGAAGGGGATAATTAACACATTTTTTGTTTTATAAGAAGAAAGTTTGCCACCCTCAGATAACTTGAAAGAATTCCTAGAGGAGGTGCGTCAATTAAAAAAAAAATAGTGAATTCAAGAAAGAGGAAGACGTGGGATGCTGAAACTATGGTGAACAAAGAAACTAGTAAAACTTATAGTGAACTCTAACTATTGAGGCATAATGTAAGCATTTTAAAGATAACAATATGGGGGTGGCTGGTTGGCTCAGTTGGTGGAACATTCAACTCTTGATCTTGGGGTCACGAGTTCAAGTCCCATGTTGGGTGTAGAGCTTACTTTAAAAAATAAATAAGTAAAAATAAGAACAACAATATGGAACCACGATCTACTCAGATGATCTCAACTTGGGAGGTGACAAATGCAGGAGGAGAAGCAATACTTAAGTGTGCTAAAGGAGACAGAGTTCCTGATTAGCTGTAGACATTGATAGGAAAGCCTAAGTTAAAGAATATATGGATTCAAGTTTGAGAGTAACCAACAGAAGATGGAGAACTGGAAAATCAACTTCCAAATATTTAGAGTGAATTAAAAGGCAGGGGTGGAGAGGGGAGAAAAATTAATCTAACAAAAAGCCAGAAGAAAAGAAAAAAAATAAGAAGAAAGCAAATTAAAGAGGAAGCATAAAATAAAATGACAGGTTAAGTCTAAAAAATCATTGAGATAATACATGAAAAAAGAGAAAAATTCCTCTATTAAAGGCAAAAGCCTGCTCTATGCTGTTCACACAGATGTATTTGATACCAAACGACAAGAACATTTTGAATATGAACAGATGGAGGAAATATACCAAGAAAGTGATAACAAAGATTAAGCAGGTATATGAGCACCAGACAATATGGGATCCAAGGCAAAAAGCACTAGAAGAAACAAGATATACAGATAGAAGTCATAATCTTACAAAAAATATATAATTTCTATGATTCTTAATCCAGTTTCAAAATATATAAAGCAAACATTGACAGAAACCAAGGAAAAATGAACAAATCTCTGGCCATGGAAAAGCCTCAGAAATCTCCAGGTCAAGTAGACAAAAGCCATCATAAGAATAATGGAGAATTTGAGTGACATGATTAACAAGTTTTAACTGATGCATGTTATACCCTAAAAACTGAGAACACATTTTGTTCCAAATACATTTTTAGTATTCACCCACAAAAAACCTCAACAAATTCCCCAAACCCCCATAACATAACATATTATACCAGCCATTTACTCTGTCCACAATACATGAAAATAAACAGTTAACATTAATATGGTGGGCTGGGGTGGGACTCCGTATCTGTTGTACTTGGAAATATAAACTCATTCACAGGGAGTTCCTTGGAACTCAGAGCCTGGTTTCTCTCTGCTACAGTCTTTTCTGGTGTATACTCATGGAGGTAAGTCTCACACATGGATGTCACCTGTCACGGTATCCCAAAGAGGGGAGAACATTATTGTGAACTTTTGCTCCTGAGAGTAGAGTCTAAATAAACAGCCTGGTATTCGATGCCTTCCAGAATTGGACCCCAGCCTGCCTGTCCTCTCTCACCTCCCACTCCTCTGCAATGTGCAAGCGCCAAACACTCTTGGCATGCTCACCACCTAATGGGTGCTCCTTGGTCCACGACACTCATCCAGTTACTTAACTGGTCCATTTGTATAAATCTCACCTTCTCCACCTGATGATGCACACCAGCGAACTATGGCTCGGGGGCCATCTCTGGCCCGGCCCCTGTTTTGTAAATAAAGTTTTTTTTTCCCTTTCATCTGGGATCAGGGAGTCATTTGGACTCACTCTACCTGAGTGAAAGAAGCAGTGAGAATTTATGTTGTTATATATATTGTCTTTAAAATGATGAAATAGGAGCAAAGGAAGATGAAAGTGTTTGTCCAACATAGTGCTCTGGTGAAGTTGGAATTAGTAGGCACCATCTCATGATCTAATTCCTAATTGTTTTTTCTTCTTTTTTTTTTTTTAAAGATTTTATTCATTTTTACAGAGGAGGAGGGGCAGAGGGAGAAGGAGAGAGAGAATCTCGAGCAGACTCCACGCTGAGCACAGAGTCTGACTCGGGGCTCGACTCCACGGCCCCGAGACCATGACCCAAACTGAAACCAAGAGCCGGACATCCAACTGACTGAGCCATCCAGGCGCCCCTCTAATTGTTTTTTTCTTTCTCTTGGACAGCTCCTTTATTTAACAGAAGCTTATAATGTGTTTCCCATGAGTCCAGCATTCTTGTATGTGTTTATAAATTTTCACTCAGTTGACTTTCAAGACAGTCCTCGGAGTCAGACGCTACTGTTGTCATCCACCTTGTAGAGGTGAGGAAACTGAGGCACAGAGGGGTGACAGAACTTGTGTGAGGACACAGTCCCAGTGTGCGGCAGAAGCGATTTGGTTCTGGAATCTATACTTACCCACTATCCTGTGCTACCTTTCACCCTCCAATGTGACTTGCCTTTTTCCTCTAGGTTAAAAACACATCAAAGAACGCCTAATCTCCCCAGCCTGTGATCAGTAGAGCTTCTACTCAATTAAACACATTGAATCAGTCACCAAGGAGGGTACAAGTAAAGAATGTGAGCTCCAAGGCGGGAGGGGTTATCTTGTTGACGGCATTCCCATCACCTAGAACAGTGTCTGATACATGGAAGGTGCTCAGCAGAAATATTTTGGGTAGATAAACAATCAGATGAATTGATCAATGAATGGATACATGTATGAATTAGATAGGTATGTAAATAAAGTTTTATCGGAACCTAGCGACACCATTATTTATATAATGTTGATGGCTGCTTTCCCCAGAGTTGAGTAGTTAACAACAGAGGCCATATGGCCCACAAAGCCTAAAATATTTACAGAAAATTTGCTGAGCCCTGGAGTATAGAGACACTTTCTTCCTCTTGCTGTCAACACTAAGCCAGTCTGTTGCACAGGTCAAGAATGGCCTGTGCAGGGGGTGCCTGGGTGGCTCTGACTTTTGATTTCGGCTTGGGTCATGATCTCAGGGTTGTGAGGTTGTGAGGCTCTATGCTGGGCATGGAGCCTGCTTAAAATTCTCTCTCCCTCTCCCTCTGCCCCTCCCCCACTCGCTCACTGGCACTCTCCCCTGCCCCCGTCAAAAAAAGAACGGCCTGTGCAGGAAATAGCAAGGATGCTCTCTGTGGTTCAAGAATGCCCTTGAGGGGGAAGAGGAGGCTGTGTTACAGATGGATGTCATCCTTGCAGAAGTGGTTAGAAGGCAGGCTTTCGAGCCCGGACTGACTCAGGCTTGACTCCCAGTTCTGCCATTGACCAGCTGTATGACTTCAGGCAGCCTCCACGCTCTCTTTGAACCTCAGCTTGTTTCTCTGTAAAACTGTGGGTGATAGGGTCACCTGGGTGGCTCATTCGGTTAGGTGTCTGCCTTCGGCTCAGGTCATGATCCTGGGGTCCTGGGATCGAGCCCCGCATCAGGCTCCCTGCTCAGCGGGGAGCCTGCTTCTCCCTCTCCCTCTGCCTGCCTGTCTGCCTGCTTGTGATCTCTCTCTCTCTCTCTGTCAAATAAATAAATAAAATCTTCAAAAAAAAAACAAAAACAAAAACTGTGGGTGATAAAATCTAGGCTAGTTCAAGGTTCAAGTGAGATAATGTGCAGAAACTATCTGGGATCTAGGGACCCCGATAAATGATCATTCTTTTTCCTTGTGGACACCGAATGTGTTTCAAGGTTGGTCTCTAATTATGACTGGCCAGTTTCAAGTGAGCTTTTGTGCCCAGGGAGCCCTTCCTAGAGAATCCTGCCACCGCCTCCACCCCGTTCTTCCTGCACTTACCTTCTCTAGCCTTCCAGGTTCTGCCTCTCCCTCACCCTGCCCCAGCCCTCCCTGATTTCCTCTCCCTTGTACCTCCGCTCTGCACTTACACACTCCCTGACTCTGTTTTTCAAGTCATTATTGTTCTCTGGGTGTTTCCTGTGAATCCAGACACCTGCCCAAGCAGATCCACCCTCATACGGGGTCCAGTGAATCTTTGAGGGCTGGTTACTTGATTTTACAACAGTGGGCAGGGGTGCTGAGTGGCCCACACCCACCACTCCCTCTGGGGTGGCATCCTCATTCCCAGCCAGACTAGACAGCCTCTCCTGCCTGAAATTGCTGGGCTTGAAATTTCTGCCACCAGACAGGCATTCCTTTGTGATTATTCTTACACTCTGGACGTTCCTCTGTTAAAATGCAGGTAATTCCTAGGAGGCGATCACCTGTGTCCAGGTTCTTATCGAGTCACAACCTACCAATGGTCAACTAATTGCTGAGCTGTTGCAGTCCCAAATGAGATGGTATATCTGAAAATGATTTCAACACTGTGAAGAGAACTATATAAACAAAGGATTATTCTTAGTGTTAAAAGGTGTTACATCCTCTCCATTTTATCACAAATGGCTTTTAGAAGTAGATTCCAAAGGAGTGAATCTCTAATGGTGGAATTCCAGACTACAAGATAAATTTTAAAATATTGAAGGTGGTAGGGGCAGGTTCCTTCCCTTTCAAAGTCCACTGCCCAGGTAGCTATCAACTCAGCCAAATTCTAGGCCAGCTCTGACCAGTGGAGTCTTGGAGTGAAGGCAAGGCCTTTGAGGTGATTGAATTGTCCTTCCCAAAGCTTAGAACCAGGAAGAGTCTTGAATCTTCTTATGTTACAGATGAGGAAATGAGGCCCAGAGAGAGAAAGTTTCTCACTCATTCATAGCGGGGGAGCCTAAGTAGTAGGCAGGAGCTAAAGTAACTAGGATGGGTCTGGGGGCTAGCAGGGGTCAGAAGGCAGGATGAAACCAAAGCTGGGTTAAGGGTGAAGCCCCCTTGCCAGTGCTGGCCCCTCTGAGGGCTTCCCCTGGCACAGACAGACAGACAGGACACCCGGCACTGACAGACAGACAGACAGAAGAGTCCACTCGTCCCCTCCTGCAGGCTGCCCCTCCCACATCAAGTGCAACTCCTTTTGCCTGGGGCCACCCTGCCGAGGGGAGGCCTCCCATCCCAGGCCCTTGGCCCACGGAGAGAAAGTCCGAAACAATGCCTCTAAACTGAAAACATTTTTGTCTTTCTCCGTGGAACAATGGCCATTAACTGCCATGGAACTGGAGCAGAAATGGAACGCAAACCCCAGGGGCCTGGGAGCCTGCAGGGGTGTGGGGGTGGGGAGGGAATCGGGGGCAGAAATCTGGGGAGAGCCTCTCCCCACCACCTCCCATCACCCCCCTGCACCCCCTGTCCCCCTGAGGCACTTCCGGTGGCTGCTGCCTTTTCCATTTGGAGCACCACTTGACCCCCACCCTTCAAAGTCTCATGGGACTCCGGGGGGAGGGGGGCTGCACAGACCACCCTCCCACACATCCCAGCAGTGCTCTGGACACTCACCACACACAGGAAGGCCAGCAACGGCAATCATGAGACAGCTTAAAGCAGCCCCCCAGCCCCCTGGAGCCCCTGCTGGGGAGCGGACAGGACCACGTGGGTGACCTTGAGGCCAGTGACTGACCTCCTAGTCCCTCGCTGTGGAACCTCCAGCATGGGCTCTTTTGGGGGGTCGCTAGACAATGCGCCCCGCCGAGAGTGAGAGATGACGCATTTTTCTGCGGCCAAAAGCCACTTTTGACGGGTCCGCCCCATTGAGGAGCAACCGAAACCTCATCCCACCCAGCACGGCTTTTGTCTGCACCACATATTTGTCTTATTTGGAAGATTTTTGTGGGTTTTCCTGTCTTTCTCCAGCGCTTACTGCCCTGAGGGGGCCGGAGGCCATGGTGGGGCTGCGGGAAGGGGGGAAGAGGCATTCCTGGGGCACGATGCCTGGTGGTCTGCGGCGTGACTGGACGTGGGGGAGAAATCTGACCCCCACAACACCATGTGTACCCCAAATAGGCACCCTGGACCCAGGCCACACGCCTCTCCTCTGTGGGCCGCCCACGGCTCCTGGGCCTTCCTGGGCCTGTTTCCCGAGTCTTCTCTCAGCCTCCTCTGCTCTGGCTCCCCCGTCTCTCATTCCTTCATTCCTGTGCTCCAGCCTGTTCGGCTCCCGGGTTCCTACGCCTTGGCCGGTGCCCACACCTTTCCTCCCGTTTCTTTCTGCCTGTCTGGATTCTGAAGTTTCTCTCAGGGCCTGGCGCCATCTCACCCCCTCCTCGGTGCCCCCCCCCCCGCACCCCCAATCTAACCCCTGTCAGGGTCTCCTGCTTCTGAACTTCAGAAGTGTGTGTCTTCTCTCCCTTTGGTGATTCCAAGCACACCCTGCCTCTGTCACAGCTGCCCAGTAACATGGAGGACAGAGGCTGTAGCTTTTGTTCTTTGTTCCCCCATCACACCTTCTACAACGCAGTCACTCCATTAATATTTGTTTGACTGGGGCTTCTCAAGGGCTGGCCGTGGACCAATTTGGAGAATCTCAGTGATAGAAACCTAATCCAATGACCCACTCAGAACTTGAATTCCTGCCAAAAGGTGTTTTGGCTTCAGCTTACATGCCTCTGGTGACGGAGATCTCACTACTTGTTGTGACAAACCATTCCCTCTTCTGATAGCTCTGACCTTAAGGAAGTTCTTCCTCATATTGAACTAATACATGCCACCTTTGGCTTTCCCCACTGGACTCCCAGCTAGACCACGTAAATCTATTCCAACCCTTTTGCCTCACAACCACCCTTCAGATATTTGAAGGTGGCAATCTCCTACCTCTGCAGTCTTTTCTTTTCCAGAGGGAAACACCTATTGTCCTAACCTCCAGTGTCCCAGTGCCCCAATGACCATGGCTTCAAGTGTTCACCCCCACTTCCCATGTTGAGCATCTCCCCAAAGCCCTGTTGAACTCATTTTCCTAACATTATTTCCCCTCTTTCTGGATCAAAATGAATGCCACGGGTTTCAGATGGGCTTGCCACCATGTGGTTATTTGAAGTGTCTCAAAGAAAGGACCCACTCTCTCACTAGGGAAAGGAAGGAAGGAAGAGAAAGAAAGAAAGAAAGAAAGAAAGAAAGAAAGAAAGAAAGAAAGAAAGAAAGAAAGAAAGAAAAAGAAAGAAAAAAGAAAGGAAGGAAGGAAAGGAAAGAAGAGGAGAGAAAAGACAAGGATTAGAGGACCCTGAGCTGCTGCTTTGTCTATGTCTCCGTTCGTCCCGAGCAGCCGTACCCTCTCCTGAGGGGTAGCCGGCAAATCTGACAACTGATTCTACATGTTAGTGGAGGTCTGGCTTTCCACACATTTCAAAGGCTGTCAGGTCATTTCTGTGCATTTTTTAAAAAAGATTTATTTATTTGAGAGAGAGAGATAAAGTGCGTGTGGGGAGAGGGGCAGAGGGAGAGAGAATCTCAAGCAGACTCCCTGCTGAGTGCGGAGTCCAATGCTGGGCTCCATCTTAGGACCCCCCTGACATCATGACCTGAGCCGAAATCATGAGTCGGATGCTTAACCAACTGAGCCACCCAGGAGCCCCATTTCTGTGCATTTTAATATAGGTATTCCAGAGCGAATACCAAATGTTTTAAACCAAAGGGGTGACTCATGGTGGCATTTCAGGCTGCTGAGATATTTTGGGAAAACCTAGGCTTGTGGAAACTGGCCTGATTCTCCCCGACCCTCTGTGGGTGATGGAGATCCCCCAGCCCCAAGTGTATTTACATTAGGACCAGACACTTCCCTTCAGTGCCCAGCCCCCATAATTTGTGCCAATTATTGGAACTGAATGCTTTGTTGCCTTGTATAGTTCACTATCTTTCTTAAGTGTCTGTATCTTGCAGCAAGTGATGACTCCTTGAGAAAAATGACAGGGATCTTAAAGGATTCTGTATCTCGCTTGTGGTGGTGCTTACACAAATGTATGCATTGATTAAAACTCATCAAATTGTATACTTAAAATGGTTGCGTTTTATTGTATGTAAATTATCCTCTGATGAAGGTGGTTTTTTAAAAATGATTTTACATCCCATGCAGAGTCTAGAGTCATGTCCTGCTCATACCTGGATTCATCTACATTTGTGGATTGATTTACTAAGTTAAGCTGTACCTAGAGCGATAGCCAAGAGCCATCTTCTCTTCTAAGCCTGACGATCAACTTGAGAAGGCTCCTCAAACCACATGGCTGAAATGACTCTGCATTGTCTGGCCTTGCCTCCAACCTGATCTTCCTACCCAGAGATTCAGGCCCAAATCAAGCAGACACACTCGATTCCTCACCCAGCCTATCTTGTAGGAGTGCTTTAATATGACCATTGCCATCCCTACTGCTGGGATTACAGTTCCCTCACACCCCAGCTCCCTGCCCCGTATTGCCCATCACTGACCTGGAGAGTGGAAGGCTCCTCCTTGAAACCCTGAATGCGGGGGCACTATGACTCAAGGTTGATTTATCAGACCATGTCTGTTGCTCTGAGCTTCCTAGCCACTCTGTTCCAGAAGCCATGGGGCAGTGGTCTTCTTGCCTGATGGGCTACCACCTTGGGGACAAGGTTCTAACCATCTTGCCTGAGCTATGGCTCAAGGTGTCTGGGCCCCTTGGATGCTGAGCCCTGTCCTTCTGCCCAAATGCCTAGCTTCTTTGACTTGCTCTGAACTCAGAAGTGTGGCCTTAAAAAAGAAGAAGAAAAAAAAAAAGTGCTCCCTGTAGGTAGCAGGGTGGATAATTTTAATTCGCCCATTTATGCTCTCCAGTCTATTCTAATGATTCCTGAATAAGTGAATCTCTCTTCCCTACCAGACTGCAAGCTCGCTGAGGGTGGGGGCCGAGAACTGTCCCTCTTCATTATTCCCAGCTTCTGGCTGGCCTGGCACACAGTTGCTGTTTGATAAACATTTATAGAGTGATGAATGAGTTCAATTTCATGAAAACTATGGGGGAGATGCTCCGCCTCATCAGACAGTACCAGGTGCTGATGGAGAGAGACCAGAGGCTTATGTACAGCCAACGGAGCGTGGCTTGGTCCAGCCATGTGGGAGAGCTGTTTGGCAATCTCTCGCCAAGTGGAAGATGCCCTCCCTAGTCTTCACTCTGCTCACGCACAGGAATGCTCAGAGCACGGCGATATGTAATCCTGAAAAGTTACAGGTAACCTAGATGCCCATCCGCAATGGACATCGTGATAGTCACACAATCGATCACAGCTTCACCCGTCGATGTGGATGATTCTCAAAAACATGGACCAGATCAAAAAAGAAAGTTGCTGATGGGTATATACAGTTTGATACCACTTACATGATCTTTAAGTGCAAAACATACGGTGTATTCGACCTAATGTATTAGGCCTCAGGACAGGCTGAGTGGCAACTGAGGACCCAGTTCACCTCTCTGCAAAGGGTGTATGTAATATGTGTATATGTATATATTTTACTATATATGGATACAGGTACTATATATTGATATAAACAATATATGGTAAAATATAGAGAATGATAAACATCAACCTCAGGAGAATGGTCGCCTCAGTGGAGCAGGGAGCAGAGAGAGATATAGTTGAGTCAGGTGCACAGAGGGTCTCACCTGGATTGGCAAAGTGATATTTGCTAGGTTGGGTGGCATGGATACGCGGTGTTAGTGATGTCATTCTTTATTCCGTGGTCATTATGATTGTTGTTCTCCAGACATTTGTGGCCCCTTTCCCTTCTAAGTGTTAGAAGAATTGCACCACCTGATTCCCTGTGGTCGGGGGAAGTCCCGTGACTGACTAGTTCTGGCTAGAGCATTAAATTGCCTTTTGAGACCCTCCGGATTTCTCTTTTGCTTCTGACAATGTTTGGGATGGTGGTTGTCTTATCAGCTTGGGTCCCTGAGTGATTTCCTGAGCAGAGCCCCCTGCTCATCCTTCAAGGACATGTAGCAGAAGCAGAAGTGTGTTAAGCCACTAAGAAGATATCAGGGTTGTTTGGTACTGCCACATAATCTAGCATGTTCTGACTGATACATACCTTTTAATGTGTCTAGAATTTACAATTAAAAAATGAAATGAGAGAAATGCCAAGATTTGTTAAGAGAAGGGGGCATAGGAGAGAAGAAGGGCCTACAAGTTTTCGTTTCCACTGGTTACCTTCAAAAAAAAAAAAGGCGATTTCCTAGCTCCCCGTTGCCCCTTGAGTGGTGGGCAAGCTCAGCAATGAATTCGGGGAGACTTGAAGCTGGAGTGTGCCCGGCATTCCACTACACCTTCCTTAGAAACCCACTGGGCACCACTGTGCTTTGCACTACTCAGACCTCAGCTTCAGGAAATGAGCCCAGCCACTGCTGGGCATCAGACACCTGCGGGGCAGACCTGAGCCCAGCCACTGCTGGGCATCAGACACCTGCGGGGCAGACCTGACTTGGGATATTCTCCAGGCTTCTGAGTCCCCCTCCTCCCCTGGGCTGCAGGAACATCAGCCAGAGCAGATATGAGAGATGAGAGCAGACAGAATGTGAAGTTCTCACCTCACATGCCGGGCAAGAATGTGAACCTGGGCTCTTGGGACCTTGGGCTTGATGGCTCTGTCACACACTCTGGAGCCCACTGACACTTCAAACATGAGCCTCCTGGCTTCTTACCTCCAGAGGAAGTGTTCCAGGATTACCTTGAGTTGGAGGGGAGGAGGGAAGGAGCTGCAGGTTAATACCTGGATTTCTATGGTGCTTTTCTTCTCAAAGCTTCAAAAAACTCCCCTTACCCTCCTGTGGCCTCCCCCAGAAACAGAACGAGGAGAGGAAGATTCTTTCATTTCCCAGTCCAGGTGAGGAAATGGGGGCCTGGAGAGGGTAAACAAATGGCCTGTGGTCACAGAGCAAGACAAGGAGATGATCCTGGTGGGCAAAAGTCTCTGTCTCCAGACCCCATCTCCCCCACCCTGGGCCTAGACCCACCCTGCTGGGCTGGCTGGCCTCTCTGTGTGGGCAGCAACCTCTGTGCTGAGGTGTGGACCAGGCCCTGAGTCTCCACTCAGCTGTCCTGGGGCCTGAGCAGAGAGGAGGAGGAGAAGGATCCGGGAGAGGCTAAGGTCAACTCCCCCTCCCACAGAGCAGTGACGACACGTTGGCTGTAAGCCCCAACTGGGAGGTCAGGCCACGGAGGCTGCCAGAACACCGGGGCTGAAGAGGGTCCAGATAATGCAACTGGGGTAGCCTCTGTGGGTGGAAATGACATTTCTTGGCTTTAAATAGCTCCATCTCCGGAGCCCCGGAGCCTCGGCGGGGCTATTAATTCCTAGACTCCCAGGGCTTCCCAGCCCCGTCATTCTGTTTGCACAAGCTGTGTAAGATCTCAGGCATTTTTCCTGCCACCCGTGTCCCCACCTCCCTTCAGTTTTCCTGTGTGATTTCAACAAGGGGTTAGTTTATTTCTACTAGCAGGCCTGGGTTTCCAGCGGACCGCATACATATTTTGTCCTTCTTACAAGTGACATGGCTCTAGTCAACAGCAAACTCTTGAGGGTTTTCTTTGTAACCTGGTGTCTCCAGAAAGAAAGGTAATGTGTGTGCGCATGAATGACAAAAAGAGAGGCCATATCTATGCATGTACGTGTGTGTATATCAAGTTAATTAGTCCGTTAATCCCCCAGATTTTTTTTTCTTGATTGCTTACTAAATGTCTGGCACTGTGCTGGTCCTGAGCACACAGGGTAAACAAAAATCCTAACTGATCAAACAACTGTATCACCCCCATGCCTGCCCCTTGTGGCATCTCCCGGCCTAGTTGGGCATCCCAGCCGCTCGTCCCACATATCTCTGAATCCTGCCTACCCTCACCAAGCGGAAAATGATGAAGAGGAAAAGACAGACGGGTACAGGAGGTGTTTAGTGCAGAAAACTGACAGGTCGTGGTGGCTGACTGGCTGGAGAAAGAGGATGAATCGATGACAACGCCAAGGAATTTGGCATCTGCTGACAGGGAACGTTGGAGAATGGCTAAGACAGATGTGTGGACTGGGGCGGGGCAGTAGGCCACTTGTTTCAGTTTGCTGATAACAAAGTCCACTCACAGCGGCTTAAACACACAGGACTTTCTTCTCTCACAGCTCCAGGGAAGGTGGAGTAGCTCCACAGTCACTGGGATCCTCTACCTTCCTGCTCTGTCATCCTCAAATTCTCCTCATGGCCCAAAATGGCAACTGGAGTTCCACCCATTTCATCTGAATTCCAGGAAGAGAGAGGGAGAAAGGACAAAAGGACAAAAAGGGTATATGCACCCCTGCCCTTTTAAGGCACTCACCTGGAAGTCCTCTGTCACCCTCTGCTTATGCCTTGTTGACCAAAACTTAGTCACATGGCTACACCAAGCTGCCAGGGAGGCCTGGAAATGTAGTTTTTAGCTGGGTGTGTTGCCCAGGACTCTGTTAATACTGAAGAAGGGAAAGACTGACATCAGGAAGCAACTAGCACTTTTTGCTACGGCACTCAGTAAGTATGTGTTGACTTGCATTGAATCAGCAGGAAAGATAAGGAATTGTGTTTCGGGCCATGAAGGGTTTGCAGTGAGGATGAAACGTCCTATCTGAAACAGGAGTGGAACATATGTGACACAGGGGCTGAAAATCTAGATTATCAGGTCAGCCACAGGCAAGTTAGAATTAAAACTGTGGCTCTGGTGAAAGCCCATGGCTTAGCCTGGGTCAAGTCTACAGCATGGGGGTGGGGGTGGGGGATGGGAGGAAGAGAGGGAAGAGCATCTTGCAAAAGAAAAAACTTACAGATCTTGGTTTGTCTGTCGTCACTCTGTGACATCATCGGGGCTCACTCAGCCTCCAGTTGGTCTGTAGGACACTGCAGTTCCTACCTGGGGACGGCTTTGGAGGGTACCTGTTAAGTACAGTATGCCCACTTCTCTCCTGTGCCCAGGTTGAGAAGTTTAAGGACATCCATAGGAAAGATACCCCATCTGCTCCTCCCCACCCAGATGTGCCCTGCTCAGACCTGGCTGCCATTTAGACCATTTAGACACCCTGGGAGTGGAAGGTTGGGGGGCTGCCCCATGGAGAAGGAGCAGAGGCAAGGGAGGGGCTTCTCCCCTTGTTATATAAAGCCTCAAGACCTTTCTCCCGGGGAGGATTTAGATCAGTGGTTCTCAACCACAGGCAGTTTTGTCCTTCTGGGGACATTTGGCCAGGTCTGGGAACATTTTTGATTGTTATGACTAGGGAAGTAGGGTGTGCTATTGACATTCAGTGGGTAGAAGCCAGAGATGTTGCTAAACATCCTACAAAGCGCAGGACAGCCTCCCACAACAAAGAGTTATCCTGCTCCAAATGTGAATAGGCCAAGGTTGCAAAACCCTGGTTTATGTGAGTCTGATCACTGGGCCCACAGGAAACTTAAAGAATTCATCTTACCCAGGGCCATACAATGTCGACTGACATTCAGGCTAACCCTAGGCTTCTGACAGGCCTATCTGAACACCAGAGGAGAGGCACCTGAGTGCCTCGGTCCGTTAAGCCTCCGACTCTTGATCTCAGCTCAGGTCTTGATCTCACGGTCATGAGTTCAAGCCCCCGTTGGGTTCGATGCTGGGTGCAGAGCCTACTTAAAAACAAACACCAGAGGAGAGTTTAAACCATGCTCATCATAACTGACCAGCACTTATTGACCATTAGCTATGCCCAGGTTCTTTACATAAATTACTGCCATGCTTCCAACAACCGTAAAGATGTAAGCAGCACTATCATCATTATCCCTGTTTCACAGATGAACAAACTGAGACTCAAAGAAGTTGGGTGATTACCCAATAGCACACATCTAGTAAGTGGCCCCAGTGCCCACTCACTTTTCATTCCCCACATGCTTCTCCTGTTTGTTACAGTCCCAATACTACAAATATCTGCCTATGATCTCATCTTTTGAAAGCTCATAATTGGGTGTGACAAATGAGGGAGCACTCTACTAACTAGATCATTCCATTCACCCTAGCACCTCCTTCTCTAGCGGTTCTGGGTGAACGGGAATTTCCACGCTTAAAGCATATAAAGATGTATCAGGAGGCTGCAGTTTTCCCTAAAAAGCAAAGCCAAGTAGCCCCAAAGCAGATGAAAATGCACTCAAGTTCATTAAGGGGTCAAGGAAGTACAAGTTAAAGTGACAAGGAGATACCTCCGGGGGTCCCACCTGTTAAAATCACTAAGCACCTGTGGCACCCCTTGCTGCTGGCTGTCCGGGAAAGGGCATCCTCACTCGGCGTTGGCAGGGAGGGGAGGGGAACGACCTTTGGCAAAAGCAATCTGCAGTATCTTCTAAAATTAAACCCAGGGCCACTTTACCCCAGCAATCCGACTCCTGGGCACACACAGATATGCAACAGGGTTTTATCACACCCTCGCTCATGGTAGTAAAAAACTGGGAATGCGAGTTTTATTGTATGTAAATAAATAAATAAATAAATAAATAATACCGCTATACAACCATAACAGCTCCTGTGATACGGAAAAATCTGTCTAGCAAGATGCCATGTATATGCATTTCTGTATATGTAAATGCAGAAAGAAATATTTGCATATGCTAATAAGAACATGGGGAAAAATACAAAAGAGTTAATTCTAGGTTCTTGATTTGGGTTTCCCGGGAGTGGATGATACTGAGGTGGGTCCCCAAGGAGGAGTAAAGAAGAAAGGAAAAGAAGAAGGAGAAGGGAGAAGAAGGAGAAGAAGGAGAAGGAGGAGAAGGAGAAGGAGAAGGAGAAGAAGAACGGAGTTGGTATTATGTGTGCTACGAACTGATGCGACCCTTACACACGTGTAGGTGTCTGATTAATTGAAGTTCTACGCACGGGCCCGAGCAGGGGAGGAGGCAGCGGGGCTCCCTCGGCCGGCCGGGCTCGCGGCTCGGGGTCCCCTGGGGCCGGCGGGCAGAGGTTGCGCGCTCCCGGGGCGGCGAGCGGCGGGCAGGCCCGGCGGGTCCCGGCGGGTCCCGGCGCCTGCGGGCGCGTTGCCCCTGCACCTCGTCGGGGGCGCGGAATCCCTCGCCTCGAGGGCAGCAGACGCCCGCCGCCCCGGAGACCGCGCGGGGATTTTCCATGGGGGGCGGAGGCTCCTGAAAGGCGCATTGTCGGCCCGGGTGGGGCGGGGAGAGAGAGGCCGGCGCGGCGCGGGGACAGCAGGGCCAGAGCGGCCTGGGGGTGGGGGTGGAGGGGGGGGA
>NC_138376.1:25730683-25801924 GCF_054177405.1 Leptonychotes weddellii | reverse complement strand
GCGGGCCTTATTTTAGAGCCCGAGCGTGGCTTGGGCAGGCCCCTGGGGGTTGTCCGCGTCTGGGGCTCCCTGTCCCTGCGGCCTAGCTCGTTCAAGCGACCTTTGCATGGTGAATGACTAGAGCCTTTGGTAGGAGATGTCTGGGGATGTCCCCTCTGGTGTCCCCATCGTCTCTCCAGATCCCTGAGCAGCATTCCTGTACCATCAGAATCCCACTTCACCGGCTCTGCGGCTCCATCGTTCCTCTCCATCTGTGGCCTGCCCCCCTCTCCCTCCCCTCCAGCCAGACAGGGCCACCCCTGGGGACAGGGACTGTATCACTTCCCAGAACAAAACCACAGGCAGCCCCAACATACAGTAGGTGTCTTTTACCGAAATTGACTCTGGCAGGGCAGAGAAAGAGGACACTTTGAGTCAAGTGGTTCTCTCCACGTCCCTTGAATAAAAATCTAATTAGGTCTTAGATATCTGTTGTTTGTGCCAAGAGAAGAACTTAGAAATGTAGCTGGAGCCTTGGGCCACTCAGGGGGCCTGGCGGCAGGAGGGCAGAGGTGTGACAAAACTTGTAGCTTAAAAAAAAAAAACCCCAAAAACAAAACAACAGCACAAAGTTTAAGGGTTAAGTGGAGGTGGCCAAGAAGCTTCTCTTGGTCTCTTGCCCTGGGCTGTTTGCCAGGAAAGAGGGAGGAAAAAAAAAAAAAGAAAAAGAAAAAGAAAAGAAAAACAAAGCAAGAAAAAAAAGAAAGCCCAAGTAGGGGTTTAGCAGCTCCAGGGGAAGATTTTCTACCTGGAACTAAAGCAAGAACTGGGCTGCAAACCAAATCTAACTTCTTCTGTGACCAGAAGAGTTGCAAGACAGAAATGTGTGCGTAGGTGTGTGTGTTGTGTGTATAAAAACCTTGGGCTTGGGGTCAGAGTTCTGATTTCAGGATTTGAGTGATGGTCTCAGACACTTCCATCAGCCCCTTGACCCTGGGAAAGATCCCTGACTTCTCCAAACCTCCGTTTGATTACCTGTAGCCTGGGGATAAGCATCTCACTGCATTCCCCTGACAGTTTAGTACTGGCTGTGTGAGGGCCCATCTCAGTTCCCTGCTAGCCAGGTCCTCTGGAAGAGGCATGCCAATGTTCACTGCAGCATTATTCGCAACATCCTAAAGGTGGAAACCACCCATGTGTCCATGGGTAGATGAATGGATAGACAAAATGTGCTGTACCCACACAATGGACTCTGGTTTGGCCATTCAGAAGGAGGGAAGTTCAGATCCATGCTACAGCATGGATGAATCTTGAAAACATGATGCTCCGTGAAAGGAGCCAGTCACAAAGGGACCAATGTTATGTGGTTCCACTTCTGTGTGTTGCCAAGAAAAAGGCAAATTCATAGACTCAGAAACTAGAATAGAGGTGACCAGGGCCTGAGGGGAGGGGAAATGAAGGGTTTACTGCTTAACGGATACAGATTTTCTGTTTGGGATGATGAAAACATTTTGGAAATAGATAGTGGTGATGCTTGCACAACCCTGTGACTGGAATTAATGCCACTGAATTATACACTTAAAAATGGTTAAGATGACAAATTTTATATTATACATATTTTCCTACAATAAAACATTAAAAAAAAAAGGAAGGCCATGGGACCCGATTGTGAAAAGAAAGCCGTTTTTTTTTAAGATTTTATTTATTTGACAGAGAGAGACACAGTGAGAGAGGGAACACAAGCAGGGGGAGTGGGAGAGGGAGAAGCTGGCTTCCCGCGGAGCAGGGAGCCCGATGCGGGGCTCGATCCCAGGACCATGGGACCATGACCTGAGCCGAAGGCAGAGGTTTAACGACTGAGCCACCCAGGAGCCCCAGAAAGCCCTGTTTTTAGTAGCCGCGCTTTTGTGATAGCTCCCAACTGGAAACAGCCCCAAAGTCCATCCACAGTGGAGTGGACAGAGTGTTGTCTGTTCCCACAACGAGATGCTATACAGCTGTGAGAATAAGTGACAAGCACACACAGCGTATCTCACCGCTGCGATGGTGAGTGAAACAGGCCAGACGCAAATGAGAACGTCCTGGAGGATTCCATTTCTATGAAGTTCAAAAACAGGCAAAACGATGTATGGTGCAGGGGGTCAGGATAGGGTTACTCCTTGGGGAGGGATTATTAGAAAGGGGCTTGAGGGGGCCGACAATTTGCTGCTTCCTGATCTCAAAGATGCTGTTATCTGGGTGTGTTCACTTGGGGAAGTTTCGCCAAGCTGCTTTATACTTACCATGCATGTTCTTTTCTGTATTGATGTTTACTTCGACAACACTTCTTTTTTCGAGTTCTGGTTCACGTCTTGAGTGGAGGGAATGGTGAGCTAGAGAGCAGAACTACGGAAGCTTGATTTACACACTTCATCTGTGCCAAACCAGAGGGACTATGCAACTAGATTTATAATTCTCTACGCTGCTTGTGATTTATCCCGCGCCCCCCTGCCTCGTCCCCTGGCCTCCACGGGCTGTTCCCAATTAGTTTTTGAACTCTGAACGGCCGACTTTCCATAGCTAGCACTGCCAGGGACCTGGAGGGGAATGGGCTGCACCCCAGCACCAAGAAGAGGCCCCAAGCAGCAAGCTCACAGCTTCTGGAGCAAAAGCCACCCTACCCCGGGCTCACGCATGCACGGTAGGCCTTCAGCAAATATTTGCGTGCGGACCATGGCATCAGCGTTCTTCAAGTGCACCCCTAGTATCCCACCACCCCCGTTAGGGAAGGAGCTGTTTGCAAGGCCGTAGGGCCTGGGGGCCTAGAGAAGAGGTCGCCCCTTTCCCCAGCATCAGGAGCCCACCTCCAGCTGCCCTATTGGGCACCGTGGGGAGAGCTGATCTAAAACATTTGACTTGGCTCGGGCTGACCCAAGGTGACTCCTGACACCAAACAACCCTGCAGTTGGGGTTAGGACTTATATTTTTGCTTGGTGACAAACTGCTAAATAATAGATCTGGCTGGGGTTTCGGTTTCCCCCCCACTGGCTTGACCAATGTGTTGGCCTTATTGACTCAATCAGCAAGTTATTTTGGCCCTGTGGGGACCCAGACCTTGGTTTCTGCCCCCGGAGGCCTTCCCTTCTCTCCTGGGTGTTTGGGCCTCCCCCAGGTGTCCTGTTTGTTTGCCTCCTTGTCTGAGGCCCTGAGGGCTGAAGAAGGCAGCCTGGGGCCTTTGCCAGACTCCGGGCTTTACACGTCCTGGGGCACAAGGCCCTGGGGGAACCGAGTCCTGCTTGCAGCATGTTCCCCAAGTGCACCTGAGTCCCCGCAGCATCTCTATTCCCTTTCTGTTTGTCCCAGCCATGCTGTCCTCCCTCTCCCTCCAGGCCCCTCCACCTTCCTCCCTGCAGCAAATAGCTGGCCATTCTTGGGTTTAATGGAGGCAGTAGCAGAAACATCACTCCTTCCATGGGAATAGTGTTTTATGGTCTCCGAAGCCCGTTCACAGTGTCACGTCACCTGACCCTCCCCCCCCACCCTCTGTTCGGGGCTGAGGCCCTCAGAGGCTCTTGGACTTACTCAGTGGCAGGGACTCAATCAAGGTCAGAACCTGTCTTTTGATTTCTGGTCCTGTCTTGCGTTCTCTGACCCAAGATGCCCTCTTGCCTTTGGAGACTGGGGCAGAGGCTGCTAGTTACCACCCCAAACCCATTCCCCTTCCTTGCTCAGCGACAGAACCTCAATTTTAGCATCACTGTGCCCAGGCAAAAGGAAAATGCGGCCAGTGATCTGTAAGCAGAAACTTCAGGAAAACTCCTTAGAAGGGGATGAATGGGTTAGGGGCATGTATCCTTTTTACCTTTCCTCACTGCCTGGAGTTCAACGGTGAGGTGACTTGGAGGAAAAAGCCATGTTCTAGGATAGTAGAGCAGAAATACAGAAGAAGCCTGTGTCTGGGATGACCAGAGAGCCACCAGACCAGCTCAGGTTTCCTACCTCCAGTCCGACTCTTGATTTCAGCTCAGGTGATGACCTCAGGGTTGAGAGATCAAGTCCTGCTTTGGGCCCCTCACCAGCAAGGAGTCTGCTTGGGGTTCCCTCTCTCTTTCTTCTTCTGCTCCTCCCCTCATGTGCGCACACACACACTCTCTCTCTCAAAGAAATAAATAAATATTTAAAAAATAAATAAATAGACATTCTAATGTTACTTCCCACACAGCTCATGGGCCATAAGCACCCACATTGGAAATCACTGGTGTGGCATAAAGGGCCCAGTTTTTGCAGCCAGAAGGACCTGAGTTCAAATCCTGTCTCTGCTACTTATTAGCCGCAACCTTGGTCAAACTCCTCAGTCTTGTTAAGCCTTGCTTTCCTCATCTGCAGAATGGGGGTAGGAATAGAACCTGCTTGATAGGGTTTTGTAAATTTCCTAGCATGGTGCTGGGCACCGTGTAAGAAGCAATCCATATTAGAAAATGTCTTCCTTCAATAACAGCTTCCTATTTACAGGGCAGGGATGGTGGTAGGGGGAGTTGAAGTCTTTTTTTTTTTTTTAATTCCAGTGTAGTTAACATATGGTGTTATGTTAGTTTCAGGTGTACAATATATTGATTCAACAGTTCTATACATCACTCAGTGCGCATCATGACAAGTGCACTCTTAATCCCCTTCACCTGTTTCATCCATCACCACTACATGCCTCCCCTCTGGTCACCATCAGTTTCTTCTCTATAGTTTCTTCTCTAAGAGTCTGTTTCTTGGTTTGTCTCTCTCTCTCTCTTTTTCTCCATTTGTTCCTTTGTTTTGTTTCTTAAATGAGTGAAATCATATGGTATTTGTCTTCCTCTGACTGGCTTATTTCACTTAGCGTGATACTCTCTAGCTCCATCCATGTCATTGCAAATGGCAAGATTTCGTTCTTTTTTATTGCTGAATAATAGTCCATTGTATATATACGTGCCACATCTTCTTTCTCTATCCATCTTTTGATGGACACTCGGGCTGCATTCATATCTTGGCTATTGTAAATAATGCTGCAATAAACATAGGGGTGCAGATATCCTTTCAAATTAGTGTTTTCATTTTCTTTGGGTAAATATCCAGTAGTGCCATTAATCGGTCCTAGGGTAGTTCTATTTTTAATTATTTGAGGAACCACCATACTGGTTTCCACAGTGGCTGCCCTGGTTTGCATTCCGAGTCTTGGAAGTATTGAAAACAATGGTAGGTCCCCAAAGAACCTTTTAATGACACCCATTATTTTAGTATCCAGGTGTTTTTCATTTCTCCGGCAACAGAAACCATGTTCTGAAGATTCCTACCGGGGCTACAGCATGGGACTAGGAGTCCTGCCGATATTTTCCCAGCTTTGCACTACCTGCTGTAAGCTTCTGATCGCATCATGCCCCTCTCTTGGCCCGTTTCCTCAGCTGGAACATGGGACGTTTCCGCTAGAAGCTGTCCCTCTCCTGCAGTTTAGGGCATCGCCATTGTCAGCCCCAACTCGTGTGACCTTTCCCCACTCCCACCCCCTCCCCTATGCCCTCTGGACTTGATTTCTGAGGTCCTGTCCCTAGTGGCTTGTCATCCCTTTCCCTGACCTGTTCACCCATCAGTTCCTGCCTTCTTGTGACTCTGCCCTTTTCCAAGTGTTCTCCATCCCAGCAACATAGGAGATTCCATCATCTCTCTGGGGAGGGGGCAGCACGAATATCTGTCTCATCTCTGCAACAGACTAGACTTAGTTTCAGATCTTTGCCCCCAAACAGGTTCAGAGCACTCTCAGTGTGCCACGTGTTTTAACTCACATAACACCAGGAGGTAGATACTAGCATTATTATAGTTGTCTCATTATTCCTACTTCTTTTTTTTTAAGATTTTATTTATTTTTTTGATAGAGAGGGAGAGACACAGCGAGAGAGGGAACACAAGCAGGGGGAGTGGGAGAAGGAGAAGCAGGCTTCCCCCGGAGCAGGGAGCCCGATGCGGGGCTCGATCCCAGGACCCCGGGATCATGATCTGAGCCGAAGGCAGATGCTTAATGACTGAGCCACCCAGGCGCCCCTCATTATTCCTACTTTTTTTTTTTTTTTTCACGTAAGCTGCTCGTTTATTAGCACTGGTGACGCAACGTAACAGTTTCCAGTGAAGATGCTGAGCTGTGTGGATCTGGCAGAGCAAGGTGAGGCTCAGATGGGTGAGTGGTGCGCTCCTCTATTTCTTCCACTCGTTCTTGTTGTAGTCCCACTTGGCTGAGCAGCCCTGAATCGGGCTGACCTTCATGTCGAGCATCCTCTTGGTCTGCTTGGCCACCCAATCCTCTTCAAAGGTGTGCGGGACGGGGCCGTACACATAGTGCTTCTCCCAAATCAGAACGAGAGCAGTGAAGCCGAGGAAGAACATGGCGGTGCCCACAACCGTCTTCCGTTCATTCGTGCTCCTGTTCATTTCAGCAAAGCTCTCGTTGAACTTCATGCGGTATAATTCAACTTTTTCATCAATGGAGAGACTGCTCCAGGGAGCCTTCTCTTCTCTTTCAAGGCCTTCTGGCTAGCAGAGAGGTTCTTGACGTGGGCCACATCAGGAAGGGGATAGTCACGCCGGTCAACGTAACTCGGGAGAGCATAGTCTTCACTCTTCACGACACTTCCATGTGCTCGTACACACACTGAGGGGGAAACTGCTCGCCTGCCAATTAGGCTAAACACTCTGGTAGCCAGCATTCTGCCGCTGCCGCCCGCCGCTGCCCACCGCGACCGCCACGACCTCCCTCTGTGCCCCGGCTGCCCGCGACCGGAAGAGACCGAGCTCATTATTCCTACTTTTAAAATCAGGAGAATGAGGCACAGAGAGGTTAAGTCACTTGCCCAAGGTCACAGAGCCTCTAAGGGGCAGGGATGCACGTTTGCCCAGGCAGTCTGGCTGGAGAGCCCATGCTCTTCACCCACTGCACTAGATGATACCAGATTTCTTTTTTTTAAGATTTTATTTATTTATTTGACAAAGAGACACAGCGAGAGAGGGAACACAAGCAGGGGGAGTGGGAGAGGGAGAAGCAGGCCTCCCGTGGAGCAGGGAGCGCAATGCAGGACTTGATCCCAGGACCCTGGTATCAGGACCTGAGCCAAAGGCAGATGCTTAACGACTGAGCCACCCAGGCATCCTGATGATATCTGATTTCTTTTCTTTCTTTTTTTTTTTTTTTAAAGATTTTATTTATTTATTTGACAGAGAGAGACATAGAGAGAGAGGGAACACAAGCAGGAGGAGTGGGAGAGGGAGAAGCAGGCTCCCCGCGGAGCAGGGAGCCCGATGTGGGGCTCGATCCCAGGACCCTGGGATCATGACCTGAGCCGAAGGCAGACGCTTAACGACTGAGTCACCCAGGAGCCCCTGATATCTGATTTCTTTTTTTTTTTTTTAAAGATTTTTTTATTTATTCATTTGAGACACAGAGATACAGAGAGAGAGAGAGCATGAGCAGGGTGAGAGCAGAGAGATAAGGAGAAGCAGGCTCCCTGCTGAGCCAGGAGCCCGATGTGGGGCTTGATCCCAGAACCCTGGGATCATGACCTGAGCCAAAGGCAGACGCTTAACCATCTGAGCCACCCAGGTGCCCCTGATATCTGATTTCTTAACTTGGTCTTTTTATGCAACCTTGGGCAAATTATTGAACCTTGTCATTTTTGTAAATGCTGAACCATTTGAGAATATGTTGCAGACATCATGATACTTCACTCTAAACATTTCTGCCATGTCTACTGAGAACGGGTAGAGACAAAGAACCCCAGCACCGTCATCAACTCAAGACAATGTCAACTCAGTTTGACATTGATACAATACTAGCATCTAATACAATGCTTATCTTCACCTGTCCCTATCTCAATAATGTCCTCTGTAACTGTTTTTTCCCCCAATATTGAGTCCGATCAAGGACCACACACTGCATTTAGTTACCATGTTTTAAAGCCATTTTTTATTGAGATATAATTCACAGACCATAAAATTCACCCTTTTAAGTGTACACTTCAGTGGTTTTTTACTATGTGCACAAAGTTGTGCAACTCGCACCACTATCTAATTCCAGAACTTTCCATCACCCCACAAGGAGCCCTGGACCTATTAGCAGTCGCTCATACCCTATCTCCCCAGTCCATTGCAACTGCTAATCTATTTTCTGTCTCCATGGACTTGCCTATTCTGGACATTTCACAGAAACTGAACCCTACAGCAGTAGGTGGCCTTTTGTGGCTGGCTTCTTTCACTGAGCATCACGTTTTCAAGATTCATCCATGTTGTAGCACGTGTCGGTTCTTCATTCCTTTGTGTGGCTTCATATCTCATGACAGGGATATGCCACGTCCTGTTTATCTGTTCATCTGTTGATGGACACTGCTGTTGTGTCCACTTCTTGGCTATTACGAGTAATACCACTATGACATCAACATTTTGGGCGCAGGCTGTTCTCTTGCAGAATGTCCCTCCATTTGGATTGTCTGAATGTTTTCCCAGTGATAAGTTTCAGGTTCGCTGCATCAACTTTCATAGCCTAACAAATGGCTTTCTCCTTCGGCTAAGCCCAGCCGTGAGCCGGCATCTCTACCCCGCTCTGTTGCTGGCAGGTGCTACAGCCTGGTGGGCACGGAGCTCCTTGCGGCCCCAACAAAGCCGTGCTGTGCTCCTTCCCACTGCCCGCAGTCCCTGCCTCTGGCCTCCCTGCCCCGTGGACATAGAACCTCAGAGCTATTTCAGGCCCTTCGTGGTGGACCTGGCCTGGGAAACTCTGAGGTCCTGGCTGCTGGACACAGCTGCCTTCCTTAGAGGCCTGAAGGTCATCCCTGGGCTTGGCTCCTTTGGTCTGGTGGCCCAGCCCCTTGCTTCTGGTTCCCACCAACCCCCAGCAGGACCCCCCGCCCCAGGGCAACCAGAGCTAGGGAACAGAAGACGCATCCCTGGGATGGGCTTCCTGTTGACAAATGCTGGCTTGTGGCATTGGGTGTGGTTAAGGCTCGAAAGAGCATCTATCTAAAAATGGGGCCTTTCTGCTCAGTGGATTTGGAGCACGTGTATCCTTGAGTCATTGCTGCTTCCTTCGGGCCTGCCGGCAAAAACAACCTTTCTTCCCCTGCTGGTTTCCTCTGCACAGCCCCCAGGAGTCCCACAGCTATGAAAACCTGGAGTCTCTTCCCTGCTGGACCTCTTCCCCAGATCAACAGCTCAGCTTTCCTGGCAAAATCTGCAGGGTGGCTGGGGCTGTGGCCCCCATCGCTGTTTGTTTATTCGTTAAAGCCACACGAGGCAGGGCTTTTGAGTCACTTGCTGACTCGCTGTGTGGCTTTGAACAAGCCACTTGACCACTCTGGCCTCCTGTTTTCCCCAGCTAGAAACCAGAGAGTGGATGACGCCATTCTTGGCAATGTTTATCCCCAGACTGAGGTTTGTTTGTGGGTGAGACGGCGGAGCAAGTGACGGAGATGGGGTGGCCCTCCTCCTTGGAAGTGCAGCCCCTTGACAATAGGTCAGATCCCTATTTGGCCGTCGTGCAGCTAGAGGTGGTGTGGAAAGAGCGTGAGCTATAGGGCCAGACATTCCCAAGGTCAAAGCTTGTCCCTCTGCATTTTACTAGCTTGTGGCCTCAGGCAAATTAATCTCTGGAGAGATTAAAGGAGGTAGCATCTGTGGAGTGTGAAGGACAGTTTCTGGAATATTGTAAATGCCCAATAAACCCCTGATTCAGAGAGAGTACAGTGAAATAGTGGGATAGTTCCTTAGAATATACCCAAATCTGTACTCCTCTCTCGGCCACTTTCTCATGCTGCGATTTAAGGCAGGTGACTCGGTGCTGTCATGTGAATGACCCAGAAAGTTCTACTGTGCCGTCTTTCCTGGAAATGAAAGCCCCTCATTTCTCACCCTCCTTTGAGCTCAGCTCAGTTTTTGCGTCCTTGGAAAACAGAACCAATCCAAAGTAGGTTTCACAAGATCCCAGGTTATGTCGTGGAAAACCGTCAGGAGGGGGAAATGCCGCAGGGTGAGGTGGCGAACCTCACCTGTGGGGCCCCGTCTCCCTGGGAGGCTTGTGGGTTCCGGCCTCCCTGGTGGCACGGTTCTGGGTGGGCCACCCAGGGGCTGAGATTTCAGGACTGCCCAGCCACAAATCCTCCCTGTCTTGTGGGCTCATTCTTGATAGTCCTCGAAGCCCATTGACTTAACGCTTTGATCCCTGCTGGAGAGAGATACCCTGGGAAAAGGTATCAGTTAATCCTCCTCAAACATGTGACCCTCGGTGTCTGTAACCATAGCAACGTTGCTGTTTGCCCCCCATGTTGCTGCTCCCCACCTTCATTTTGTAATAGGACCCCCAAGCACTGGCTGCCCAATCCAGGGAGGGTTTCTTGTCCTCAGCGCTATTAGCCGTATTAGGCTGGGGAATTCTTTCTTGTTGGGGGCTGTCCCGTGCTTGGTAAGACATTTGGCAGCGCCCCTGGCCTCTCCCCACCACCACCCACCCAGAAGTGACCAAAAATGTCTCCGGACCTTGCCAGGTGTCGCCCAGGGGTGGGGGCAAAATCTGGTCAGGTTGAGAACAGCTGAGTGAGAGACCGTATCTCCTGGCCTCCCTTGCAGCTAGGTGAGACCACCGAATGAAGGCCGGCCCGTGGCATGTGACCTGAATACTCAGAAGGGTCAACATGAGCAGCCTTTTATTTATTTAATTGTTTGCGGAACTCTACTGGCAAGAGACTCTGATCTCTTGTGCTTCCAGAAACGGAGATCAGAGCTCAGGGAGGGCCAGGGACTTGTCCACATCTCACAGCCAGCAAAACATAGAGCCAGGTTTTGGTCCTAGGCTTGAAAGACCCTACTGCTCCTTTGATGGAGGGACCGTGCAGACATTAGGCGCCACTGAGGATGTCACTGCCCTCAGGATAACCTGTCACGTGGAGCCCTGCTCCTGTCTCCACCCCAACACTGTCTTTGCCCCACATCCAGCCCTGCTCATCTCTCAGTGGTCCCCAGGCTTCCCTGCGCCTTCCTGTCTCTGCGCCTTTGCTCAGCAGCCCCGTTGGGGTGGGATGCCTTTAACACCCTTCCATATCCCTACCCTCTACATTTGCTGGCTCAGAGCCCATCTCCTACTCTGGGAAGCCTTCCCTAACTCTACCCTTTTTAGCCAGAGCATGTCCCTCTCCCCTGTGCTCTCTCCACATCTGTACCACTCTGGGAGGGCACCCCCCGCACTGTGTGCCATGTAGTGCCTACGGGAGGGATCTCTTCGGGGGTGGGACTCTGTCTTTGTCTCTGTCTCTTCGCTGATCAATGTGATGTTAAAACACGGTACTTACTCTGGGATGGAGTGGGGGCAGAGAGAGAGGGATGCTGGGATGCTGCCAAGTGGGAGAACCAGCTCACCATTCATTCATCCCTTTGTGTAACCACAGTGAAGATCAGTTGCTAGTCGCTGTGAGGAGTTTCACAGGGAGGAAGTGTCCTGGGTTTGGTCCTCAAAGAGCTAAGACTCTCCGAAGAGGCTAAGAAGAAGTCAGATCTAGAACATACAGAACGGTAAACTGTGGACACTCTGGAGAACGGTTCCGTGAGGCCCCCAGCAGGCTCTGGCTCTCTCCATCCCATCAATCCCTACAAATGCCAACTACCTCTCACAGCAGCCTGAGCAAGACATCACTAGGAACATCAATCTGCTGCCAGAAAGCCACACACCAAGATTCCGAGGCTGAAAAGAAAGACCAGGTCCCCCTGCCTCCTTGCCCCAACTCACTCAGATGGTGGGAATTACCCCTATATCTTGTTCTGGGGGGATCTGCAGGCATTCGGGGCTGGGGGAGCCCTTTCCCAGCCCCCACTCCTGAGAAGCGTCCCCAGAGACCAGGAAGGGGGTTACATCTAGAACAGGAGAATTCCCTCCCTCAGGTGCTCTGGAAGCTCAGAGAGCCAGAGGACAGGCTGACCCCTCCGCACAATGCAGCCGGACCTCTCACCCGCTGTGGGGGGCCCCCTGTCAGTCCAGAGATCCTGTGGTGTGTTCCTGGGGCCCTCTGACTGGTGGGTTTGGAAGTCTGGGCGAGGAGCCCAGCTACAAGTCCATCCTTGGCCAGAATAGCCTTCCTTTCTCCCCGGGCGGGGGAAGGCGGGGACGTGGCCTGGCTGGCTAAATCAGCCCTGAGGGTGGAGGAGAACGACGGATGTCCTGGGAATGGTGATGGCATTGGTGAGGACAGCGGCCAGCCCTGGAGAACCTGTCAGGCACTATTCGAAGCCCATATTTAATCCTCACAACCGCCAGGAGATGGAGTCTGGCCTGGCCCTGTTCATCATCCAAGTCACCTTGGAGCCCTTTGCGGCGGAAGCGCCCGCCCGCGTTGTGAGGCCTTGGAGAGGCCGGCGACACACCGGCCCGGCCGCGCTCCTGCTGGCCCCGGGGGACCAGCAGCGCTGTGTTCGAGAAGGCTGCGGGTGTTCGTCAGACCGGTGCGGCTCTCCCTGCCTCCTCCCGCAGGCCTGGCCTGTGCGCAGGCACCGGGGCCCCGCCAGCGCTTTCCAGGGAAAGACACCGAATCTTCCATAGTCACCGTGTCCTCGGTGTCCTCGGGGTCCTCTCTTCTTTTTCTCGCTGAGCACACACCATTTTGTACTGCCTGCGGAGGGCCCGGTCAGTGTGGACAAGGGCTCCCAGCACGGGGTCTGCCCCTCGCCAGCTGTGTGACCTCAGGCAAGTCGCTGCCGCTCTCTGGGTCTCCGTTTCCTCATCTGTAGACCAAGGGGGCCGGAGGGAGTTATCCCTTTGAGCCGTAAGTTTCCTACTGTCCGGTGATCAAAGGCCAGCGGAAGGGCCAGAGGCCCCAGCCAGGAAAGCTCAGCCCCAGCTGGGCTTCCCATGTTAATGGCTTTGCGGAGGGGAGGCCCCCTGGCCGAGGAGGCCGCTTTATCGGGACCTGTTCCGGCTCACTAAGATCACACTTCACTCCGCTAACTTCAAAAGGGCCACAAGGGCTCCTCTGCAGACAATTGTGGGCCGAAGGTCCACACGGCCGGTCGGGCTTAAAGGGGTCACGTCATTGGGCAGCCGGGCAGGCTTTTAGGGACCCGCAGGGGGAAAAGGCCAGCGGAGGCCGGCTGCAGCCTCACGGGGCTTGAGCCTTTGTGGTTTTCACGTGGTTCTCGTCTCCCCCACTCTGCACATCTCAGATCCTGAAGGATGGTCCCGATGGGCCACAAGACATACAGACAGCCTCTAGGAGGATGAAGTCCAAGCTGCGATGCTGCCGGCCTCCCTGGGAGGGAGAGAACAAAGCACGTCTGTGAGAGTCGCCGCTCGTGGGGGGACCGTATTAGCAGCTCTGTGTGGGGCAAAGGGACAGGGGTTGTGGCTGGTGAGAAAAGTTGCCTGTGTGATGTGGCTTCCCAAGAAACAAAAGCTTCGGTGCTGCATTTAGAGAAATATAGTCTGAAGTTGAAGAAAAGTGAGAATATTAATGTCACCGTTGTAAATGCTTACTGTACCAGACACTGGACCTAGCTGGTTGTTACGTGGGTAACGTCATCATATCCTGATAATCTCCATCGAAGAAAACACTCTCATGCTCTCCCCATATTTCCCATGAGCCAGCTGAAGTTCAGAGAGGCTCAGTGACTTGTCCCAAGCCACACAGCAAAGGGCAGAGATGAGCTTCAACTTCGGGTCTCGGCACCTCTCCTACCACTGAAACAGCACGTGAAGGATAATTGAAAGAGCAGTGGTTTTCAGGGTGTGTAGGAGAAGCGGGGTCACGTTTGTCCTGCACTGGGTCTTTGGGGGGGAAACCAAGGCTAAAGAGTGAAAGGAAACCATTGTCCACTCAGTACAAGGAAGACATTTCTAGAAGCTGGTTGTCTGAAGGCCCCCTCAGGAGTGGTGATTTCTTTGACTTTGGGGGTGTTCGTATATAACCACCTGGCTGGGGGGCAGGCAAGTGGATTCAGTGGGTGGTTGAGCAAATGACCCTGCCGCTAACCCTGAGATTGGGATTCAAGGTCTGGGGCACTGGGTCAGGCAGACACGTCTTGGTCTCAGGCATCTAACAAGCTTCATCACACAGACGACTTCTCTGGGGGTGACTAGAGGTATCTCACACACTGGACAGCCCGAGGCCACCCTGAGGACCAACCGAGCTTGAAAGAACCCTGGCTTCGGGGTCAGGAGACCTGGTCTTCTGGCTTCAGCTTTTGGCTCTATGACTTTGGGCCAGTCACTTGACTTCTTGGGACCTCAGTTTCTTCACTGGTAAAAATGAGCTTGGATTGGATCATTTCTGCAGTCCTGACACACAGCTGTTTCACAGGAATTTGGGATGACCGGCAAGCCCGTGTGTCTCCGAAGCCATGGAAAGAAGCCTGAGGGCAGGCCCCAGGGCAGCCTTCTGAGGGAAAGAGGGCCTCTCAGTGGGGTGAGCTAACGTGGTCCTGGCTTGGAGGCTGGGGCCCAGAAGCTGGGCTGGTGGTCCAAATGGGGAAGCCAGTTCTTGCATTTTTATCGTGGAGGAACTGGGAGGAACACACTCAGCAAACAAAACAAACACACCAGAGTGGGTTGTTGGTGAGGGTGTGTGTTTCGTCTGCTGAGCTTGACGCCACTGGGGTGCTTCTTCCTGCACAGAGACACATGAGACAGGTTCCAGGAGGCTCTAGATTGGGGGTCAGGGAGAACAGGCATGCAGCTCCCAAAGGGCTTCTCCTGAGCTCTGCAGTTAACATCCCTGACTGTCTTTGTTATTGTGAATGAGGAGGAACTCCCACACGATCTGCTTTTTGAACAAAACGAAACACAGGTTCGAATCCCAACTCTGCCACTCACCGGCTGGGCGAATTTGGGCAATTCGCTTAACCTAGGATGTCTATATATAATTTATCATCCAAACGGGGGCACTTTTGAGAACGGAGGGGAAAGCGATCATTAATTATGCTGGGACAACAGCATGCGCTGAGACTATTTGGGGCAAACTGGGACATCCGTCACTCTGCTTACCCTATTTCTGCATTGAGAAAAGGGACATTGAGGCATTAATATGCACATATTTCATACGGCTTCGTGCTGAAGATGCAGCGAATGGCCCAGCATTTAGTGGGTGCTAATGGAGGAGGCTCCACGTTGCCCTTCTCAGAAACACAGAGAAAGGGGGCCAACAGGGGTCCCAGAGAAGCTGTGCTCAGACCTGCTTCAAATCCCTATGTTCTTCCCTGGAGGGCCTGTGCTCAAAGCCAGCTAGGATTTGGGCCTCCCTTTGGGATCTGTTTTCCTTTTCATAAACACAGACACAGGGTTTTTCTTGGCTAGGCCCCTCTGCTCACAGCTCAGGGATTGTACCTTGAAGCATTCACTCCCGAGTGATTTGAATCAGGATCTACCAGGAAGTTTGTTTTCCAAGGCCTTAGTCAACATGTGGGTGTGGAAACACCAACCAATTTCAGTGTAGAGTCAACTCTTTTTTAAATAGGGACTTTCACATTAGACTTTTCAAAATAGCATCATATTTAAACAAAATTCCATTTCCACCTTTCCATCACCACCAGCAGTTGCCAAAGATACCTCTGTTCTAGCCAGCGGCTTCCCCAGCCTTTACTCTGTCAGGACCTGGCCTGCGATGTCACAGGCTGGGGGTGTGAGGTCATGCCTCCATGGGCTTCCGTTTCCCCTCTGGCTCCTGACATGGAGTCAAAGCACAGCATGGGCCACTCTGCTTCATTCTGCCCCCTGGGCTTGTTGATTGCCCGAAACAGCAGCTGTGCATAACCCCCACCTCCCAAGATCTCCCCCTCTTTAGCCCTGGCACAATTCCAGGGGTTCCTATGCATATTTCAGCGCTAATACCTCATAACTCTGATGGCCTTTGAGGTACCAGGATCTGGCGTGAATACTTTTTTTTTTGAAGATTTTATTTATTTATTTGACAGAGAGAGCGAGCACAGGCAGGGGGAGCGGGAGAAGCAGGCTTCCCGCCGAGCAGGGAGCCCGATGCTGGGCTCGATCCCAGGACCCTGGGATCATGACCTGAGCCGAAGGCAGATGCTCAACCGACTGAGCCATGCAGGCGCCCCTGGCGTGAATACTTCTGATGAAGTATCCTGGGTCCCAGATGTGATCACTCTGAGCAGGCCCAGACTTACACTTGACCAAAGCCTGCAGGTTGGCTGGGTGCACACACCTGGCATCCTCCCATAGCTCGCAGAGCCCCTGTCAGTTGCCCTGGTCCCTTGCCTCCTGCCTCATACCTTCCCAGGGCCTGTCCTGGATCATGCGCTGCCCAGCCCCGACCCGGGGTATCTCTCTGCTGGCTGGCAAAAATCAGGCCAAGTCTGAGAAGCCCCCAGACAACCTGCTTGCTGTGCACTGGGGATGTGCATGTCGTTCTAAGTATAACACACAGTATTGCCCTTCATGAGCAATGGTCTTGCTTGTGCTCGAGAACTTGGGCCTCAAGGAGGGAAGGGGAGGGATACAAAGAAAAGAACTTGAACTTTGCGTAAGCCACCAAGTAACCCCTCATGCCTCCATTCTGTCACTTGCAGAATGGGGTTGATAACAACAGTCCTCCCTTGGACCGGTGTGAGAGTTCGGTGAGTTCGTGAGTGTAAAGTGCCTAGAGCCTCTCTGACATTTAGCAAGCGTGCAATTGCCCCTGGCCATGTCTATGAGAAATCCTTCTTGTAACCCTAGGAGATGGGGACCCTGACTATCCCCATCAACAAACAAGGAACTGAGAAAGGAACAAGGAAAGGCCAAGGGGCCAAGTGACTTGCCCAGGCCATGAGCTAGAATGATGGGCAGGAAGCATGCTTCGGGGAGTCTGACGCCCTGCCCTCTGTGATATGAGGGTCGGGGTTAAATCCCAATTTGGTTCCTTCATGTATATTTATAGAGACCAATATGTCAGGAGCCAGGGAGCCAGCGGGGAGCACCACCCAGTTTTCCTGCTGCCCATGCAGGCAGGCTCTGGACTAGGCACAGTTAATCTCCAGCCATCCCCATTGGCTTCACCTGGCTCATTAAAACCAGACACGGTATGAGTTTACTTAGCATCTGCAGAGAGCCTCTTTCATCTTCAAACACTTCCCGAAGCACCAACCAATTAATCCTTACAACACCCTCATCTCGTAGACAAATATTTATCCTCATTTCATAACTAGGTAAAGTAAGGCGCAGGCAGGAGGAGGAAGAGAGGGAGGCAGAACTCAGCGGAGATTCAGAGCTGCAGGCCCCTCTGGCCACCCGGTCCATCTGGAGGCTGCAGGGGAATTCTTCCCGTAATACCCCCCCCCCCGCCCCTTTTATATAAATGGAAGCAGAACCTTTTGCAAGTTCAGAAGAATTAGATTTCTTTAATAGTAACCTGCAGGAAATACATTAAAAACACATTCTATCAGTTACAAATCTTAATGTCACCAGCCAAGGATGAGGGAATTAATGCTGGGCCCAAAAATACATATAGTCAGCAACTCTGGGGCAAGGGCAGAGACGATTTATAGAGTGCGAGGTCTGGACGTCTGGAGCAGGCAGGCTGAGCTCAGCGGTGAAATTGAAACAGGGCTGTTTTCAGATGGGGCGGGAGTGGGGGGAGGCTGCGGAGGGCGGCTTTGATTCAATCATTGTTTCCCAGTGCTTCTCAATGTGATTTTTCCTTCTTCTTTTTTTTTTTTTTAATGCTATAACGGCCAGGTTCTGATCTGTCATGAGAAGACTGCTTTTGTTAACTTAAGCTCCTATCAAGGGCGACTCTAAAAGGATCAGCCCCCCAAAAGTAAGTGGCCCCGCCAAAACAATCCAATTGTGATGATCTCCCCCGTCTACCTGGCTCAAACAAAGGAGAAACGCAAGCAGGGGCTGGGCTGGAGAATCTGGGCAGCAAAGACAAAACATGTATAATTAATGTGGTTTTAATTCTTTTAGCAGCAGATATTTTTCTTTACCTTTGTATTGTACAATAAAACACAATTACAGAAAACCACACCAAAAAAACCAAAAAACAGAAAAACAAAACCAGTATAGGTTAGTAAATTGTGAAGAGGGACACAGTGCAGATCTTTTAAATTGTTTTAATTTTTGGACTCAGCGCTCCATTTTGCCAAACTTGAATCTAACACAGACTTGGAAAAGACAAGTTTTGAATCTCAGGGATACACTTATGCTCTCTTTAGGAAGGACAGTGGCCTACAGAACTCTGTAGATTGCTTTGTACATCACTTGGCTGTTCGGAACGGCCACGTTGCCAGCCATGTGTTCGCTGCTCACAGAGAAAGGGTGCTACAGGACTCTGTGGGCACTAGGGGCTGAACCCCACAAGCAGAGACCAGGGTCTCCAGCATGTTCCCACCACTGGCCCTTTTTGTTGAAAACCACATAGCATACCCCCCGGGGGGTTGGGCAAATTCCTGTGGCCTTTTTCCCTGGAGAAAAAGGTGAAAAGGGGTCACATCATACCCCCTCCTTTTACAGCTGGGGAAACTGAGGCCACAGGTCTGATCTGAGGTCAATAGATAGTGGGAGAACCAGAAGCGAGAGCTGGGTTGTAGGACTCCCTGTTCAGTGCTCCTCTGTAACACCAGGATGCCTCTTTTTCCCGGATATGTTCATGTTGGGTCCATAGTTGCTTGTCAGGAACTGGTAATGACAGTCTCTCACCAGCCCGAGGACCCAGTGGGCTCACCAGTTATCCCAGTCTTGCCAGGGTTAAAGTGGGGGTTCCTGGTACACAGATTTTTAGTGCTAAACCTGGGACAGCCCCAGGCAGACCAGGACGAGTTGGTCACCCTACTGGGCTGTGTCCTTGTAACTGATGCCCAGTTGTGTTGACTGATCAGTGAGCACTGAATATGTGTTGGGGGCGATCAGAAGTTAGAGAGGAAGAAGGCCTTCCTTGTGCTGAATGAGTTGACTTGGAGTACAACGATCCAAGAACTGCGATTTTTTTTTTTTAAGATTTTTATTTATTTATTTGACAGAGAGAAACACAGCGAGAGAGGGAACACAAGCAGGGGGAGTGGGAGAGGGAGAAGCAGGAGAGGGAGAAGCAGGCTTCCTGCCGAGCAGGGAGCCCGATGTGGGGCTCGATCCCAGGACCCTGGGATCATGACCTGAGCCGAAGGCAGACGCTTAACGACTGAGCCACCCAGGCGCCCCAAGAACTGCGATTTTTAAAAGTTACTAAAGGAAAGCAGGGGTTTGTCCTGAATTAGAACAGCTAACACTTTGAACGTGCTTTATAATGTTAGTGCACTTCACATGCCAAATCTTAATTACTCGGGCCCTTAAGGCAAAGATGTCTGATTAAAATCATTTTTACAAAGTGGGAGACTGAGGCACAGAGCTGGCCCAGCAACCTAAGCCGGTGCTGCTCACCACGAGTGATGGAACTCGCAAAAGCCCCAGTTCTCTGACCCATGGCTGATGCTGATCCCCACCCCTTCTCTGCTCAGGAACCCTGGCTAGAGGCCAGACCTTGAGTTCTCTCTTTATTTAATTGTTGGGAAGCAGGAAGCCAGAAGCTGGGGATTTCTAAATTCAGTTCCAAGGACCTTGGATTAACACCAGAATAATTCCCTTACTGGCGACTTGCTCTCGGAAAAGCACCTTAGGGGGGACAAAGAAGGATCTCGGTTTGATTTGATCACGCAAGGCTATTTGTTTACCTTCAGCCTCCACGATCGGAAAGCTGAGCTCCTTCTGAGACAGTTTGCAGGCTCTCCCTTCCCAAATGCCATTCAAATGGCCCCAGTCCTGGCCATTGCTTTCCAGTCCCCCTGGAGCGGCCGACTCCCGTCCGCACTTCTGAAATTAGAGCTGGAGGTGAGAGCTTTGCGTTTCAATGCCTTTCTTCTTTCTTGGGTTTTAACTGCTTTTTCTAGCCTCGGGGAATCCCTTGGAAGTTAATAAAATTTACTACATCAAAGGGCTCCACAGCCATTACCCAATTAAAAGCTCACAGCACTCTTGCAGCAGGTAAGCATTATTAACCCCATTTTACAGATGGGGATACTGAGGTTAATTGGTTTGCCCCTGGCTCCCGAGGAAATGAGTGGCCCAGCTGGCAAGTAGAACTTGATGGTTTGTTCAGATCACCTGGCTGGGGCGTGGGGGGGGCGGCGGGTTGTCTCTGCTGAAATCCGTTTTCCAAAGCACCTTGATTTCTTAAAGATTTTCTTTTTCTTTTAGGAAACGGATTCCTTACCAGCAGCCCCGAAGATGAGGAATTTCCCCAAAGCTGGCTCGTACCTTCCACCAGGAGAGTTGCCGTAAAAATAGATGAAAGCTAAGAGGTCAGTGCAGTAATTTAGGAAACAATTTGGGCCTTTCAGAAATTAATGTTATTTAAAGATGCAGATTCATCCACCCCAGTGGCCTCCTGGGAGTGCTTCCTGAACCATCTGGTTCAATCAGCTCATTTTCTTTCCCCTAATCCTCCTGGCTCTCGTGTGTGTATGTACAGCGAAGGTTCCTGGGGAACTCGCAGCATGAATAAAAAGCAAAGACCTTTCTCTTTCAACCAGCCACCTCTCCTCTTTTCCAAACAGCATTAAATTCCTAATCCTGTTTATTCTTAGTGGGGGTATAAAATTCATGTTCCAACAGACAATGAGGAGATCTGTGGAGGCCTCCACCCTAGGGCTCCTGTCCTCTCAGTCTGGGTCCACCCAAGATGGTTGGCGTATCTTTACCCCATTTGCCGAGAGGACCCTACAAAACCTGGTGATGTTTGGGGATACATTTGCCCAGGCCTGCTGAAGGAGGAAGGGGAAAAAAAATTGTTTTTGGTCTGGTTAAAGCTATCCATGAGCCACAGGGAAGATTTCAAAGACTCAGGTGAGAGTTTTCAAAAGAAGGGTTTCAGCACGGTCCCAAGGGTGTAAGTCCCTACTTCTTGCTGTTCAAGTCCAATTATAATCCACAAAGGCGGGATGCTGTGTTTACATAAATAATTATGAGATTCCGTAGAGCCAGACGTGTTGCAGCCCAAGGAGGCAAGCCCATAAATTACATTGGGGAATTAAGGGTCAGAGTGATCTTATCTCTGTAAATCCGGCCGGATTCCGGCAAGCTAAAGGCACATCCGATTGACTGAGCCTTGGGAGGCTCAGGCCCCAGAAACCAGGGAGCCTGAGGATGGCCCTACCTACCTCCCCCCCTCTTTTCTGCTTCTCCCTGTGCAAGATTGCCAGCTGACTCTGAGAGCTACAGGGTGGCAGGAAGAAGAATTGTCCCAACTTGCTCTTTGCCCAGCCTGCAAGGGAGGAAGGCAGGAGAGGGGAGTAGGCACCTCACTTCTATCCTCTCCTTTTCCTCCTGGACCACACAGGATCTTGCTCCTAAAACAACACCATGGAGTGGTGATGGGAAACTGTGAGGCTGCAAGAGTCACAGAACAGAGCTTCTCCAGATCTTTCCCTCCTGCAGAGGCCAGACCTGCATTTTTGCCTTCATTCAACAGAGATGTGCTGAGTTACTACTACACCCCCCTCACCCCCCTCACCCCCCACCCCCCGGTGCCATGGCACAGTGCAGGGCTGAGGGCTCAGGCTCTCAGAATGCTTGATTTGAATCCTTGCTCTGCTGGCCACCCCGGGGAAGTGACCTGACTCTCTGGGCCTCAGCCTCCTGGTCTGGAAGGCAGGATCACGATAGCACCATTCCTTTAGGGTGAAGTAAGGATTAACTGAAGTCATTCCTAAGGAGGTCTTAGAACAACCACAGGCACATAGTAAGTATTCAGTATGCATTGGTTGTTGCTAGTATTATTCCTGTGCTAGGCACATGTGGGTCTCTGGTCCTGAAGGTGGTCACGAGCTGGTTGAGATGGATGTTCCCACGTAAGCACAAAAGGTATGACAAGGAGTATGGTTGATGAGGTACCAAGTGAATGGAAAAGAATTCAGTTCTAAGGAACAGGCAGAGGGCGAGATTGCTGTGTCAGGAGAAGGCTTCACAGAGGAAGGAAGGCTTAAGCTGGGCTTGAAAGATGTGCAAGATTTGGCTGGACCACAAAAAGGCATGACAGATGGGGGGAGAGCTCCAGGCAAGGGGCTAGAGCCCCAAGAATCCACAAGAATTAAGCTAGAAGTCAAAGCATTATGCAACTCTGATGCTTTCAAGACTGCAAGCCAAACCTCTTCAATTAAGATTTCCAAATCAAAATGTTGGCCTTTCTTATAGAGAAAGAAATATTGATTTGTGTTAACTTCATCTGGCAAAACAATGTTACAAAGCAAGGGCAACAGAGCTTATTGTGAAGAGAACCAGAAGAGGCATGGATCTATTATAAATAGAGCTTTGATTTATAAAAAGGGAGGATGGATATATTTGATAGAGATGTTACTGAAATAAAATCATATTGGTTGGTGAGGTAAAAAGTGTTCTGCCCAAAAAGTGTTCTATTCGTTCAATCATTCTTTGAATATGTATTATTTACTGTGTCCCAGGCATTCAGGGGAGACACTGGTAGTGACAATAAACATGGATTCTGCTATAAATGTGTTGATCTCATGTTTGTCATTTTCTATAAGTTAGGAAATTATCTTAAAATAAAGAAATAAAAGCAGGTCCACATGAAGCAAGCATTTCAAAAACATTGCTATGTATATAGTTTGTTTCCAAAAAATTTTTAATCTACCTTCATGCAATTTCATAAGTGAATTTGGTCTTCTGAGTAAGAATTACAAGAATTTGAATTCATAAGTGAATTTGGTCACCTGAATAAGAATTACAAGAATTTGTTATTGAACATTAAAAAAAATTTACCCAATCACCAACAACTGAATTTCTAAACAAACTTTTCCTTGAATATCACTACTTACAAAAATGAATTAATTTAAGAAGCTGTCAATGAATGAACCAACCATGTGCCCCACGCTGTTTTAGTTGTAACAAAGGATAAAAAAGAAGGATTTTTGCTTCCAGAACAAGACTGGCAACAGAGACTGGATTTATTCTCCTTCCTGAAACAATCAACCAACCAGACAAAATGTATGAAACAATGGTGTTCAAACCATATCAGGCAATAAAGGACAGTTACTGAGAGATACGAAAACAAAGTAAGCCCTATGATTGCCCAAGCTTACTGTCTTATGAGGGTTTCCAGGCTGTAGCTTGGGGAGAGAATCCAGGAGGAGCTCAGCAAATACTCTGAGTTGAGAATTCTCTGTCTGGGGCCAGAGCTAAAACTCTGGGGAGAACAAGGTGGCCAGAATTTGCGGGACAGAGCACTGAAGAGGAGAAAGCTGTACAGAAATCTGGAAATCGGAGAGGGTCTCCCTCAGGTGTTCAGCATGATAGACCTGTGAGTGGGAGGAAACTACCCCAGGCTGGGGAAAGAACCATCTGGGAGGATTAGACAATAATGCTAGGTGTTCACACAGAGCTGGGAACAGAAGAACAGAGTCTGTTCCCCCAGCCAGACTGGAAAACTGTATCATTCATGGAGCATTGTGGAGCATCAATAGTAGGGAGTAATTAGCCCTGCACTAAACACTGCTCTGGTCCTACCTAATAGCTCTTAAAAGCAAGACTAAAAGGATCAGGCTGTTTCCAAGCAATTTAACTGGCTCCCATAACACAGAGCAAGAATATTTATAGAAATATCAAAATATCCAGCACCCAACATGGTAAAATTCACAATGTCTGGAATGTAAACAAAGATTATCAGGCATGCAAAATATGACTCATAATGAGAAAAATAAATCAATCAAAATTGACCTGAACTGGGGTGTCTGGTGTCGGTTAAGCGGCCCACTCTTGGTTTTGGCTCAGGCATGATCTCATGGGTCATGAGATCAAGCCCCGCGTCAAGCTTCATGCTCAGTGGGGAGTTGGCTTGAAGATTCTCTCCCTCTGCTCCACCCTGCACTTGTAAGTGCGCCCACTCTCTCTCTCAATCAAGTAAATAATCTTAAAAAAAAAAAAATTTGACCTGAACTGACACAGATGAACTGACACAGCCCAGGATGTGAAACCAGCTATTATAACTCTATTCCATATGTTCAAAAACATGTATGATTTTAATAAGTTGCAAATCAAAATTTTAGGGATAGAAACTACAATAAGTAAGATGCCCAAGATTCATAGCAGATCAGACTTTGCAGAAGAACATTTTAGTGAACAGGAAGACATAGCAATAGAAACTATTCAAAATTATACAGGGGGAAAAAAGTTTAAAAAATGAGGAAAGCATCAGAATGCTATGGGGCAACTTCAAACAGCCCAATATATACATAATTGGAGGCCCTGGGGAAAAAGGGCTGGAATACAGAAAAATTATTTGAAGAAATAATGGCCAAATTTTTTCTAAATTTGTTGAAAACTATATACTCACAGATCCGAGAAGCTCAATGAGGCCCAGGTACAAAAACTTGAGAAGTACACCAATGTGTATATGATCCAGTTGCTGAATACTTGTGGTGAAGAGAACATCTTAGAAGCAGCCAGAGAGAAAAGACACGTTACATACAGAGGAACAAATATAAGGATAGCTGCAGATTTCTCACTGGAAACGGTGCAGGTGAGAAACCAGGAGAGCAAAATAGTTTAAGTACCAAAAGGAAGAAAGAAACCTCTCAGTCTAAATCCTATACCCAGCAAAAATATCTTCAAAAAGGAAGGTACCCTACAGATCTCTTCAGTGAGAATTCATCACCAACAGAACTACACTCTAAGAAATGTTAAAGGAAGTCCTTCAAGCAGGAGGAAGATGATATCAGATAGAAACATGGGCCTCCCCTAAGGAATGAAGAGCACTGGAAAAGGTATCCACACAAGGAAATACACACACACACAGACACACATATTATATATACATGCATATATATATATATATATGTATATAATGTATAATATATATGTATATATATGTACATACATATGTATAAAATATATATATTTTAACTGTGGTGTATATCTCTTTTTTTTTTAAGATTTTATTTATTTATTTGACAGAGACACAGCGAGAGAGGGAACACAAGCAGGGGGAGTGGGAGAGGGAGAAGCAGGCTTCCCCACAGAGCAGGGAGCCCGATGTGGGGCTCGATCCCAGGCCCTGGGATCACGACCTGAGCCGAAGGCAGACACTTAATGACTGAGCCACCCAGGCGCCCCAGTGTATATCTCTTTCAAAGGTAACTGCTTAAACAAAAAAAGTGTGGTTTTTAAACATGTATGAGTAAAAAAGTATGACAACAAAAGCATAAAGGCCAGGAGGGGAGAAATGGATGTATACTATAGTCAAGTTCTTATACTATATGTGAAGTGGAATAATATCAAAGGCAGACTGTGTTAAGATATACCATGAACCCTAAAGCAACCAATGAAATAACAAAACAGAATTATAGCTACTAAGGCCAACAAGGGAAATAAAACAGAATCATAAAAAATACTCAGTTGAAAAGAAGGCAGAGAAAGAGAAAAAAGGAACAAAAAAGACATGGAACAAATGTAAGACAAACAGCAAGATGATAGACTTAAATTTAACCATGTCAATAACCACACTAAAAATAAATGTCATTACTGTACAATTTCACTTATAGGAGGTTACTAGAGTAGCCAAACTCATAGAGATAGAAAGTAGAATGGTGCCTGCCAGGGGTTGGGGGAGGGGAAATGAGGGCTTATTGCTTATGGGTAGAGAGTTTCAGTTTTGCAAGATGAAAAAGTCCTGGAGATTGTTTGCCTAACAGTGTGACACTGTTAACACCACTGAACTATATACTTAAAATGGTTAAGATGTCAAAATCTGTGATGTGTATTTTGCCACAATTAAAACCAAGCCAAATCAAACCAAAAAAAAATCATGTATTTCTCTGAGGTGAAGAAAAGTCCAAATGCTTTAATTAAAAGGCAGAGATTGTCAGATTGGATAAAAAAGCAAGGCCAAATTATATAGTGCTTATAAGAAACACACTTTATTTTTAATCACAAATGTGTCTGTATTTTTATATGTTGATATTTGTATTTCAATAGTAGTACTCCTTTGGTAATGCAATATATTATTATTTTAAGTATTTCAAATGATGGTTCTAAGGAGGGATCCTTTGTCTTCTCCAGATGCTAAGGGTATCTCTACCCAGTGACAATTTGGAAGTCCTGCCCTAAGCCTCACCTCATCCCTCAGCTGGCCCTTCTTTCCTTGGATGCCTCATTTCCATATTCACTCATAACAGATGTTCTGAGCATCCACTGTGTGCCAGACGTGCTCAAGTCACTAGGGGCACAGACACATGTGTCTACCTGGTCCCTGTCCTGCCAGAGTCCCTCCCATGGCCACCTCACCCAATGCTGGGAAGGTGATGTCATGAGGCTCAGAAAGCTTACAATGGGGGGGAATTACCTTGTCCAAGGACCTTGGACCTTGGGCCTTCCTGGGAAAATGAGGTTAGCAATACGACAGAGGGGAGAAGGAGGAGTTGCCTCAGCAAAGGTGGCCAGGTGGATCAGCATATGCAAATGCCTCTGGTGGAGGAGCCCTCAGGCAGGCCTGGGTTATATTTCAGTGAGAGAGGGGGCCGGGGGCAGACAGGAGCAGGGCAGAGCAGCAGGACATTGCACACCTTGTCAGGGACTTAGGTGTTCACCCTTGGAGCTATGAGGAACATCCAAAGCAGGGAGAAGAATGGGGACTGCCATGGGATCAAGACAGTCCTATCTACATTTTTAAATGAATACTATAGTAGCAGGCAAGGAGAAGGGAGAGGAAGCAGGGAGATGAGCCAGGGGGAAAATTGTAGGGGAGAGTCCAAATACGCCACTGTGGCATGAAAATTATTTTGAGCTGAAAATAGGCTTTTTCCTGAACTCCCTTATCTATAAGCAAGGCCCCCCAAAATATCTCAATTGTCCTAAGTCCCCTCCCCAGGAACAACCAGGGAAAGATTGACTTTTATCACTGACAAACCCAGACATTGTCACAAAACCATCAATAATACCTCTCATCTATTCTCCTTTGGGCCCATTTATCTTTCCTAAAAGTCCTTTGTTTTCCTTGTAAGTACCTTCTCCTCCTCTGCTTCCCTTATTAAGTTGGTAATAAGCTCCCAAATTCTAACTGCCTAGTACTCAAATAAAAATCTGTCTTTTTTCTTGCTAATCTGTCTTTTGTCAATTTAACTCACAGGCCCTAGTTACTGAACCTAAAAGGGTAGAGGAAAAGTTTTCCATTCTGCTCTGACGTAGGTATCTGGGAGAGAGATGGTCTCGAGTGGGGACAGGGTGTTGGAGATGAAGAAAAGTAGATAGGTTCAAGAAAACCTTTAGGAGATCATATATCGGAGAGCCTGGGTGGCTCAGTTGGTTGAGCGACTGCCTTCGGCTCAGGTCATGATCCTGGAGTCCCGGGATCGAGTCCCACATCAGGCTCCCTGTTTGGTGGGGAGCCTGCTTCTCCCTCTGACCCTCCCCCCTCTCATGCTCTCTCTCTCTCCTTCTCTCTCTCAAATAAATAAATAAAAAATCTTAAAAAAAAAAGAGATCATATATCATTGAGGTCAAGAGAATGGGATTAGAGAGACAGCCTGCCTGGGTTCATAATCCTGGCTCCACCACTATGTGACACAAGCTGCGTGACCTTGGGCAAAGGAAACACACTTTTAAATATAAAGACACAGATATGTCAAAAAGTAAAAGGGTGGGAAAAGATGTACCATGCTAACACTTATAAAAACAAAGATGGACTTGGGAATGTAATGTACAGCATGGTGACTATAGTTAATAATATGGTATTGTATACTTGAAACTTGCTAAGAGAGTAGATATTAAAAGTTCTCAACACAAGGGGCACCTGGGTGGCTCAATTGGTTGAGCATCCAACTCTTGATTTTGGCTCAGATCATGATCTCGGGGTCATGGGATCCAGCCCCACATTGGGCTGCATGCTCAGCAGGGAGTCTGCTTGGGGTTCTCTCTCTCCCTCTTCCCTCACCACCCCCCACTCTCTCTAAAATAAGTAAATAAATCTTTTTTAAAAAGTCCTAACACAAGAAGAAAATTTGTAGGGCCGCCTGGGTGCCTCAGTCGTTAAGCGTCTGCCTTCGGCTCAGGTCATGATTCTCAGGGTCCTGGGATCAAGCCCCACATCGGGCTCCCTGCACCGCCGGAAGCCTGCTTCTCCCTCTCCCACTCCCCCCTGCTTGTGTTCCCTCTCTCGCTGTGTCTCTCTCTGTCAAATAAATAAATAAAATCTTTAAAAAAAAAAAAGAAGAAGAAAATTTGTAACTATGTGTGGTGATGGATGTTAACTAGACTTAATGTGACCATTTCAAATCGAATCAGTATGTTATACCATGAAACTAACATAATGTTATATGTCAATTATATCTCAAAAAAGATGTCTGTGACTTGGAGAGATGTCTGTGAAATATTAAATTAAAAATAGTTGTGAAACAAAAGAAAAAGAAAGGAAGGAAGGAAGGAAGAAAGGATAAAAGGAAGGAAGGAAGGTTGGTTAACACCAGAAAAAGATTTCAGAGCAAAGAATGTTGCCAGGTATAAAGAATATAATTTCAAAACAACAACAAAAAAGAATATAATTTTATATCATAAACGGGTCAATTCATCAAGATGACTTAATTCTAAAAGTTTATGCACCTAATAACAGTTTCAAAATACATGAAGCAAAACTGACAGAATGGCAAGGACAAATATGCAAATCACAACTATAGCAGGAGATTTTAACATTCCCTCTTAATAAATGATATTGACAGGTAGAACAAAATCAAGGGTATAGAAGATAAACAGCACCATCAATCAACTTGACCTAATTGATATTTATAGAACACTCCAACCAACAACAGCAGAATGTACATTCTTTTGAAATACACATGGAACATTTACCAAAATAGGCCATATTCTGGGCCATAAAACAAGTCACAATAAATTTTAAAAGGCTCAAGTCACAAAAAATATGTCTTCTCATCACAATGGAATTAAATTAGAAGTCAGTAACAGAAAGATTTCTGGAAAATCTCCAAATATTTTGAAACTAGACAACACCCTTCTAAATAACCCATAGTCGAATAAAAATACAAAAGGGAAACCAGAATGTATATTGAATGGAATGAAAATGAAAACTCAACCTACTAAATTTGTGGGGCTCTACTAAATCAGAGACCTTGAAAGGTCTCAAGTCAATAATCTCAGCTTCTACCTTAAGGAACTGGAAAAAGAAAAGCAAATGAAACTGAAGAAATGAAATAGTAAAGATCAGAGCAGAAATTAATGAAATAGGCTACAGCAAAACAATGAAGAATATCAATGAAGCCAAAAGGTAGTTTGTCAAGAAGATCAATAATACTGATAAACATTTAGCCATATGGATCAGGAAGAAAAAGAGATACAAATGACCAATATCAGTAATGAGGGAGATGACCTCACTAACCTCACCAGTTAAAAAAAGGATAATAAGAGAATATTATGAACAACTTTGTCAATGTCAACAGTGAACAATAAATACCAATACATTAGACAATTTAGATGCAACAGACAAATTCCTTGAAAGATAAACTACCAAAACTCATTTCATAAAAATCGATAACCTGAATAGTATCTAAATTGAATTTCTAACTTAAAACTTTTCCCTAACGAGAACTCCAGGCTTAGACAACTTCATTGGTAAATTCAACAAGTATTAAAGGAGGAAAAAATACCAATTCTATATAAACTCAGAAAACTGAAGGGAAGAGAAACTTCCCAACTCATTCTGAGGCCAGTATTACTCTGATACTGAAACCAGACAAACACATTTATAAGAAAAGAAAACTATAGACCAATAGCCCTCGTGAACATAGAAAAATTCCAAACAAAATTTTAGCAAATCAAATCTAACAATATATAAAAAGATAAAATACATCATGACCAACTGGGGTTTATTCCAGGAAGGCAAGGTTGACTTAACATTAGAAAATCAATATACTTCACAATATTAACAAAATAAGAAAGAAAAACCATATGACCATCTTAAAAGATGAAGGAAAAAGCTTTTGACAAAAATATAACATCCAGGGGCGCCTGGGTAGCTCAGTCAGTTAAGCATCCAACTCTTGATTTTGGCTCAGGTCATGATCTCAGGATCGTGAGATGGAGCCCTGTGTTGGGCTCTGCTCTGGACATGGAGCCTGCTTAAGTTTCTCTCTCTCTCTCTCCCTCTGCTCCTCCACCCCTGGCTTGACCTCTCTCTTTCTCTCTAAAAAAAAAAAAGAAAAAGAAAGAAAGAAAGAAAAAAAGAAATAGAAAAACCAACATCCATTCCTGATTAAAAACTAAGCAAACTAGTAATAGAAAGGAACTTCCTCAACCTGATTAAGACCATCCATGAAAAACCTATGGCTAGGGGTACCTGTGTGGCTCAGTCGGTTAAGCGTCTGCCTTTGGATCAGGTCATGATCCCAGGCTACGGGGATCAAGTCCCGCATCAGGCTCCTTGCTCAGCAGGGAGCCTGCTTCTCCCTCAGCCTGCTGCTCCCCCTGCTTGTTCTCTCTCTCTCTGGCAAATAAATAAATAAAATCTTTAAAAAAAAAACCCAAACCTATGTCTAACATCATACTTAATGGTGAGACTGAATGCTTTCCCTCTAAGATGAAGAGCAAGATAAAGGATACTGCTCACATCACTTCTATTCAACATAGATTAGAGGTTTTAGCCAGTGCAATGAGGCAAGAAAAAAAAATAGGCATTTATATTGGGAAGGAAGAAGTAAAACTGTCTTTATTTAAGACAAGCATGATCCTTAAAGAAAAATTGATAAACCAGACTTAAATGAAAAACTTCTGCTCTATGAAAGATGCTCTTAGGAGAATGAAAAGACAAAGACTGGGAGAATAACGATTGCAAAACATTTAACTGATAAAGCAGTTGTAGTTGGAATATGTAAAGAGTTCTTATAACTCAATAATAAGGAAACAACCCAATTTTAAAAATGAGCCAAAGCTTTGAATGGACACTTCACTGAAGGAGACATTCAGGTGATAAATAAGCACATGAAAAGATGCTCAACATTATTAGTCAACAAGGAGTGCAAATTAAAACCACAATGAGAAACCACTACACCCTAGAACAGCTTTAAAAAAAAGAGAGAGATGAACAAAACCAAGTATTGGTAAGGATGTGGAACAATGGAAACTTCTGTACACTGCTGGTGGAAGTGTTAAATGACAACCACCCTGGAGAAATGTTTGGCAGGTTCTTACAAAATTAAACTTACTTACCAAATAATCCAACAATTCCACTCTTAGGTATTTACCCAAGAGAGAAATAAAAACATATATCCACAAAAAGACATGCTGGGATATTTATAGGAGCTTTATTCATAATAGAAAAAACTAGAAATAACCTAAATATCCATCATAGATAAATAGATAAACAAACTGTGGTATATTCATACAGTGGACTACTACTCTGCAACAAAAAGGAAAAAACTACCAGTAAGTGCCACGAAACAGATGAATCACACAGACATTATGCTGAGTCACAGACGTTAGACACAAAAGACTGGTGTTATGGACTGAATTGTGTCCCCAAATTTATATGTTGAAGCTCTAACCAATGTGACCGTATTTGGAGACATGGACTTTAAAGGAGTAATTAAGGTTGAATAAGGTCATAGGGATTGTAGGACCCTAATCCAGTAGGACTGGTGTCCTTAAAAAAGAGGAAGAGACACCAGTGATATGCCCACACAGAGAAAAGGCCATATAGGGACATGGTGAGAAGACAGGCATCTGCAAGCCAAAGAGAGAGGCCTCAGGAGAAACCAAACCTGTCAACACCTTGATCTTGGTCTTCCAGCCTCTAGAACTGTGAGAAAATAAATTTCTGTTGTGTAAACCTACCAGTCTGTGGAATTAGATGGCAGCCCCCAGGTACCTCCCCCCTTCCCACCCCCATGTATTTTTGCCCCAACCATCCTTCTGGAACCTGTGTTCTCCCTGAAGCCTTGAAAGTGTGCACTCCTCACACTACACCCCCAAACAATTCTTTTATATAAAGAAACATTTTTTTAAAAAGGTGGGGGCACCTGGCTGGCTCAGTCAGTTGGGCATCCGACTCTTGATTTCTTTCTTTTTTTTTAAAGATTTTATTTTTATTTATTTGACAGAGATACAGCGAGAGAGGTGGGAGAGGGAGAAGCAGGCTTCCCGCTGAGCAGGGAGCCTGATGCGGGGCTCGATCCCAAGACCCTGGGATCATGACCTGAGTGGAAGGCAGACGTTTAATGACTGAGCCACCCAGGCGCCCGCGACTCTTGATTTCTGCTCGGGTCATGATCTTGGGGTCATGAGATCGAGCCCCAGGGCTCCGCGCTCAGCAGGGAGTCTGCTTGAGATTCTCTCTCTCTAGCTCTGGCCCTGCCCCTTCTCATACACGCACGCATACTCTCTCTCAAATAAATAAATAAATCTTTAAAAAAAGTATCAGGGCACCTGGGTGGCTCAGTTGGTTAAGCATCAGACTCTTGATGTTGGCTGGGGTCATGATCTTGGGCTGGTGGGATTGAGCCCCGCCTCCCACTCTGCTCTCGGGGTGGAGCCTGGTTAAGATTCTCTCTCTCCCTCTTCCTCTGCCTCTCTCCCCCTGCTCACACACACTCTCTAAATAAATAAATAAATAAATAAATAAATGTACCTGACTAATACAATTATATAACTACATTTACATGAAGTTTTAGAACAGGTAAAACTAATCTATAGTGACAGAAAGTAGATCAGTGGTTGCCTGGTGCCTGGGATGAGGAGATGGTTAGTGATTGAAAATGGGCTCAAGGAAATTTGGGGTATAGTGGAAGTATTCTGTTTGACTATGGTGGTGGTGGTGGTTACCTGGTATATATATTTGTCAAAACTCATTAAACCGTATACTTGAAGTTGGTACTTTTTTAAAATATTTTATTTATTTATTTGACAGAGAGAGAGAGAGCACAAGTAGGCAGAGAGGCAGGCAAAGGGAGAGGGAAAACCCAGCTCTCCACTGAGCAGAGAGCCCGACGTGGGGCTTGATCCCAGGACGCTGGGATCATGACCTGAGCTGAAGGCAGACACTTAACTGACTGAGCCACCCAGGTGCCCTTAAGTTGGCATATTTTATTCATGAAAATTATACCTCAATAAAGTTGATTTTATTTTTTTATTTTTTAAAGATTTATTTATTTGAGAGAGAGAGAGCACCTGTGGAAGTGGGGGAGGGGAAAAGGGAGAGGGAGAGAATCTCAAGCAGACTCCCTGCTGAGTGCAGAGCCCAGTGCAGGGTTCAATCTCACGACCCTGAGATCAGGACCTGAACCAAAATCAAGAGCTGGACGCTTAACTGACTGAGCCACCCAGGTGCCCCTCAATACAGTCAATTTTAAACAAAATGTTATGTAAAAAGTACATACAAGAACCCTTGAATGCAATGTGAGGGAGTCATGAAGTCTACCAATGCTTCATATCTTTCATTTTGCAATTTTGGATTTTTAGAGACGTGTGTCCCCTGCAAAGGAAACTGTGGGTAGTCTCAGCCCTATGTCCAAAAAGGGATGCAGATGGAGCTCTCCATTCGAAAGGCCCATAGAGTTATAACCATGTATTTTCCATAATTTATTCATGAAAAATAGCCAAGAATAAACATTAACCAACATTCAGAGATATTTTGTACTTAAATTTATAATGTAAAATTGCGTGTCTTTCTTACCAAGTCCCCATTTCTATCAACAGATGCTGGTTTTATTTAGCCTGGGGGTGAGTCCTTCCTGGTGTCTTGTTCTCTAGCTTGGACTGGGCACTGCATCAAAGCCCCTCTGGGATGCTTGCCTAACGGAGACTGAAGGCTCCCGCTGCAGGGACTAGAGGGTGTCTGCCCTAATTAAGAGGGAAAATTACCATTAACCTAACATAACAACTCTTCTTTTTTCACCATAGAGTAGAAAGGAGAGAGGGGCGCCTGGCTGGCTCAATCATCGGAGCTGGGATTGTGACTCGATCTCCTGGGTTGTAAATTCGAGTCCCACATTGGGTGTAGGGATTACTTAAAAATAAAAATAAATTAAAAAAAAAGAAAAGAAAAGAGAGAAGACTTGGATTTGAGATTTTAAGTGTTTTCCAGCTAAAATATTCTCTGAGTTGCTTTTCTATGCACTCATTCACCTATATAATGAGTTATGGCTCTGTGCTAAATTTTGTAGTAAGGGCTGGGGATACAGCAGGTAAGGAGAGAGACATGATTTGTGCCTTCACACTGCTAACATTCCAGTGGGAGTTGGAGGCTGTAAGCATCCCAAGTCAAACTGACTCAAACAATAAATGTATTGGCTTGATGCTGGGGAATCTTAGGCAGGAGGCTGGGCTGCAAGGGTTCCATGAGTCTTTGAGCAGTGAGGCTGGTACGGACACGGACGCCAGAGACAGTTCCCGGCCTCCCACCACAGCCAAAGTCTCGGGTAAAGACTGTCCCTTCCAGACAGAAAGCGTGGAATGGAGCCTCAAGGGGACTTCCCATTGTGCCTTATTGGCCTGATTTGTGTCACGTGCTCTCTCTGAACCAATCACCGTAAGGGAGAGGGGATTACCCTTGGACAAATCAGGCTGCTCCTTGGAAATGGGTGTGGCAGGACCTCGCGGGGCTTGTCTCAGGGACCAAAAAGTAGAGTCACTGCTTTATTCTAATTGGGTCAAATTAACTCAAATAGGCACATTGTAAACTTAAACATTGGTTCCAGGCAACTGTTAACCCTTTAGCAACTTCCAGAAGCATTGACTTCAAATATTGGTTTCAACTACAAACTAATTCAAGGGGGTAACCTTAGACAAAACATTCCAGAAATGTCCAGTGGTTTCGCTATGTGACTGTTGAGGGGCAGTCAGGAAAGACTGCTTGAGCTTGCTTGAGCTGGCTCCAGAAGCACACAGCTTGGCTTTGAGTTCCCCGTCCTGAGCCTTTGTAGCTGGGTTAAATCCCTTAGCCCTTGGAACCCCCGTTTCCTCTCCTATGAAATGGGCACCGTCTTGTGGGATTTGTGAGAGGACTAAATGAGATAATATAGGTGATGCCTCTTGGCACAGTGCCTGGTTCGCAGTAAGCGCTCAGTATTACTGTTGAACCCGTGCGGAGCCAGACCAGCTGACAGCATCACTAGATACACCTGGATGCTTCCCAGTTTGTATCTGACCCACATCTTCATCTTCTCAGAATCTGATTTTAGGTCGCAGTTGATCAAGAATAGGAGTACTACTTACAGGTATTTGTCAAGGTTCTCTCTTTCACCTGTACTCCTTTTCTCTTGTGTTCCTCTGGCTCCCCTTTTAGGAGGTTATATGAAAGACTGGTCAAGGGCGCCTGGGTTACTCAGCCGGTTTAGCATCTGCCTTTGGCTCAGGTCCTGATCTCAGGGTCCTGGGATCAAGAGCCCCACGTCTTCTTGTGAGGCTCCTCGCTCAGAGGGACTCAGCTTTTCCCTCTCCCTCTGCCCCTCCCCTCCCCTCCTCATGCTCCTTTTCTCTCTCTCAAATAAATAAATAAAATCTAAAACAAAACAAAAAAACTGGTCAAAGGCTCTGAGGTCAGATTCCCAGTGTTCAAGTTCTGGTCTTACCACTTAGTCCTTGTGCAGCCTTGAGCAGGATGCATCTATAAAGCAGGTGTACAAACGATATCTTTTAACAACATCATAAGGGTGTCGTGAGGATGGTATTAGCACATCCATGTGAAGGGCTCTCTGAGGGCCTGGCACACACTAAGCATTTGATGAGTGTTGTTTGGCATTTATTAAGACTATTTCATCTATCAACCATGACTCTGGACTCTATTCTTGTTACCCATTTATCTCAGTCTCTCTCCCTAATTCCAGCTGCTTATTCCTTGCCTACCTGCTTAATATTTTCTCATAAAGATCCAACCAAAACTTTATTCTCAGCCTGTCCTAAAATACACTTACAGTACACCTGTCCACTCTTTCCCCAAACGTCCTCCTCTACCTCCCTGCCATCATTCTTCCATTAATGTCAGCACTGATAGGAAATGAAGGACTTGGATTCCTATTTCAAGCTATCAGAAAGCCTTGTTTCTCTCTCTTCCCATAAATCCTCATAGTCGGAGGGTCATCCCACCCAGCTTGAGGGAAATGAGGACAGAGCTGTAAAGAGACTGGCCCAAGGTCACCAGCAAGTGGGCAGCGGAAAGAATTCAGGCCTCCTACTTTTGAGGTGATTCCTCTCTCCCCAACCCATGGCCGTTTCTCTGTGCTACAAAATCACTTTGTCCCAGTTGCCCTAGGGGCTCTGGCAGACTCGCAGTTCCCAGGGTTGGGGAGGCGAGGCTGGGGGTCCCCAAGTAGTTCTTGAAACAATTAAAAATCCGATTTCGTAAGCCAAGTCTCCTGTTACCCTGAGTTGTGTGTTGGGGAAGGGGGCAGGCAGAGTGCCGTGAAGGGGGGTGCGGGGGGTGGAAGGTCCTTTGAGGATTTCTAAGCATTGTGAACAAAGTAAACCCCAAACTGTAGGATGTGAATCATTCTGACTGTGCCTCTGTTGGCCACCAATGGGTACAAGATATGTAAATTCTGCAGGGGTTGTGAGTGGTTTAGCCAGTGTTTTTCAATGTTAGAAATTCCAAGCATGGAGTCAGCGGGTGCCCAGGGAGCCCTCCATTTCCCTTCCTGCAGTCCCATCTCTCTTAGCCCTGACAGATCTTTGGTAGGTAAGGCGGGAGCTGACAGGTGCTCGGTGGGGGCCACATGCAGGCCAGGCTGCAGACTCCAAAACAGCCATCTACTCATCATGTTCCTACTTCCTCAGACTATTGAAGTCAGAAAATTCTTGCCATTCCTGAGCTAGTAAGGGAGACTCAGACCCAGTGACCTCCTTTTGTTCCCGCTGGGGGCGGTAGCCCCTCAGCCAGCTTCACCCGTCCCAACCAGCAACCAGCTCGTCCCAACCAGCTCCGGCTTCAGCTCCTAGTCCGGTGGGTGGAGGAAAGGGGAGGGCGAGGCACGGCAGGAGTCGACAAGCTGAAAAGAGGGTGGTCACACTTTCTCCATTCTCCCACTCCAGGGGAAGAAAAAAAGGCCCAAAGTAAAGCCAGAGTTTAAAAAGGATCCCCTGTTCATAGACACAGAAACTAGACGAGAGGTTATTGCGGGCTGCGAAGGAGGGGGGTTGGGAGGAGGGGCGGTGGGGGGGGTAGTTATGGTTTAATGGGTAGATTTTTTTGTGAGGGATGATGAAAGGTTTTGGCCATACATAGTGGTGATGGTTATACACCATTGTGAATTTAGTTTATTTAATGTCACTGAATTGTACACTTACAAATCGTTAAAATGATAAATATTATGCTCTGTATTTTGCCTCAATAAAAAAATCTACAATAATTTTTTTTTTCAAAACCCCATTCTCTGCATTTCTTTTGAAACTGACTTCAAATAGACTGGCCTTCAAATCTATGCAGCTGGATTCTTTGTCAGGAGATCATTATACTTTGCTTTAGGCTGGTAGTTCTAGAGAATTATGGATGACAGGAATGATTAAAACTGATTTATTTCTCAAGTGTTTGAGATTCCTTCATCCCTACCCAATAATGTCTATTCAGGAAGAGGTTGTCTTGACCAAAGACAGAAAAATAAAAGAAAATGTACAGGCCGCCATCTAAAGTGGGCCTGGTTTAAGAAAATCTCCTATGTGAAATCTCAGATTTGGAAAACAAATTGGTGGCTGATAATTTGCCTTACAAAAGACTGATTCACTTAACAAAAGAGTTTACTCAAAGGTTCCTTTAAGAATTTAGCCCCCTGGTGCATTTAATGATATTATTGGATTAAAAAAAAAGCCATCCGACCATTCAAGGACACTGCACTGTAAATACGTGAATGCATTGTATTGTGTTGTAAGAGTGGGAATAAAAGAGTCAGGACTCTTTGACAAATGGACCATTTTGGGCCAAAGTAACACAAGGTGGGGGGGTGGGCAGGAGGGGAGCAAGATGAGTTTTCTTGGCCTAAAATCTGGGCGGCTTTCTGGGAAGGCTTTGGGAGTTTGTGATTTATTTAAGACCAGCTAAGCCCAAGGCCTGCAATGTGTCCATTTTGAGAACTTATGGTCAAAGTTTCTACCTCTGCCCATGCTGACCCCCCATCACCTGCCCTCATCATAAAGGCTCTCAGGTGTGAGCTCAACTCTGTCTTGCGATGCAGAAAAATATCTCTGTTGCCAGAAAGCGGATTCTCTCTGGTGATGAAGAATGATCCTTATTTATGTCTGCATAGGTACATTCTGGGGCCCATAAAGGTTTAATTGTCCCTCTAACTAGTTTTTTTAAAAAACCCACAAAGAGGCTGCCAGGTTTCCCCAGAGTTTAAAACCAACTGAATGCGGTTCTGTGGAAACTGCTTTAAGTGTGTAACTCGCGCCGTGTCCTGGGGCACAAGGCGGGATTGTTTTGGGGAGTCGAAAGACACAGCTCTTAGGAGGACTTTTAAAGTCAGTTTTTGTGGCTTTGGGCTGCTGCTGACCCTGGCTTGCTCTGCAGCAAGAGAGAGAGAGAGAGAGTTCCTCTCTCTCACCGGGAGCCTACTTCTGGAAGTTACTCCCAGGGTGCCACTGCCCCCTACCGCCGCCTTCAGGTTCGGGGTGGGGGGCACCTCCCTGTCCCAGGACCCGAAACACCCTTCCTTTTGTCTCGGACGTTGTCTTTGAGGGTTTAAAAGACTCTCAAGACAGAGGAGAGTTGGAAAGAGAGGAAACTTGTCTGATACAAAAAGAGAAAGACGCTGGTAACTGAAACTGGGTCCAGTCAGACACAGTTTGCCTGGCCGCTCCAGTGTGTGGGGAGAGCTGTGGCTCATTCTGCATGGCTGCTTGCTCGTGCTGTCGCTAGGGACTGGCCATCTACTATGTTCCAGGCACAGTGGTAAATGAAACGCAGACCGGCCCTGCTCTCAGAGAGCCTACGGTCTGGCGGGACAGTTCCACACTGAATAAAGTTAATTATGCCAACAAACATATAATTACAAACTGCAGTGAAGGCTCTGAAGACAACATAGGGGGCGTTGAGAGAAGCGAATGAGGTTCACAGACGTTTCCCTGAGGAAGTTAGGCCTTGTGAGGTGGACCTGAAGAATGAGAGGGAGTCAGTGAGGTAGGAGGGGGATAGAGGAAGCAGGAGGATCCCAGAGGGAAGGGACAGCATGTGCAAAGACCCCGGGGCAGGAAGGAGCAAGGGCCTCTTATGTATTGCTGGTAGAGTGAGATGTGGCTAAACAAGTTGGATGTTTAATGTGGCTGCTAGAATCTTCTTTGTCCTCTCTTTGAGCCCCCTTTCCTTAAAAGACTTGTAGGGGCGCCTGGGTGGCTCAGTGGTTAAGCCTCTGCCTTCGGCTCAGGTCATGATCCCAGAGTCCTGGGATCGAGCCCCGCATCGGGCTCCCCGCTCCGCGGGAAGCCTGCTTCTCCCTCTCCCACTCCCCCTGCTTGTGTTCCCTCTCTCGCTATATCTCGCTGTCAAATAAATAAAATTTAAAAAATAAATAAATAAATAAAAGACTTGTAATGGTTTCCCCATTCATCACACTTCACTTTGAGCTTCAAAGGGCTATGTCCAGACTGCCCCCAGATTACTGAAACCTTTCTCACACTCCTCTTTGGTTCTATGAAGAAAACACATTTATCAAAAGACTAAAGCAAATAGTTTTGACGTGCGGTTCTGTACCATAAGGGAGGCTATAATGAAGTCAGTCCCAGTTTACATGACTCCAAATGGTTTCATTTAAATGTCCCACCCTGTATTTACGTGTCCCTACCACTTTAGTTGACTGTTTATCTTCCAGTATAGTCTACTGAACTTGCAGGCTTGGCCTCTATGTAATTCCGTCTCTTACTTTTTCCATTCCATGGCCTGTCATTTACATTTTTCTTTAGGAAATGCAAATATTTATTTACGGTATTAGTTTTTACTCTTGCTTAGCCCTATATATTATAGAGTACACAGACTGTGATAAGGGTTCTAGTTCTGTATTTTTCCATAAACTGGTGGTGACCTTAGCCAAGTCATTTAACTTCACCGAGCCTACGATGCTTTGCAAAATGAGGTGTTTTTCATTTCTGTTATTTTGTTTTGTTTTATAAAGCTAGCGGATCCATATTCAGGATTCCTCTTAATTCTGTGGTTCTGTACCTCTTACAATCATCTAGGAGTATTCCTCTTACATTTTTGTCTTTATCAACCCTCTTTCAGAATGTCTTTGTGGGTAGGACCAACTCTCTGTATAATTGCTTTTGTATGGTAGCATACCCAGGGTTGTATTTAGCAAATGGAAACAGAGCATACTGTTGGGCTTGGTTAAAGCTCACATATGTGGGGAAGTGGTTGAGGAGCAGGAACATTCTAGCTGCAGGCCTGAGATTCCCTTAGACTGCTTCTCAATCTGGGGTGTATGAACCCATAGGGGTATATGGAGGTGTGCCAGCGAGTATAGGAAGCCCTTCCTTCTGGAACAAGAATTGGACTCAAAGATTTGAGGAGAGAAAATTGACTTTAGTATTGAGACAAATATGGATATATTGTGAATAGAAGATAAAAGTGATATGATTTTTAAAAAAGATTTATTTATTTGAGATACAGAGTGAGGGAGAGGGCAGGAGTGGGGGGTAGAAGGCAGAGGGAGAGAGAGAAGCAGACCCCCCGCTGAGCAGGGAGCCCGGCCGCAGGGCTCCATCCCAGGACCCCGGGATCATGACCTGAGCCGAAGGCAGACATTCAACCGACTGAGCCACCCAGGCACCCCAAAAATCATACATTTTTTTATTAACATAAAATGTATTATTTGTTTCAGGGGTACAGGTCTGTGATTCATCAGTCTTAAACAATTCACGTACCCTCCCCAATGTCCATCACCCAGTGACCCCATCCCTCCCACCCCCTCCCCTCCAGCAACCCTCAGTTTGTTTCCTAAGATTAAGAGTCTCTTATGGTTTGTCTCCCTCTCTGGTTTCGTCTTGTTTCATTTTTTCAATCATATGATATTTTAATATGAAAGGAGAACCCAGGACTATACAGCTTGGGGCACCTATAATGTGAGAGGAAACGGGGCTTTTACTTCTGTCCTTGGGTTGCTCGAGAAATACTTGTCTTATGGGTCTTTGAGATATGTACACTTTCTTAGGGTAAAGGTGCTAAGTCACTCAGGAAGGGCATTCCTAATAAATAGCGGACATGTGTGGAAAATCCAATTTCACCCATCAGGAGAGTTTAAAGAGGGTCCTGAGGTTGAGAGGGAACCAGGCTGAACAAAGAACCCATTTCCAAAAACCAAATCGGTTACACAATCTTGCTTAGTATCCTGGCCAAAGGCTGGGTTCGAACTGATCCAGACATCTGGAAGATCTCTCACCCTTTCTCTGACCTCAGACCTTCTTGTCTGTACCCCCAAATCTGGTACTTACCAACCATTTATGTTAGTTATATTTTCTTGTTTATACAGCTTCTCAGCTAGAGTCAGGGAGGTCGGGTGAATTAAGAAAAAGTGTAGGATTGAGCATCAAGACCTTGCTTGCCACGTGACTTTTGGTTACTCCCTGAAATCTCTCTGATTCCCAGTTTGCTCATCTTTTAAATGGTGCAAAATAACACCCGCCTTGCCTACTGAACAGGTAGGATTGCGAGCAGAGCATATGGATTTGCAATGTAAAAACATTTTGTAAATCATTAAACAAAAATCAGTTATTATTAACTAAGACCCCAAAGGGAAGGAGGGCATATCTCTCGAATCATCTTTCTATTCGCCTCAACTTTTAACTTTGCCTAGTTGGTTCTGATAAACTATTAGTGATAAAGATCATGAAATGCTGTCCCCAGGCTGACCCTGGGAAAACTCTAATTCTGTCTTTCTCTCCCACCCCCATCCTTTACTCCTTTTCTGGCTTCAGTCCCCAACCCCACCCCCACATGCTCCCACACTGCTATTTCTTCCCACTGCCCCTTCCAGAGAATTTGGGTATTAAGAGGACACTTATAGAGGTTGTGTAATGTATATGAATGAACTGCTGGAGGCAATTTCAGGCATCAGCAGGGAAAGTTTTGTGGCAATGCCATTTTTGTGGGTAAATGAACTGGTGTCATTCTGGAAACTTTCTCCCGGAATAAAAATGCCCAAACAGAACTCTGGAATTTTTTTTTTTTTTTTTGAGACCTAGCCTAAATATCTCCCATGTAATAATGAAGAATCACCTTTTCATTGACCTCTTTGCTGAAGTCAGACAATTTCTCTCCCTTCTCAGTTTGGGGTGAAGGCCAGCCTGCTTCACAGTTAACATCTCTGAGGGAAATACCAGGAAAGGTTGAGGGGGGGGTAAGGGGCAGGTTTAACATGTACTGGATTAAGAACGCTTCAGCTAAACAGTAACTTTACTAGGCCATTCCCCTCATATCACCTTGACCTCAGGGTAGAGTGGGCTTGCTTTCTTTCTTTTCTTTCTTTCTTTCTCTTCCTTCCTTCCTTCCTTTCTTTTCTTTCTTTCTTTCTTTCAAGATTTATTTGTCAGAGAGAGCAAGCACAAGCAGGGGGAGGGGCAGGCAGAGGGAGAAGCAGGCTCTCCCCTGAGCAAGGAGCCGATGTGGGGCTCAATACCACGACCCTGGGATCATGACCTGAGCTGAAGGCAGCTGCTTAACCAACTGAGCCACCCAGGCGCCCCTAGAGCGGACTTTTGCACATATTGCACATTTTGCAGAAATGTGTTCAGCAACTCACACGCAACTCTTGATCTTTGGGAGAGTGAGTTCAAGCTCCATGTTAGGCATAGAGAGGAAGGAAGGGAGGGAGGGAGGAAGGATAGAGGGAGGAAGGAAGGAAGGAAGGAAGGAAGGAAGGAAGGAAGGAAGGAGGGAGGGAGGAAGGATAGAAGGAAGGAAGGAGGGAGGAAGGGAGGGAGGAAGGAAGGAACGAAGGAAGGAGGGAGGGAGGGAAGGAAGGAAGGGAGGAAGGACGGAAGGAAGGAAGGAGGGAGGGAGGGAAGGAAGGAAGGAAGGAAGAAAAGGTTCTTAGGCCTCTTCAAAATTTTCCCTTTCAAAACGCATGAGTTGTGCAAGAAAAATCCACATTCCACATTAACAAAACAGAGGTTATAATAAGAACTTGATTTCTTACAGGCAATACTTTCATCTTACGTTTTATTTTATTTTTTTAAAGCAAGCTTTTGTTGTAAGGAATCAAGTCAGTTAATAAAGAGGGATAGGAGAGGGCGCCTGGGTGGTTCAGATGGTTAAGCGTCTGCCTTCGGCTCAGGTCGTGATCTCAGGGTCCTGGGATCGAGTCCCGCATCGGGCTCCCTGCTCCTTGGGAGCCTGCTTCTCCCTCTGCCTTTCTCTCTCGCTCTGTCTCTCATGAATTAAAAAAAAAAATAAATCTTAAAAAAAAAAAATAAAGAGGGATAGGAGAGTAGGCAGTGGACACTTCCTTTTCATTTTTCCTCCCAAAGTGCAGGAATTGGAGGGGAGGGTGGTCACTCCAGGTCCTCACATCACTTCAGGGGCAACAGAGCAGACCCGGAGGCAGGCGTAGGAGGGCCGCCCCCAGGTCCAAGCAGAGCCCAGGCCAGGAATTCAGAGGCTCAGCCTCCATGGACCCGCAGCTGGCCAGGGGTCTCGGTTTCCACACCTGTAGAACGGTAGCACGGCCCGGCTCTCACGATGCCCTAGAATGTGCTAAAAAGGAACCACCCTCCTGGGTGTGGACCTGTTTCTCGGACTACAGGAGCCGGCTGAAGAGAAACAAAGCACCGTGTGCCCTCTCTCCCTAAGTAGTTACGGGGGATCTTTCTCGTGGGGGGCCGGACGTGCCCGGCAGAAAGCGGCCCCGCAGACCACGCAACCCTTCGAGCCCACGACGACCCAGCACGAGCCCGACCGCCTCGGCGGGCGGCGGACTGCGGGGTGGCCACGTGACCCCGCCCGTTGCCCCGGGAGAAGGGCGGCGCTTTGTTCTCAAAGCCCCGACTCTCCCACCCGGCGCCCCCGGCGGGGCGGGCGGGGGTGCGCGCGGGGTCGGCCCGGGCGTCTCCGCGCCGCCGTCAGGCCCCTCGCGGCCGCCCGCCCCCGCCGCCGCGCCGCGGTTGGTACGACCCGGGCCTCGAGGCTGCGCGGCCGCGGCGCCGACCCCAGAGCAGGCGGCCGGTCGCCGGGGAGGAGGTGAGCGGCGCGGAGCCGAAGCGCCGAGGGCTCCCTCTGCTGCCGGAGCCGAAGAGGGCCCGAGGCGGGCGTCCCGGGCGAGGAGGGCCGCACCCCGCGCCGCCGGCCCTGCGCCGCCCGCTCGTTGCGCGCCCAGGGCCTGACTTCTGGGTCCCCGCACCCCTCCTCCAGGCTCCTTTGTCCCGCCTGTGCCCCGAGAGGCCCTGAAGCTGGCCACCCTGCTCTTTTGGTCTGGCCGGGTCGGGCGCGCGGGGCCGGACTCCGGACCCCCGGCGGCAGTTGGAGAGCCCCCTTCCCCGACGCCAACGGCGCGTCATTTCTCCCCAACCCAGATTCCATCCGTAACATGCCGGACGTCGAGGAGAAAGTGCCCCTGAAGGATCCAGGCGATGCAGAGTGCCGGTCCCGCAAGCCCGAAACGTCAGCACCGACCCGAGAAGACCCGAGCGGCCCCAAGGACCACCCGGCCTGTAGGTCCCGTCGCCGCTCGGGGCCGCCCAGCCTGGCGCAGGGCGGAAGAGCAAGGGCCCGCCGTCCTCTCGTCGCCCTCCCCGGCCTCTCGGGTTCCCCCCGACCCAGCCCCTGCTTACAGGCCCTAGGCCCCCTGTGGACCCGAAGGTTGGTCTAGGAGGAAGAAGTGGCCCGGGCGGGATTACTTGGATCTGACAAGATTCGAGGCCGAGCGCGTTCACCGCCATCGTTGTTGTCGTTTGAATTTGTAGGTGGAAAATGGCGGACACTTGGGGTACTTTCAAAGAACCCAAGTGATCCTGGATGGGAATCACTCGGCGCTTCATGGACTCTGGAAGTCCTACAGCTCTGGGCTTCTGTTCTTGAGCTCTGTACTTCTATGTTCCTCTTGGGTCACAGGTTTCTTCTATACTTGCGTAGGTCGAACCTCACGGGGACTCATCCTGCATTTCTCTTCTAGTAATCTCTAGAGAATTTAAACAGGCATCAGTCTGAAGACCTGTCCACATGTAAGAGTTTAACTCGAGTTACACTCTTGAAGATTAAAATGGGAAAAATTAGTTCAAGGCCCTGGTACTCTGAAGTTGAATTGCGCTTGTTTCTCTGGTGGCCACGTGGGGTCGCTGCCGGCTAACAGAATGGCCCCAAAGTGACAAATTGGTGCATAGGAATTTATTTAGATAAGAATGAACCTGATGTGTGGGTGAATGCCAATTTTTTGTGAATACAGTGTAAACAATTTAAGTTCTTCGGGTGGCTATTTAAATGAATCCATAGGTAAAACAACCCTAAAGTGAGTAACCAAATTACCCCTTAAAAAAAAAAAAGAATTTGACATTTTGTAGATTAGGTTGACTTGTTCAGTTACTGTATCATGTTGAAAATTTCTTTGTCCTTGGGATTTGGATTTTAAAAATCTACTTTAGTTGCACTTTCCCTCGAATTTCTCTTTGGGCCTTCCCCTTTCCTGAATTTTACAGCTGTTGGGAATTGCCTAGCGCAACGGTACTTGGGAGCAGCAATCTTGTCAAAGTAGGCTCTGAACTTTGACTTGTAGTTGGAAAGTGTTTCTGTGGATAATCTTTCCCTCAGTCCTTCAGTAAGCTGCTATAACTCAATCTCCCTTGGAAGATTTTCTTTTATTTCTCATTTCGCATTAGTGAGTTAATGGATTGTCTGTTTACATATTTGACTGTGTTTTGCCATTTTAGCTGAAACCAAAGGCTTCGGAGAGGCTGCAAAAATAAAGGGAACTTCAACTGTCCACTTAAGGTTCAGTTCATCTTTATGTTTACCTAAGCAAGGGCTCAGTGGCTTTTTGGTAAATTTGCAATCACCTTTTACCCATACATTTTTATTTTATTTATTTTAATTTTTAATTTCAAAGTAGTTCAACTTTGTTGAAAAGTAAACAACAACAAAAAAGGTGAATGCCCCCATTGTTAACATTCTGCCACATTGCGCTTGCTCTCTCTCTCTATATATGTATTTTTGTCCTTTCTTACTGAAAGTTAGGGTCATGACTTCTAAAAACTTCATCATGTATCTCCTAAGAATAAAGGCATTCTGTGTAACCTCTTTTCTACAATAACTATTTTTCCTTTTTACATTTTTAAATCTTCTTACTTATGGACAACTTAAACATTTACAAAAGTAGACTAGTATGATGAGCCATGTTTACTCATTACCCAGCTTCAACAGTGACCAACTCATGGCCGATCTTCGTTCGTTTATATCCCCTCCATATCTGGGAACCAGATATTTTTCTGTGGACAAATTATGAAGTGCTACTGAAAGAGAATGAGAAAACACGATTTACTGTGTGCAACTTTGTTCCACATACCAAGTGATCATTCTGAGTATTGTGCTTGTTATGTGAGAATGGGCTCAGCTGGGTCTGTAGTAAGAACTTAGAGCAGTGGGTCCCAAATGCTAGTGCTGGTTTACGACAAAATTCTTCACAATATTTAGTGAAAGGAAATAAAGATGTAATGGGTTTTTTCCAAAGCTAAATTGATTCAGTGTACAGGGCTCCTCTTTATTCTGACAATATTACCTTTCTGTTTTTGTGTGTGGGCGGGGGGTAGGGGTGTTTTTGGTTTTGGTTTTTTTTGGAGGTTAAGCTATTCTTTTATGAAGTGATGGTTTGGTGGTGGTAGAGTGGATTTTTTTATTTGCTTATTTGCTTGTCTCACTGTCCACACTTGGTAAAACAAAAGGTTGGCAAGTTGTCGTCAATTGCTCAGAAACTTTTTGGGAATGTCAGTAGCCTGTAAAATCCTAACACCTGGGAACTCCTGCCTTTTGAGACCAGGGACACTGGTGCCATTCAGTACCATCTCTGTGGAGAATTTAACTTTCATCAGAGGCAGGAAAAGGAGAGCAGAATCAGAATGCCCTTAGATAAATGCTTATGTTTGCAAATCACAAATTATTGTTTCTTTGCTGCTTTAATTATTACTTTACTTTTCAAGAGAAAGGCTTGTAATTCGTTTTTGTTATTTATAAAATAGCTTCTTTGTCCTCCCTTACTCCCATGCTGGACTACTCTAGGCACAGAGTTCAGAAAACCTAAATGACTAGAACGGTCAAATGAGTTGGTGTAAGATCAGTTTGATGAATCTAAATTTGAGGCCCACTCAGAGTGAGTCTCTGAATAAAATAGAAATTCAGAATGACTTGTGTCCACCATAAGTTCTTTTTTTTTTTTAAATGGAGATTTAACTGATGTTAACATTAGTTTCAGGTGTACACCTGAGGATCTTTCTGTCACAGGTCTGATAGATACAGTTGACAACGTTTCTAAGCTGAGCAACAAGATTGGAATGAATCATGATTTCCACATGGAAGAAAAGGTTTCCCCTCCAAGCAGGTACCAGCTCTTCTGATTTTCCCATTTTATTCATCCTGGCATAGCTATTTAGCACTAATGGCTTCTGACCAGACTTGGAGCATTTTTATTTAATAATCTAATTTATAGTCAATAAAACTGGGGAAAAAATACAGTGTTTGAATATAAACCTTAAGAAGGCGCAACAAGTTAAATAGAAGAGTAATAATTATTAGTATTAGAGGGTCAAGAAGCAAATGTTATTTAACTAGTGAATAAGCCAAAGTAATTATTGTTGGAATGTTCACTTTGCGAGCCCCTGTTAATAATAAAATACCAGTAGGGTGGATTTCAGATCTTCTCCGATAGATGTGGAGGAAGTAGTGTGTGGTAGCTAGCTATTGTTGCCATCAAATTATTCCAGAACTTAACAGCTGAACCAGTGTTCGTTATCTCACAGTTTCTGTGGGTCAGAGATCCGGGCTCAGTTTCATGGTGTCTCCCACTCTAGTTGTAGTCAGTGTGTTGAGTGCTCATCAGAGCCTCCCTCAGCTCCGGGCCACATGGCAGCTGGCTTCCCTCACTCAGAGTGAGTGAGAAAATAAGGGTGTGAGAGATGGTGCCCAAGACAGAACCCACAGACTTTCTGTTACCTCATCTCCGAAGTGATCCCAGCACCTCGGCTACCTTCTGTTTGCTGGAAGGTAGACGACTGCGCCCACACTCCGAGAGATGAGATTACACCAGTGTGAATATCAGGACTCCTAGGTCTTTGGGGTCATCCTATCGGCTGCCTGCCTCATAGCTCCTTCCAGTTACTCTTTTAAATGACCACAGATGATAAAATATGAATTATCTTTTTTTAAAAAAAGATTTTATTTATTTGAGAGTGAGTGAGTGAGAGAGAGAGTATGAGCAGGGAGGGAGAGGCAGAAGGAGAAGGAGAAGCAGATTCCTTGCTGAGCAGGGAGCCCCATGAGGGGCTCCATCCCAGGACCCTGGGATCATGACCAGAGCCGAAGGCAGACGCTTAACCAACTGAGCCACCCAGGCACCCCCATAAGTCAGTTTAATTTATGAATCAGGATCAGAACTCTTGATAAATAATGCTCTCCCACCTCCATCAAGCTTCGCTTTGATTCTTAGTTATATTGACATCATAGCAAGTGAGAACCATTTGGGAAGTGTGAATTGAATGGCTCTGCTGGTTTATTGGCAGTTAAATGGGTAAATTCAATGTCCGATTTTAAAAACCGTTCTAATTTCCCACCAATAGATAAATGAGGGCAGCTTGTGATCAGTTTCCTTAACTGCTTTTGTGATCCGGCAGCCTCAGGGACTCTCTTACTCAAGTGCCGTTCTCTATGGTGCGCACTTCCCCTCCTCTTCGTGCTCTGATTTGCCCTTGCCTGGTGCCAAGCACAGCTTCTGTGGGACCAGGTTTTCCCCAAAACCCACATGTCCTAACATCTCTCTCACTGCTTAGATATGTTTGTGACGACAGAAGAGGAGAAACAGTTGAAACTGGGAGAGTGAAGATCTGCTAAAGGGGCAGTAGCGAGGGAGCTGGGGGGCGGGTAGAAGCCACGAGAGAGGGAGAAATGAAGCAGGAGAAATAGTACCAGTCAGAGCTGGGTTTTCACGTAAGGTCATGCAGAATTTATATCAGGAAAAAGGTTGAAATAGAGTTTGACATGACTCATTTTTGGCAATTGGCTCTCTGTGCATAGGATGGTGTTAATAACAATCGTCCACCCTGAAGGGAAATCCCATGTTTGGGCATTCATTCATCAGGCGTATATTGAGTCCTTATGTGGCAGGCAAAATGCTGAGTGCTGGGGATGGATGGAGCTGTCTGTAGCTATAGCTAAACAGCATGCCGTCATCACTGTCAGAAGTTGATGTCAGTGTCTGTCACTGAGGACAGTTGAATAACAGAAGAGACTGATCAGTTGACTCATAGTTCTGTGTATAGTTTCATGAGAGTGCTCAGTTGCTTAAGGAGGGTCAGAGAAGATCTGCCTACAGAGGAAGACTTGAATCGAGTCTTAGAGGAGGAATAAGTGCTGCCCAGATGGTCTAGGTGGGAAAGAATGTTCCCGGCAGAGGAAACTATGTCAGAGGCAAGAATATGGTATGTTCTTTACAGGTACCTTGGTGTGGCTGGATACAAGATATGAGATAGAAGGAGATAAACTGGAAAAGGAGGCAGAGCAATGTCTGGAAGGGTCCCATAAGTGGTTTATGTTACTGGTGAGGGGAAGCCCCTAAAGGTCTTTACCCGAGCATGGCATCATGGTCATAACTGCATTTCAGAAGTCCTTGATTTTAGAATGAATTGGTGAAGAACAGATAAAAAAGGGACAAGACTGAAGGCAGGGTGACCAGGGAATGGACTATTGCAGTAGTCCAGGTAAGAGATGATGGGAGGAAGGGATGGATTCCAGAGGCATTTAAGAAGCACAATTGATGGAACTTGGAGATGGATTGGATAGATAGGATGAGGAGAAAAGAGTTGAGAACAATTCTAGTACACCTTAGACCATTGGACAGATTATAGTAGTTACCTCTGATGATTGAGAGTGGTGTGTTGGAAGAGGAACTTTGACTTTTTGTTTTATTCATCTTCTTATTGCTTGTTTTTTGTTTGTTTTACATGGAGCATGCATTACTATATTTTTACCTGGAGCATGCATTACTGTATTTTTTTAAGGGGGGATGTTTAATTCAAGAAAACCAGTAGCTACTTGGCAATGACTAGGTCTAACCTCAGACTTTTCAAATGGTTCTTTTTCTCTTATGAGTCTCACTGCAGGTTAGGGTCATCATTTAAATAAACTTTGAGAGGAAAATTAATTCCTGTCATTTCCTTTTTTAAATTTAAATTTAAAATGAATACACATTTTTTTAAAGTAGTTTTGTTTTACAGAAAAAATGATTGGAAAGTACAGAGCTCCCACACAGCCCATCCTCTGCGGCACACAGATTCCACTGTTGTTTATATCTTGTAATCGTGAGGTCATTTGTTAGAGTTGATGATCTAGTATTAATACATTATTATTAACTCCAGTCCATAGTGTACATTGGGGTTCATTTTTTGTGTATTCTTTGGGTTTTGAAAAATGTATAATGTCATGTATTCACCATTTTTGTATCATACAGAGTGATACAGACTGATATCACTGCCCTAAAAATCCCCTGTGCTCTACTTGTTCACCCTTTTCTCCCTGCCCCACGATTCCTTGGCAACCACTGATCTTTTTACTGTCTCCATTGGTTTCCAGAATGTCCTGTAATTGGAATCATACAATATGTAGCCTTTTCAGATTGGCTCCCTTCATTTAGCAATATGCGTTCAAGAGTCTTTCATGTCTTTTGGGGCTTGATAGCTCATTTCTTTTTAATGCCGAGTAATATCCCATTGTCCAGATGTACCACGGTTTATTTGTCCACTCACAGAATGACATCTTGGTTGCTCCAAGTTTCGGCAATTATGAATAAAGCTGCTATAAACCTCCCTGTGCAAGTTTTTGTGCGGACACAAGTTTTCAACTCATTTGCTTAAATACAAAGGACAGTTGATGGATCATATGACAAGAGTATGTTTCGTTTTGTGAGAAGCTGCCATACTGTTTTCCAGAGTGGCTGTACCATTTTGCATTCCCACCAGCAATGCATGGAAGTTCCTAGAGTTGCTCCACAGCCTTGGCAGCATTTGGTGGTGTCAGTATTTTGGATTGGGGCATTCTCATAGATATTGATGGGTATGTCATTGTTATTTTAATTTGCAGCTCCCTAATGACATGATGTTGAGCATCTTTTCATATGCTTATTTGCCATCTGTGTGATGACTTTTGTGAGGTGTCTGTTCAGATCTTTCCCCATTTTAAAATTGGGTTCTGTTCTTGTTGAGTTTTAAGAGTTCTTTGTATATTTTGGATACTAGTTTTTTGTTTTTTTTTTTTAAGATTTTATTTATTAGAGCGAGTGTGAGCACAAGCAGGGTGAGTGGCAGTGGGAGAGGGAGAAGCAGACTCCCCTCTGAGCAGGGAGCCCCAATGTGGGACTCCATCCCAGGACCCCGGGATTGTGACCTGAGCCAAAGGTAGATGCTCAACTGACTGAGCCACCCAGGCGCCCCATGGATTCTAGTTCTTTATCAGATATATGTTCTGCAAAGATTGTGCTTTGTCTTTTCATCTCTTAACAGTCTCTGTCACAGAGCACAAGTTTTTAATTTTAATGGAATCCAGTTTACCAATTTTTCTTTTCATGGATCATCATGGTTTTGGTGTTGTATCTAAAAGGTCATTGCCAAACCCAAGGTCACCTAGTTTTCTCCTATGTTACCTTCTGTGGTATCTATTTTTTACATTTAGGTCTGTGATCCATTTGTGTAAGGTATAAGGTCTGTGTTTAGATACATTTTTTTGCATGTGGAGGTCCAGTTTTTCCAGCACCACATGCTGAAGAGACTATCCTTTTAAATTGAATTGCCTTTGCTTCTATTTTTTTTTTTTTTTTTTTTAGAAGAAGAAATGACTGATCTTTCTGGCCTCCTTGACTGGCTACCTGGAATGCCCCTGAGATTGGGACTACAGGGGGAACAGGTTTGGAAGGGGAAGATACTGAATTGAGTTTTAGATCTGCTGATTTAAGAAATACCTATGGATATTCGAGTATTATCAAAGAAGGAAAATCCTTTTCTAGATTTTAGGAGTGTGAGAAAATAAAAGATCCTTTTGTTCATTGCTGTATGTATGCATAAATGGAAACTAAGTCACACACTATCTAGGCTAGATGCAAATTGGTGCTACAGCTGGCCTGATCTTCCTGGAGAGTTCTTCCTGCTGCAGAGGGAGGGCTGCTTGGAATCATGAGCAGCCCTTCTGAGAGCTTTTACTGATGCTCTTGACAGCCAAGTCTGACCCCAGCTTGTTCAACTTTGTTGCAGCCCAAACACAGTTCCTGGCCTTTCCTGTCAGTATGATGGTCTTTTGTCATATCAAATGCTGTTTGTTTGGGCCTTAGGAGATAATGACCTTCTAACAGTTTTTGGGTAAAGAAAGTAATTTGCTCATTTAACCCTCTTACAGTTTGGAAGGCAAGGTCAAGGAGACAATGCACAATGCCTTTTGGGACCATCTCAAAGAGCAATTGTCAGCTACTCCCCCAGACTTCAGTTGTGCTCTTGAACTTCTGAAAGAAATTAAAGAGGTGAGTGACCTACCTTCCACCTGTAGATGTAAGTTTCCTAGACACCCCCAAGGTCATTGGAATGTCAGTGGCTAACAGATCCTAACTGAACATGGTCCATGAATCAGTCAGAGTCTAATTCGTAGACAGAAATCATACGGTAGTTTCAACAAGGAAGTTTTAATACAAAAATTATTATAACATGGAACTGAAGAAACAAGAGCTTTGAACTAGTAAGAAGCAAAACTCTAAAGTAGATGAAAATATCAGATAGAAGGAGAATACACCATACCCCTAGGGCTGAGAGAGAAGATGCAAGGACCTGGGGAGGGCATGGCTGTGCTGGGGAGGCCGTGTGTGCTGCTGACCACCGTGCAGGGGCCGGGGGCTGGGGCAGCTGCCCATGCGGGAGGAACCTGGCCCCGGACAAGGAGCCGCTTGCTCTGCAGGAGCCAGCTACTGGCCAAGCCGCACACCCATACTGCATCATGCCAAGTGAGTATTCCAGAACCAGGAAGAGAAGCTCTTGCCTCTTGTGATGTCTTTGTAGTGTGTGGGGGGCACAACCTAAGGTGAGCCCCCCCCACCAGTGATCCACACCTTTGTATGATCCTCTGTCCTTGAGCGTGGACAAGATCTGTAACTTGCCTCTAAGCAGTATGCAAGCGTGCTGGCGTGTTGCGCCTAGAAATATATTTCACCGTGTAAGACCCCTGTCTTAGCAGAACGGAGAAACCCTCTTGCCGGCCTTGAAGAAGCAGACGGCTATGCAGTGAATGGCCTCTGGAGAGGGGCAGGGGGCAGGGAAATGCAGCTGGCCCCTAGGATCTGAGGGCAGCATCCACCCGTCAAGTCTACAGCTGTAAGGAAACGAATTCTGCCAGCGATTTGAGTGAGCTTGGTAGCCGAGTCCTCCCCAGTCAGGCCTCCAAATGAGAATGTAGCCCAGCCCACACCTTGACTGCAGCCTTGTGAGACCCTGAGCAGAGGGCCCAGTTAAACGGCGGCTGGGCTCCTGCCCCACAGAAATAGTGAGATAAAAAAGAAATGTGTGTGCTGTTGGAAGGCTCTAAGTTTATGGGAATTTGTTCTGCAGCCCAGAAGACTAATAGTGCCCTCTACAGATGAAGCTTAGCAATTGTGCCACCTGGGGAAGGAAAAATATTTAAAGGACTTACTCCATTTCTCAGAGCAGAGAAGAGAATGATGGATTTGGAACTGAGAGACAATGAATTGGTAACTGTCACATTCCCCTCCTTTGGCTGCTTAGCTTCCGTCCACACCCGTCCACACACATTTCAATTTTTGAAAAAAATCTCTATTTCTACCTGCTAAGATACAGTTGTCTTACAAGTTCTCGTTCTTTCCATAAAATGAGGAGACTCACAGCTCCAACAGCTACTGTGCCGGTTGCTATCAAACTCAGTCACGGTGCCGCTGAATATTCTGTTACTTAAGGCCTGATTGTAAAGTTAACTGCCAACAACCAATCTGTAAAATAATAGTGGGAAGAGAAGGAGAGAAGAAGAAAATGGGCAGCATAGACAAATAAACCCGTGCCTGTGACAGGCAAAGAGAAAACTTACAGTCTTTGTTTCTGTACTTGGTCACATGGCTATGGTGGATCTGCATGGCTTCCTTCTACTGTTCATTCCATATTTCCCTTGTCCTGAGCCCGAGCCTCAGCTGATTGGGTTTCTTTATATGCCGAAGTGACTCAAACCTTCACTGCCAAAGAGTCTGAGTCCTTCAGCATTTTGCTGCTGTTGTATGTTTGCTGTGGTTTCCCAGTAACCTTTATCATTGGGTGTGGAAGTACTGAGAGGAACCTCAGAATCTTCTTGCCTTCATTGTGTAGCATCAACCTGGTTTCTCCGTACTCAGGATCATTTTCTCTAGCCACTAGAATAACTCCTTTTTCACCCTATTGGTTCAGTGGTATAAGGAGCCCAAAATGACCAGGTTCAGTCTCATCTTGTCACCAATGCAAGCATTCCTCCCAAATCGGTGGAGCCTAAAGTTGGCAGGATGGGCAACAGAAATTCTGCAGGTAGGTTATTAGGTATAAAAGTAAAAGGAACCAGTCCTACTTCCAGCCCTTGATTGCCAGGACCATGTTTTCTGGCTTTGGGAAATGACACCATATAATGGTCTTTGATTCAAAGAATATATTGCATCTTATAAGGCATAACCTCTTCCCTTCAGGATATTGTCCCTCAACTCATGCTGTAATCAAGTCTTCAATAAGCCATTCTGCTTTTCAGTTAAGGCCTGTTGATTCAAGGGGTATGTGGGTATGAACCCATTGCTGCACTTCCTTTGCTCTGAAATGCTCCGTGATCAGATGCAATGGTATGGGACATGCCAGGACCGGGACAGTGGGTAAGGCATTCTGTAAGTACACAGATGTTGGTGCTCATTAGAGGCATCGCAGACAGAGAAGACATATCCACATCCAGAATATGTGTCTGTTCCAGTGAGGGTGAGTTTGCCCCCTCCACGATGGAAGAGGTTCAAAGAAATCATCTGCCACCAGGTGGCTGGCTCATCCTCCCTGGGGAATGGCATCTTATTTGGGCTTAGTTGTTTATATCTTTTAGGATTTTTAAAATTGTAAACATACATAACAAAATTTTTACCATGTTAATGATTTTCTTTTCAAAGTAGCCTCCATGCCCAATGTGGGGCTTGAACTCACGACCCTGAGATCAAGAGTTGCATGCTCTACCAACTGAGCCAGCCGGGCGCCCCACCATTTTAATCATTTCTAAGTGTTAGCATTAAGTACATTCACAACGTTGTGCGACCATCACACTATCATTTCCAGAATGTTCTTATCTTCCCAAGCAGAAACTGTACCCATTACCAGTAACTCTTCATTCCCCTCCTCTCCAGTGTCTGGTATCCTCTGTTATACTTTGTGTGTTTGGCTACCCCAGCTACCTCATATAAGAGGAATCATAAGATATTTGTCCTTTTGTATGTGGCAGATTTCACTTTAGCATAATGTTTTCAAGGTTCGCCCATGTTGTGAGCATGGGTCAGAATTTCATTCCTTTTTATAGCCCAGTAAAATTCCATTGTATGGATACATTGTATGGATATACTGCATTTTGTTTATCCATTCATCTGTTGATGGGCATTTGTGTTGTTTTCACATTTTGGCTATTGCAAGTAGTACTGCTATGAACACTCGTGTACAAGATTGTGTTTGAACACCTGTTTTCTGCTCTTTGGGGCATATACCCAGGGGTGGCATTGCTGAGCTTGAGAAGCCACTAAACTGTTTTCCACAGTGGCCACACCACTGTACATTCCCACCAGCAGGGTGTGAGGTCCCAGCTTTCCCACATTTTCCCCAGTGCTGCTTTCCTTTTCTCATTATAGCCATCTTGGTGGGTGTGAAGAGGAATCTCACTGTGGTTTGGATCCGCATGACCCTGATGGCTAATGGTGCTGAGCGTCTTTCCCTGTGCTTAGTGCCCAAGTTCTGGGTTGTCTTTGGAGAAAGGTTGACTCAAGTACTTTGTCCATTTTCAAATGGGGTTGTTTGTCTTTTGTTGTTGAGTTGTAAGAGTTCTTTACGTATTCTGGACAGTAGCCCCTTCTTAGGTAAGTGATTTGCAAATATATTCTCCCATTCTGTGGGTAGTCTCTTCACCCTCTTGATAGTGTCCTGTGCACAAAAGTTTTGCTCCTGATGAAGTCCAGTTGATCTAGCCTGTTCCTTCTACCTTTGGTGCCCTGTCTTGCCAAATCCAGGATTATGAAGATTTATCCCTTTATTTTCTTCTAAGAGTTTTAGAATTTTAGCTCTTCTGTTTAAGTCCTTGATCCATTTTGAGTTAATTTTTTTTTAAGATTTTATTTATTTATTTTACAGAGAGAGAGAGAGCACAAGCAGGGGAAGAGGCAGGCAGAGGGAAAGGGAGAAACAGGCTTCCCGCTGAGTGGGGAACCCGATGCGGTGCTTGATCCCAGGACTCTGGGATCATGACCTGAGCCAGAGGCAGAGGCTTAGCCCACTAAGCCACCCAGGTGCCCCAAGTTAATTTTTTTTTTTTTTAAGATTTTATTTATTTATTTGACAGAGAGAGACACAGCGAGAGAGGGAACACAAGCAGGGGGAGTGGGAGAGGGAGAAGCCCAGGGAGTGGGAGAGGGAGAAGCAGGCTTCCCGCTGAGCAGGGAGCCCGATGTGGGGCTCGATCCCATCTGGGATCATGACCTAAGCCAAAGGCAGACGCTTTAACGACTGAGCCACCCAGGCACCCCCTAATTTTTTTTTTAAGATTTTATTTAAGAGAGAGAGCATGAGCGCGGGGTGGGGGTGGGGTGGGGGAGAGGGGCAAGCCGACTCTTTGCTGAGCAGGGAGCCTGATGCAGGGCTTGATCCCGGGACCCTGAGATCATGACCTGAGCTGAAGGCAGACGCTTAACCAACTGAGCCACCCAGGCGCCCCAAGTTAAAATTTTTATAAGGTGTAAGGTAAGGGTCCAACTTAATTTTTTTAAAGATTTATTTATTAGAGAGTGGGGGAGGGTCAGAAGGAGAAGGAGAAAGATTTTTTTTTTTTAAGATTTTATTGAGAGAGAGAAAGAGACAGAGCATGAGGTGGGGGGAAGAGGGAGAAACAGACTCCCCACAGAGCAGGGAGCTTGATGAGGGGCTCGATCCCAGGACCCTGAGATCATGACCTGAGCCAAAGGCAGATGTTTAACCAACTGAACCACCCAGGTACCCTGAGAGAAAGAGTCTTAAGCAGACTCTGCTCTCAGTGCAGAAATCTCATGACCCTGAGATCACGACCTGAGTCAGATGCTCAACTGACCCATCCAGGTGCCCCCTGACTTCATTCTTTTACTTGTGGATACCCAATTTCCTCAGCACCATTTATTGAAGAGACTGTCCTTTTTCCATTGAATGGTCTTGACATTGTTTTCAAATATTATTTGATCACATCTCCAGGTTTTATTTCTGGGCTCTCTATTGTATTCTGCTCTGTAGGTCTGTCCTATCGCAGTATATGTTTGGTCTCCTGTAGGCCATTTCATCTGGTGATAGAGTGCTGTGGGACAGGCCTCATCTTATGGTTAAGTGGGGCAGACAACACCTAGTTCCTCATGGGAAGCTCAGGCCACACGGCCACCCCGTATCCTACGGTGAGATGTTTACTTCTGCAAAAGCCCAGGAGCAAGCCAGAAACCATTTCTCAAAAGGCAAATAGTGATTTGTGGAAGAGGGCATAGATCTGCCCTAAAGTCCTAGAGGTCTTGCTGTGATGGTGTCTTGGCGCCTGCCAAAGGTTGTTATGGCACCCTTACTTGCCGGGGACACGGTAAGTGTCACTGAACCTGCTGGGTCGCATGGCCCAAATGGCATCGCAGCTTGTATGCGGCCTGGACTCGCTGCTCTTGGCTCTAGTTCCCACCTGAAACCAGAAGCCTTATGAGTGACCCTAAATGAGTGTTGCAGGAACAAACTCAAACGTGGTATGTGTTGCCTCAGAGATCCAGAAAGGCCTATGAGCGTTGTGCGTCCTTTTTCATGGTGGGTGGTTTGAGGTTCAGCGAGTTGTCTTTCACCTGGGAGGGAAAAGCTTGACAAGGTGCAGACCACTGAAGCTCTAGCACCTTCACTGAGGCCACAGGCCGCTGACATTTGTGGGGCTTATCTGCCATCCTGTAGTTTGCACATTTTCCTAAGGCATCAAAAGTACTTGCTACACGTGCTCATCAGGTCCAACGGGGATAGGGCCTTTTGAGTCAGACCTCACCCACGGTACCGGTTTCGTATGAGTCAGGGTCCGGTCAGGAGAAGGACGCCACAGTAATTCGAGCCGAGCCAAGCAAAGCCGCGGTGCCGCGGGGCTGTGCCGCGGAGGAGCTCAGCAGAGCCAGGCGGGAAGACCTCTTCGCTGCGCAGTCTCTCTTTAGCACCCTCTGCTAACAAAACTTACCGTTGGGCCAGCCAGCAAAGGAAAAACAGTTCAAGGGCCTGGTCCTGTTTCCGTGGGCCCTGAAGGGTGCAGTCGGTGCTAAGAGCCTCCAGCCAATAACTGGCATAGTTTACCATTTTCGGTAGAGAGTGTGGAGAAGCTAAATAGCTGGGCATCTTGCTCTGATAACACACTCTTCATTGAACCCCACTCCTCACCCGCCCCTCCCACGTTCTGTATGTTACGGAGGCACAGAGAAGAATAAGAGAGTCTCTCTTCACAGGGAAATCACGTTTTGGGGTTAATAGGCTATTTCCAGAGCCTCTTAACTGTTCGTTGGCCTATTTCTTCCTTGCTCTTTGAAGTAAAATCATCTAAAAAAAAAAATGCCCGCATTGGGGCACCAGGGTGGCCCAGTCAGTTAAGCGTCTGACTGGGTTTCGGCTCAGGTCGTGATCTCAGGGTCTTGAGATCGAGCCCTTTGTCGGGCTCCCTGCTCAGTGCAAAGTCTGCTTGAGATCCTCTCTCTCCCTCTCCCTCTGCCCCTCTCCCCACAACATGAGCGCTCGCACTCTCTCAAAGAAATAAAGCCCACTTTTTAAAAATTAAGATCTCTCAGGGCGCCTGGGTGGCTCAGTTGTTACACGTCTGCCTTCAGCTCGGGTCATGATCCCAGGGTCTTGGGATCGAGCCCCGCATCGGGCTCCCTGCTCAGCGGGAAGGCTGCTTCTCCCTCTCCCACTCCCCCTGCTTGTGTTCCCTCTCTCGCTGTGTCTCTGTCAAATAAATAAAATCTTTAAAAAAAAGTAAATAAATAAAATTAAGAGTCTCTCATCACCAAGTGATGTGTATTTTATATTGATTGTACTTTGCATTTCTTTTATCCACACTCCTTGATGTTACTTGTCTCTTCATTCTGCCTAGAAAATGATGCACCGCGGCTGTATTGATCCCCTAAAGCCTCGAACTCTCATCGGCCTCTCAACAAAGATAAATAATATTTTCTGGAAAATTTAGGGACCCCACTTCTTGGTCCCTAAAAGACAGGCTGATGTCTTTGGCTAAAGGGGTTGTGCATTAGAGAAGGTTTGGGGCTCTACACAGAAAGCCCCCCCTTTGACTTTCTCTCCTGGGCAGATCCTGCTCTCACTGCTCTTACCGCGCCAGAGCCGCCTACGGAGTGAGATTGAAGAAGCGCTGGACACGGAGCTCCTCGGGCAGAAAGCAGAACACGGGGCCCTCAATGTCCCTCTTCTCTCTAAGTACATTCTTGATATGATGACTCTGCTGTGCGCACCAGTTCGAGACGAAGCCGTGCAGAAGCTAGAGAACATTACAGACCCTGTTCGGTTACTGAGGTGCGAGACTTGACTGCCGTCCCTCGAACTGGCCTCAGCCCCTGGGCCAGACACTCCATTATAGCCCGTCTTGGCTGGGTCTTCCCCTACTGAAGGCCTGACCACTCCTCTCCGTGCTGGCCTACTAGCTTTTTTCCCTTTCTCCCAAAGATGGCCTTAGTTTGGTTGGGCCTCCTATGTAACATCATATTATAAAACATTGTGTGATCCTTCCAAGGAGTTCAAACATCCTTTCCCCAGATTTTCTTATTGCAGTTTACACAGTGTGAGGGGACAGGGATGGGAGGTTATCCCTATTTAATAGTTGGAGAAACCAAGACCCAGAAAGTTAAAAAAAAAAAAAAAACGAAAAGAACGGAAGAGAGTGATTGGCGCAGAAATTGCTTCAGATACGTCGTCACCTGTAGTTCCCCTTCCCAGAAAGGTTCATCAGCCTGCTGGTGTGTGTTTCCTCTTGCTGACTCTGCCTTTGAAAAAGGATGATAGAATGAACGTGTGGAGAGAGAGCTAGCCTGGAGGCTTCGAGGTCCAGAGACTTCTCTGTTCCTCACTCTGCCATTCACTTACTCTGGGCCTGGGGTCCTGAGTCCTCTCAGTCACAGTGCCGTTTTTTGTAAATTTAGAAGATGGGACTAATTTTTTTTTTTAAAGGTTTTATTTATTAGAGAGAGAGAATGCATGAGTGGGGGGAGGGGCAGGCAGAGGGAGAAGCAGGCTCCCTGATGAGCAGGGAGCCCGACTTGGGGCTTGGTCCCAGGACCCTGGAACCATGACCTGAACTGAAGGCAGATGCTTCACCAACTGAGCCACCCAGGCACCCCGGAGGTGGGACTCATTTTAAAGCTCCTCCTCACTCTGGAACACAGTGATTTAATGACACTTTCTGTAGGGTCCCCTTTCACTAGATTTCCTTTCATAGTATATTTTATTTTCTCTTATGTCAGAGGGATCTTCCAGGTTCTGGGCCTGATGAAAATGGACATGCTGAACTATACTATCCAGAGCCTTCAACCCCACCTGCAGGAACATTCCATCCAGCATGAACGGGCGACATTCCAGGAACTCCTCAATAAACAGCCAAGTATGTAAACAACCGGAGGTCCAGAGTGAGAAGATGGGACCTTGTGTGGGTCTGACTTCTGTGATGTTAGAGAGTACTCAGTCTCTTGGGAACAGAAAGTTTCTTCCTCAGGAAGGGGGAGGGAGAAGGAAGAGTTATCTAAGACCAAAGCATTTATTTATTGACCGGGAGCAGATCGTGAAAAGAACCTTAGTCTTGAAGCTTTAGGGAGGCGGATGCTGCAGATGCTTGCCCGCTCTCTTCCTGTCCTAGGCCTCCTTGACCACACCACCAAGTGGCTGACCCAAGCGGCCGCAGACCTCACCACGCCACTTCCGACTTGCCTGGATGCTTCCGACTCCGCCACTGTGGCCTGCTCCTCTCCAAACGAGGCAGTCGGCAGCCCGGAGCCCCTCAGCCCTACAATGGTGCTGTCCCAGGGGTTCCTGAACCTCCTTCTCTGGGACCCTGCAAATGAAGAGTTCCCTGAGGTAGGCCCAAGGAGGGCATCGCCTCGTTTTGTGTCTGGGACCTCCATCTGGACCGGCTCCTCCTGACAGCCTCTTCTTCCCCGCTTCCCCAGACGCTGCTGATGGACAGGACCCGGCTGCAGGAGCTGGAGTCCCAGTTGCACCAGTTGACCGTCCTGGCCTCAGTTTTGCTGGTGGCCAGCAGTTTCTCTGGCAGTGTTTTGTTCGGCTCACCTCAGTTTGTGGATAAGCTGAAACGCGTAACCAAAAACCTGATGGAGGAGTTTGACTCCAGGTGAGCTGCGTAGAGCTTTTCTAGAGATAGTAACATGTGGTAGGAAGACAGAGCTGGGTAACGAGTGATTGCTTACATTCCACCGCAGGCCACAAAGACTGGAACCATCCACAGGGATCATTGATGTCTTTCCATAATGGTCTTAAGACTTGTGACAAAGAAAAGTAAAGCTTTCCTCCAAAAAGGGTAGTATGGAGGATAGTTTACTACAAAATGAGTCATGATCTTGTTTTCTACAAAGCAATCATTCTCTCCTTGAGGGGATGCCTGCCAGTGGACTGGTCTTAGGTATATCCAGGAGTTGATTAGTCAGTCAGCGATGTTCATTGAACATCTGTGTGCAGGGTGTCACACCAGAGGAAAAAAGGAATCAGAAGGCCAGGTTTGTCACTGTAATTGGTGACAGGACAAATGACCATGACCAAATGACCAAGAAAGTCTTAAAAATGTACATGCAAATATATACATAAATTCCATGGGGCTGAAGAATTGAGTGGATACCAAACTCTTGTCCGGAGTTGATTTTATAGTTTATCTTGTTTTCTAAGAAGTAGAACATGGTGTCATATATAGAGAATAGTCGGAATCTGGATCATAACAGTGAAGATACTGAGCCTACCCGCTGGGTCCTGCTGCTGCCAGGGACTGGGGTGAGGGCAGGAGGGTGGCTGGGAGTCTCCCTCTCCCTCAAGTGGGCCCAGCTTCTGGCATGGGGCTTCCCTGGCTCTGGGCCTCTGCCAGGGCCATCTGCTGGGTACCAGCCTACTCTCCTTCATGGTCTAGGCCTGAAGAGGCTATGCAGACTGTGAGTGAACAGGTGTCTCAGGAAATCCATCAAAGCCTCAAGAACATGGGCCTGGCTGCTCTGAGCAGTGACAACACAGCATCTCTGATAGGACAGCTCCAGAACATTGCCAAGAAGGAGAACTGTGTCCGCAATGTCATTGGTGAGCATGCCTGTGGGGGTGGTGAGAACGTTTTGGGGAGAGGTAGATCCCATCCCTGGAAGTCAGTTACTGAACCATTTAACAATAAAAAGCAGGATCATTGGGCAAGTCACTGTTTAGGCTTTAGTTTTTTTTCAAAATGCTGCATTGAAAATATATTCCTTTCAGTTTAAAGACTGATTCTGGTTCTAAGGAAGGTTTGCACCCAGGAATTCATGACTTCTGGGTAGGACATCCTGTTTACCTAATCTGGTTAAGTCATCCCTGGACTTCTGGGTCATTTTCTGACTACAGTCCGAGACATGACATCTACCTCCAACCTCCCAGCAACAAGAAGCTGATGCTAAATCAGCTGGAGGACATGTTCCCACAGCAAGGACTCATCCCTGTTGGAATGGAGGGCATGAACTTGACCTTGCTCTTAACTTCAGCCATCCAAAGGATCGGTCTAAGATCCTCATGTTAGATACTCACCAGGATCTACTGGGGGAGGCTTAAGTCATCTTTTGAACAGTCAGAAATTTACTAGCCCACTCATTTGTGATCTTTGCTTTGTCCTTGGGAGCTAGATAGCAGCCCCCTTCGCGAACAAAACAAATGTCCTTATCTCCAGGTGGGTGGGCTAATAAATATCTTGGTTGACTTAGAACTTGAGTGAGTAGAGTGGAGGGGCCGTGCGGCTCCCTGAAAATTGTTTGCTTCTTCCCCGCTCACAGATCAGCGGATCCATTTGTTTCTCAAATGCTGTCTGGTCCTCGGTGTGCAGCGATCCCTGTTAGACCTCCCCGGAGGCCTTACTGTCATTGAAACAGAACTGGCAGAACTGGGCCAAAAGTTTGTCAGCCTAACGCATCACAATCAGAAGGTGTTTGGCCCCTACTACACAGAGATCCTAAAAACCCTCATCCCTCCAGCCCAGGCCCTGGAAACCGAGGTGGAGTCTCTGTGAATGTACCGGCTCCAAGCCTGGCCCGTCGGACCCAGGAGAGAGCTCGGCATTCTCCTGGGGTGACCTCACCAGTGAAACATCAGAGCAGGAAGCCTCCTCCCCTCCCGCAGCCGGTACACCAGGGCTGAAGTGAGCAGCAGCATGTCAGCACCAACTGGCCCAAACTCATTCACTAATAAACTTCTGAACTGCAAGCAAACCTCCACTCTTCCTGTGCCGCGGCTGTGTCTGGGCCCTGTGCTCTGGGCCCCTAACTAGCCAAGAAGCCAAAAGACCCCCAGTCTGCCCCCACGGGCTAGGTGCTCACTTCAGCATGCAGAGCTGAGAAGCCAAGACACCTGGGTGCTAGCATTATTTCTCTAAGGGTAAGGCATTTCTCTGAGGGCTCCGAGAAGCCTGTAGAACTATCCGAAGTGTGAGGAGAAGGGCTTCTCTGGAAGTCAGAAATTCGTTTTGTCCAGTTCAGCTTGGGCTTGGGCATGGTCGAAAAAAGTTCTTAGAAACTTCACTTCTAGGACCAAATTCCCCTGAAGGTTTCAAATGATACAGCAGGCAATCAGGAAATAGTAAGAGCCTCAGCTGCTGCTTCTGTGGCCGGGGCTGCAGCGGGGGTGGGGGGCAGTGGGCAAACTGAGGCCACGGGGCTGTTTGCTGTGAGCAAGTGTTCTGTAGAGGGCACGCCTCCGAGTTCATGGGATTTCTCTCTCCAGGAGTTGGAGGGGAGGCTTGGACTATTTGGTCAGTGACTGACTTGCATCAAGTCTCTTGGTCCTGTTCTCCCGCTGCGTGAGCTTCCTGTTCCCTCATCTCTAAGCTTAGACACCCCGCTTTGACAGAGGCGACGTGGGCATTTAGAGGTGGTGCAGCGGCCGTCCTTCTTCCCCTTTCCAGTCCGGGGCTCTGGTGGCAGTTGGAGTTGTGAGCTCCTGTTGGCATCACAAGCGAGAGAGGTTCTGGGAAGGACCCAGGCTCGCCTCCTGGCATGTAGAGATCCAGCCCATCCTCCTCAGGCTGACTGCCGCAGACCAGCCCAACCTCGTACAGCAAAATGAGGAAAATGTTCCACTTAGATTTGGCCCTTTTTAAATAATGGACAAGAGAAAATGAACATTCACTATGTGCTCTCAAGGTAATGGGAAGAGAAACAATGTTCTCACCATTTTGGGAATGGAGGGGGCTGCCTGTAACACAGAATCTGGGAAGAACAACAGAAGGGGCATTTGAGTTCCATCAGCCACGGGTTGGTTCCTAACTGACTTCCTTTCTAGAGAGATGGGTGACACAGCTGGGTCAACAGTGTGGCCATGACCAGAACCCCTGGAGGGCCTGGATAGACATCCTCAGGATGGGGAAGCCCAAAAAAAGGGCATGTTTGATAAACAGTGAAGCTTGCCTAGATGGATTCTCTGATTTGCAATGATTAATTTGAATTTCTTAAAAGTCCACATTTTGGAAGCCTCCTCGTCTTCGAGGCAGAGGTGCTCTGAAGGGACCTCTGTGAAAAGGATGCAGACACCCTCTGCGTGGGTGGGGGATGCAGACACTGAGCCGACAGTAGAACCTTGTTTTCTACTTCGTAATTAAAATCTGGGATGATCCATTTCTTAGAAATTTCAGGTTGATTTTCTCATGCTTCCACACAGAGGAGACAGGGATCCTGACCATTTCATCCTGCCCATGGCTTGAGGGATATATATTTAACATTGAGGGAAAATACACATAATATAAAACTTGCCATTAGTGACATTTAGTACATTCACAATATTGGTCAACTATCACCACTGTCTACTTCCAGAACATTTTCATCACCTCAAAAGGAAGTCACATACCCGTTAACCTCTCACTTAATTCTTCCCTCCCCCGAGGCTCTGGCAGCCACTATTCTGTTTTTTGTTTCGGTGAATTTTCTTTCTTTCTTAATTTCTTTTTTTTTTTTTTTAAGAGCTATTTATTTGAGAGAAAGAGAGGGAGCATGTGCACATGTGAGTGGGGGAGGGGCAGAGGGAGAGAGAGAGAGTCCCAAGCAGGCTCCCTGCTGAGTGCAGAGCTGACACCTGAGCTGAAACCAAGAGTCAGATGCTCAACTGACTAAGCCACCCAGGCGCCCCTGATTTTTTTTTTTTTTAATTACAGAAATCTTGGTGGATGTGACATGAAATCTCACTGTGGTTTGATTTGCATTTCCCTGATAGCTAGTGATCTTGGGTATCTTTTCATGTGTTTCTTGGGCATTTGTATCTCTTAAGTGGAAAATGTTTATTTTAGTCCTTTGCCCATTTTTGAATTGGGTTGTTTCGTTGTTGAGTTGTAAGAGTTCTTTATATATTCTGGATAGTAGACCTTTGTTAGGTAAATGATTTGCAAATGTATTCTCCTATTCTGTGGATAGTCTTTTCACTTTCTTGATAGTGTCCTTTGATGCACAAAAGTTTTAATTTTGATGAAGTCCAACTTATCAGGTTTTCTTTTTATGGACTGTGCTTTTGCCGTCAAGTCTGGGAACTCTTTGCTCAGCCCTAGATCCCAAAGATTTCCTCCTAAGTTTTTTTTTCCTAAAAGTTGTATAGTTTTGTTTTACATTTAAGTCTATGATCCATTTAGAGTTAATTTTGTGTAAGGTGTGAGACTTAGTTGAGGTACTTTTTTTTCCCTCTTGTCTATGAATGTCCAGTTGCTCCAGTATCTTTGTTGAAAAGGCTACCTTTCCTCTATTGAATTGCTTTTGCACATTATAAATTTGGCATATTTGTCTGGGTCTCTTTTCTGGGTTTTCTATTCTGTTCCACTGATCTATGTGCCTGTCTCTCTTCCACACAACACAGTACTGATTACTGTAGCTATATAATAAGTCTTGAAATTGGGTAGACTGATTCTTCCCACTTTATTCTTCTGTTTCAATGTTTTGTTTTGTTTTTTAAGCTATTCTAGTTTCTTTGCCTTTCCATGGACTAATCTTGTCTATATCTACAAAAAAAATTGCTGGAATTTTGATAGATACTATGTTAAACCTGTGTATCAATTTGGGGAGAATTGACATCTTTACTAAGTTGAAAGTTCCAGTCCATGAATATGGTATATCTCTCCCATTATTTAGATCTTTTTTGAGTCTTTCATCAGGACTGTGCAGATTTTTTTTTTAAGTTTTCTTTTTCTTAGTAATCTCTACACCCAACGTGGGGCTCGAACTCACAACCCTGAGATCAAGAGTCACATGCTCTTCCGACTGAGCCAGCCAGGTGCCCCAGGACTGTGTAATTTTTATCATGTAAGTCCTTAGCATATTGGATTTATACCTAAGAGTTTCATTTTTTTTAGTGATTACAAATGGTGTTTTATTTTTAATTGTGGTGTCTACATGTTCATTTCTACAAATAGAATGGACTTTTGCAAGTTTATTTTGTATTCTGTGATCTTAACTCATTCTAATAATTTTCTTGTAGATTCTTTGGAATTTTCTACATAGACAATTGTAATCTGCAAATAGGGACACTTTTATTTCTTTTCTGATATGGATGCCTATTATTTCCTTTTCTTGCCTTATTGCACTGGCTAGAACTCTCAGAATTTTAAGACTGGTAATGTGGAATCCTTTCTTTGTTCCTAATCTTAAGGGGAAAACATTCAGTTTTTCACCTTTAAATATAATATTGGTTGTAGGTTTTTGTAAATGTTGTTCTTTTTTTTTTTTTAAGATTTCCTTTGTCAGAGAGAGAGAGCACAAGCAGGGGGAGTGACAGGCAGAGGGAGAAGCAGATTCCCCATTAAACAAAGACCCGTTGTGGGACTCGATCCCAGGATGCTGGGATCATGACCTGAGCCGAAGGCAGGTGCTTAACCAACTGAGCCACCCAGGCGCCCCGGTTTTTATAAATGTTCTTAATGAAGTTTAAAGAAATCCCTCTGTATTAAGTACCACAAATTTAGTGCCTTGAGACAAGGCAAATTTATTATCTACAGTTCTGGGTGTGAGAAGTCCACAATGGGTCTGACCAGCTAAAATTAAGGTGTAGGCTGAGCTACATGAGGCTCTAGGGATGAATTAGTTTCCTGTGATTGCTGTAACAAATTACCACAAACTGAATGGCTTACTTAACAAAACCAGAAATATACTCTCTCACAGTTCTGAAGGTCAGAAGCCAGTCAGTTTGGGCTGAAATCAAACTGTGGGCAAGGCTGTACTCCCACTGGAGACTCTAGTCGAGAATCTGTTCTTGCCTCTTCCAGCTTCCAGTGGCTGCTAGCATTCCTTGACTTGTGGCTGCATTTCTCCAATCTCCGCCTCCAGTCTCTGCCTCCATGGTCACCTGGAGGTTACTGGTCCTCTTCTGTGTGTATCTAAGCTCCCTCTGCGTCTCTGAGGATACTCACAATTGGATTTAAGGCCCACCCACGTAATCCAGGGGAATCTCCCCATCTCAAGATCCTTGATTTAATCAGGTTTGCAAATTATCTTTTGCCATATAAGGTAACATACTCACAGGTTCTATTGATTAGGATGTGGATATCTTTAGGGAGCTATTCACCCTCTGTTTCCATTTTTCTGAGTTTTTATCATGATGTTGAATTTTGTCAATTTTTTTCTCTGCATCAATAGATAATGGGATTTTTTCTTTAGATTGTTACTATGTTGGATTACATTGACTGATCTTCAAATATTGACCAGCCTTGTATCCTCGGAATTAACTTTCTTTGGTCATAGTGTATACTTCTTTTTATATATATCTGAATTCTATTTGCTAATGTTTTGTTACTGATTTTTTGTGCCTATACTCATGAGGGGTATTAGTCCATAGTTTTATTTTTTTGTACTTTGGTTTGGCATCAGGGTAATACTAGCTCATAGAATGAATTAGGAAGTATTCCCACTCTACTGTTTTCTGGAACAGATTGTGTAGTGTTGGTGTTAATTCTTCTTTAAACATTTGGTAGAATTCTCCAGTGAATTCATCTGGTCTTGGATATTTTTTAAAATTATGGATTCAATATTTATAATGCTATTTGAATTATCTATTTCACATTGGGTGAGTGTGGTAGTGTATATTTTTTTTTAGGAATTGGTCTATTTTGTCTAAGTTGCCAAATTTGTATGTGTAGGGTTGTGTATTCTCATATTATCCTTTTGATGTTTATAGGGTCTGTAGTGATAGCCATTGTTTCATTCTTGATATTGGTAATCTCTGTCTTCCTTCTCTCTCTCTTTTTTTTTTGTCAGTTTGGCTACAGGTTTGTCAATTTTATCGGTCATTTCATATAAAAAGCTGTTTCATCAATACTTTCCCAATTTCTGTGTTCATTTCATTGATTTATGTTTTTATCTTTATTATTTCTTTCCTTCTCCTTGCTTTGGCTTTATTATGCTCTTTTTTTTTTCTGGAGGTCCTTGTGAGGGTAGAAGCTTAGACTGTTGATTTAAGACTTTTCCTCTTTTCCAATGTATGCATTTATTTAGTGCTGTGAATTTCCCTCTTGGTACAACTTTACCTTGTCCCACAAATTTTGATATGATGTTATTTTAATTTTCATTCAGTTTAATGTATCTTTTGATTTCCCTTGAGACTTTCTCTTTAACTCATGGGTTATTTAGAAGTGTATTTATTAAAAGTGTTTAGAGAATTTCCTGTTATCTTCATATTACTGATTTTTACTTTGATTCTGTTGTGGTTCAAGAACACATTGTATATGATTTTAATTCTTTTAAATTTGTTGAGGTTTGGTTTATGACCCAGGATTAGTTTATCTTAGTATATTTTCCATGGGCACTTGAAAACAATGTGCATTGTGCTCTTGTGGGCCAGATTGTTCTCTAAATGTCAGTGAGATCCTGTTGGTTGATGGTGGTGTTGAGTTCTAATATATCCTTGATGATTTTCTCTCTGGTTGTTCTATCAGTTGTTGATAGTTTCCAACTATATTTATTGTATTAGTCTTCTCAGGCTGCCATACAAAATACCATAGACTGGGTGGCTTAAAAAAACAAAAACTTATTTCTCACATGTTTAGAGGCTGGAAAGTCCCAGATCAAGGACTGGCAGGGTCAGTTTCTGGTGAGGACTTGCTTCCTGGCTTGTAGATGGACACCCTTCTCCCTATGTTCTCACATGGCCTTTCCACTGTGTCTGTGTCTGGAGCTCTCCCTCCCGCCTTCCCTCCCTCTACCTTATAAGGCCAGCAATCCAACTGGATTAGGACCTCACCCTATGAGCTTGTTTAACCGTAGCTCCTAAAAGCTCCATCTCCAAATACAGTCACAGTGGGTCTTAGGGCTTCAACATAGGAATTTTGGTGGAACACGCTTCAGTTGATAGCATTTATGGATTTGTCCATTTCCCTTTTCAGTTTAGTCAGTCTTTGCTTCACATACTTTGCAGTTCTGTTGTTTGGCACATACACATTGACTGATGTGGCCTCTTGGTGCACTGACCCTTTATTATTATATAATGCCCCTCTCTTTCTTATAATTTTCTTTACTCTGAATTCTACTTTATGAGATACTAATATTGCCACTCCTGCTTTCCTTTGATTGATGTTTGCATTATGTATCTTTTTCTATCTTTTTGCTCTCAGCCTGTTTATATTAGTTGAGGTGTGTTTCTTTACAGCATATAGTTCACGTTTTTAAATCTACTCTGCCAATCTCTTTTAATTCATGTTTTTAGACCTTTTAATTTAATGTAATTATGATATGTTAGTGCTTACATGTGCCATTTTGTTTTCTAGTTATTCTGTTCTTATTTTTCTATTTTTTTCTGTCTCCCTTTGAGTTACTTGAAAAAAATGTGACACTCCATTTTGATTTATCCATAGCATTTTTGAGTTTATCTCTTTGCATAATTTTTTTAGTGTCTTCCCTAGGTATTACATAAATGCATAGCTTGCCATAGTTTACTGGTGTCGTCATCTACCAGTTCTTTACCCCCACCCCCATTTAAAAGATAATCATTTTAAATATTTCTTCTACATATATTTAGAAACACATTAGATTGTGTTATGATTTTTTTTAAAGATTTTATTTATTTGAGAGAGACAGAGAGAGAGAGGAGAACATAGAAAGGAGAGGGAGAGGGAGAAGCAGGCTTCCCACTGAGCAGGGAGCCCGATGCGGGGCTCGATCCCAGGACCCTGGGATCATGACCTGAGCCGAAGGCAGACGCTTAACCAGCTGAGCCACCCAAGTGCCCCTGTGTTATGATTTTTGCTTCAACTATGAAACATGTTAGAAAGCTGAAGAGAAGGAAAGTCTATTGGGTTTACCCATATTTTTGTTTAATGTTTGTTCGTCCTTTCTGGTGTTCCAAAGCTCCTCCTTATATCCTATCCTTTCTGTTGAAAAGCGTTTTTTTTTTTTTAACTTTTTTTGTTAAATATGTCATATAGGTCCATAGTATCTTTTTTTTTTTCTTATTTATTTATTTATTCTTATGTTAATCCCCATACATTACATCATTAGTTCTAGATGAAGTGTTCCATGATTCATTGTTCGTGCACAACACCCAGTGCTCCATGCAGAACGTGCCCTCCTCAATACCCACCACCAGGCCAACCCATCCTCCCACCCCCCTCCCCTCTAGAACCCTCAGTTTGTTTTTCAGAGTCCATC
>NC_138376.1:25576167-25730183 GCF_054177405.1 Leptonychotes weddellii | reverse complement strand
CATTGTTCGTGCACAACACCCAGTGCTCCATGCAGAACGTGCCCTCCTCAATACCCACCACCAGGCCAACCCATCCTCCCACCCCCCTCCCCTCTAGAACCCTCAGTTTGTTTTTCAGAGTCCATCTTCTCTCATGGTTCGTCCACCCCTCCGATTTCCCCCGCTTCATTCCTCCCCTCCCGCTACCTTCTTCTTCTTTGAAAAGCGTTTTTTTGTTTGTTTTTTTTATCATTCATTTAAGGTAGGCCTGCTGGCAGGTAAGTCCCTTCTTTTCTTTCATCCAAGGCTGTCTTGATTCTCTTCATTCCGGAAGGATATTTTTGCAGGCTGTAGGATCTGGCTCGTTTTTTCTTTCAGCACCTGAGAAATATGCTACTTCCTTCTGGCCTCCACAACTCTGCGGAGAAATCCCCTGTCATTCACATTACTTGTCCCCTGTAGACAAGGTAAGGTTCTTCTCTTGCTGGGCTCAGAAATTGTCTTTCATTTTCAGAAATTTAACTGTGATGTACCTTGGATATGATGTGTGATGGATCTAATTGTTCTTTTTTTAAATGTTGCTTTTGGCTTTGCAGAAATGTTTGATTTTTATATAGTTGAATATGTTAATCTTTTAAAAAATGGATTCAGAGTTTTGCAGCATGCTTGGAAAGAACTTTCTCGTACCAAGATTGTGGGGGAAAAAAGTCTCCCTATTTTCTTCTAGCTTTGTTGGGATTTTATTTTATTTTTTCTACATTTAAGTATGTGAGCTATCTGGTATTTATTTTGCTGTAAGTAGGCACAGGAATCCCCGTACTGTCCCCAACCTCTGTGGCTATGCAGTTGTCCCAGGCCCATTTACTGGATAACAAATATTTTGTGGTGTTAGGGAAACTCTTTTATTTGATAAAGGCTTGTTTAAAGTAATGTTCCTAATAGCTGAGGCCTGAAAGACGAGCCCCCGAGTTGTAGACGCTGCCCCGAGCGGTGGCTCGTTCACACCTCTGTGCTCCTTGGGTGTTTGAACTGCGGAACATTCTGAAAGGTCCGCCTGTCCCCATGAGCTGGCTGTCGGGTGGGACCTGCACACGCTGTAGGTGGAGGAAGCCAGAGGTGGCCAGGGCTAAGAGTGCATTTTGAGCTGCCCTAGCAGGTGCTCCAGTCGGCACGGTTCTGCTTCCTCAGTCGCCTGGTCACTGCCGGAAGGGTGACCCGCCGCAGCCTACGGAGGAACGAGCCAGCTGCCTGGCTTCCCGGACCGCAGTGTCTGTGAGGCGGAGCTGCTGAGGACGCGGGCGCTGCCTGCGGGAGAGAGGAGTGCATGGGCCTGTGAGGGTCTACCTCACCCTCCACGCTGAGATGAGAGCAGAGAGCCGTGCCGGGCTCCTGCCGGCTCCCAGCCTCCAGGTCCTGAGGGGACGTGCGCGGGGAGCACGCTCTAGCCGGCATCACAGGGAACGGGGCAGAGGCAGGACGCGGCAGGCAGATGCACTCCCGCCGAGCGGGCCCCATCCATTCCTTTGTCGCAGCGGCCCCAGCCCACACTCGTGCCAGACTGGTCGTTCCCACTGGGCCAGGCGCGGGCCCCCAGGGCACCATCAGCACCGTCAGCACTGCAGCCCAAGAGTCACGGCTGTAAGGCTTCTCAGTGAGGCCGAAGGGGACTCTGACAGTGGACTGTGTCCTGGGGCCCCGTTCCAGAGCCACAGTGACACGAATTATGGCCAGACCTCCTCCGCCTGGCTGTAAGGTTTCTTCTGCCAGGGTGTGCAGGGGTGTGAGGATGATGAGGCCCTCCACGCCTGGACCTCACTCTCTTTACCCAGGGGCCGTGCACTGGCCTAAAAAGCCCTAATTGGGAGTGAGAAGCTGGGATCTGGTCTATTAGCTGGCTGGCTAGGAAAAACCTGTCCCCGCTCTGGGCCTTGTTTTCTTCAGAAATATAGTTGGGTATTGGATTAAATCAGTGATTTTCTTTTTTTTTTTTTAAGGATTTTATTTGACAGGGAGAGAGCAAGAGAGCACAAGCAGGGGGAGTGGCAGGCAGAGGGAGAGGGAGAAGCAGACTCCCCGCTGCGCAGAGAGCCCGATGCAGGACTTGATCCCAGGACCCCGGGACCATGACCTGACCCGAAGGCAAATGCTTAACCGACTGAGCAACCCAGGCGCCCTAGTGATTTTCACTTTTAAAGCCCTTGACAAACTCATTTATATAAGTGTTCAGTGCTGGGGCACCTGGGTGGCTCAGTTGGTTAAGTGTCCAACTCTTGATTTTGGCTCAGGTCATGGTCTCAGGGTCGTGGGATGGAGCCCCAAGCCCTCCATCTGGCTCTGCGCTCAGCGTGGAGTCTGCTTGAGATTCTCTCTCCCTCTCTGCCCCTCCCCCCCATATTCTCTCTCTTTCTAATAAGTCTTTATAAGTGTTAAGCGCTAGGCAGTTGGGGTGGAGGCAGGCATGGGACCAGGGCCTCTGAGGAGGCTGGAAGCCACTGGAGGGCATGGTTTCTTAGGTCCTCTCCAGCTGGCCCTGGGAAGGCGTGGTGACCTTTCTGAGCCTTGGCTGCTTTCTCAGAGTGAACAAGACGGATGCCTGGAGAGCTGCTAGCGGGCTTTGGAGCCCAGATGCCGTCAGTGAAGGGGTTCGTAGTACCGTTCGTGCCTTTCCAAGCCCTCCCCTTTCAATACCGGCCCAGGCACCAGCCCCTCCTTCCCTGTCCCCCCTCAGCTCCAGGAGCACCGTGTGCCTTTGGACGCTCCCGCCCGGTGTGGCCTCAGCGTGGCTTTGGGTCGGTAGCCAGTTGTGCACGTCTCAGACGTAATCGTCACAATTAAAGGAAGTTCCTTGCGGGGGACACTCCTCTTCCACAGCTCTCGGTCCTCCCACACTGCCTTGTACAGACAGTCGATAAATGTTTGCGGGTCGACAAGCCCAGACAAGGATGCAGAGGATCCGTAACCAGAACGTGGCCCCTGCTTGGGATTCAGAGGAGATGTTCTAAGGAGGGGAAGCTGAAGCACAGAGGCCTTGCAACTAGACGGGGTGGACGGATGGATGATCGCTGGCAGCTTCCCGCTGGCAGCCCACCAGACAGAGCGGCATCCCCACACTCGTCCCTGACAGCGCGGGACCCCCGTCAGCGACCCGGAGCCGGCCTACAGCCTACAGCCCGGGCCTGCGCTGCTGCCAGAGAACCGTCAAGAAGCTTTCCAATTCAAAAACTCCCAAAAAGGAAGGCTGGTTTCATGTTGCTTCTCATTTATTAATTCCGTCTGTTCTAGGTTGTACAGTTATGAAAATAACCAAACCGAAGCTGGAAGCCCAGGAATATTTACACTCTCTCTCGTGTCGTGAGGTCAGTCTACACTGTTGCGCAGATTCGTTATGTTTGGTACCACAAGATGTTTGTAATTCGGACAAAATCGGACAGATTAACAATCATATGTACAGTAAAATAAAAGGGGAATTCATTCAAGTATCAAAATACAGAGACAAAGATTAAATAACATTTTTATTACAATTCAGTCCCGTTGCCACCCCGTTAGCAACAATACTTTTGCGAGCTGCTTGTGACGGTCACGCCGCAGGCCTGGGCCTCTCGCAGGCGGGCCGAGGACAGACAAGCGTCTGACTGTGGGAGCGGCGGCCACCACCATGGCTGCCTGCTCGGCCAGAGGCTTCTCGAGGAACGCCCGCCAGACTCTGAGGCTAGAGACCCAGGAGGCGTGTGGAGCCTGGCAGGCGCGGAGCCCGGCAAGAAGGGTCCTATGGCTCAGAGCGGTGAGCAGAGAAGCTGGGGGCTGGGGCCGGGGAAGGTACTGACTCCCTCGCAAGTCCTGCCCGGGGGGGCCCCCGCACAGCTCAGACCCCGCCGCCGAACGCCGGTGCAGAAGCGAAGCGGGGGCTTTTCCGCTCAAAGCCTGTCCTTGAAGTTACACCGCCCCTTTCGAGGGGAGAGAGAGTACCTGCCCCGGAGGAGAAGTAAAAACAAAAGAAAGATCCAGTCCCTACCCTTCTCAACTATTCAGAAATAAACCAATCTCAAAAGCAAACCCAGAGCCAGAGAGGATTAGCTAAGGCTTTCCAATATGACAACACCCTGAATAAATAAAGATATAGCAGCTTCAAGGGGAGGAAACACCTACGTGTGATTTAAAAACAAAAAGACGGCTCGAACAGCTCATCGTAGTGTCTACAGTTTGCTTTTTGGACCTGCCGCCTCCGGAGAGGAGAGGCGCACTTAGCTGAGGCCAGGCCCCCCGCAGGGGAGGGAGCGGCGCCCACCCCTCCGGTTCCCTGGTCAATTCTCGCGGGCCAGCGGGGTGGTAGTGGTTGGGGGGGGGGGAACAGAACATGCGTGGCGGGAGCTGACGGGAGGCTCCCAGGCCTTGGGAGAAGCAGGAAGCGAAGCCAGACTTCAAGCGTTGAGGTCCTTGTTTAGTACCGGAAAGTGGAGGGTTCCCTGCCCCTGCTCCAGAGGAGGTGCCGCCCCCGGGGCCCAGGTTCAAGGCAGCAGGAGGACGGGGCCGGGCTTTCCGTTTCTGGCCACCACTGGGGTGGGGAGTGTGTCCGAGAGCACTCTCTGTGCACGGAACCCACAGGGAATTCCGATTCACAGCCTTTGCTGGGAAAGAAGTCCCGCCGAAGCCTGGCACGTGGGTCCTGGGGGTAGCCCGCCCTGTGCCAGCAAAGCATGAGGTCTGCTGAATTACCCCCGGGAGGAACGGCTCCTCTCTGCTCCCTACTCTAGAAGGTACTGGGCCAGCAGCGCAGCCGGCTCTGCCTCTCGGCCTCACAGGAATTACCCCGTCTGCTTCTACCACCCTCAGGAGCACAGAGCAAGAGTCCAAGTCAACAAGCGAAGCAAGCCAGCAGGAGGCCTTAAGTGGTAGTGGTGCGCCAGGACCCCAGTCTGCCCTGAAGGCCACACTGGGGGAGAACCGAATCAACTGTCCCCTTCTTTAGCCTTCTCTACACCTGGAGCCAGGGATGAACCCAGCAGCTGAAAATACAACAGTCAAACCAATAATTCAGAGAATCAAAGCGAGTCCTAGTCACACAGACCTGATTAGACAAATCACAAATTGGCAGGTAGCCGTCTTAGCCGACCTACCCATTAATGCCCGAAACAAAGCTGCTTTTTCTCCTTTCTGACTGAACCCAGGCAGTCTGAGGTCGCCAGAGAGTGCGGGGCCCGGTGCCCTGGCCACCTTGGGCTCTGGCGCCGAGGAGCGGCCCCGACTTCATGGCCCCGGGCACGGCTTGCTCAGCTCCGTCTGGCCCCCAGACCTTCACATTTGGAAGCCCAGACACGGACCGGGAGTCTCTGCTTCTGCCAGGTGCGTCTGGGGCCTGTTCTTACTGCAGAGGCAGCGTCCGGCTCCGGACGGGGACAAGAAGTCGTGCGGTTCATAAGGAACAGCAACTGACTTGGCTGGGTTTGAAAGGCAGACTCGAACAAACCCACCTGGGCCTGCTTTCCGTTCACCCCCAGGGCACTGCCCCCCCCCACAGCCTCGCGGACGGCGCCAACAGCCCATCCCAGGGGCAGAAGGCGGCGCCAGCCGGCCTCGGAGCCGCTCTGGGGCACCCCCGTCTTCTGATCCCGTGGCCGTCTGTCTAAAGATTGGCAGTTTAACCTAGAGGTTTGAGCCGAGTCTTAAAAATTCGTTTTCTAGAAAAAAATTTTTTTTCTATTAAAAAATGTCTTCTGGACAAGTCACTTCTTGGCTCTCTGGAGCTCCAGTCTCATCTGCTCGAGGCCTGGAGTGCGGCTCCCTCTGTAAGACCGGGTGGCGGCAGGTCCAGGCCGAGCAGCCCCACGGAGCTGCTCCCGGCAGAGGCCAGGCCTGGGTCTTCGAGGCTGCAGGTGACACAGTGGCGGCGGCGGCGGTGGTGGGGGCCGCGGAGGTGGGAGCCTGTGCTCCCCACGTCTGTGTTTCTGCAGCACAGTCGGTTCCTCAGTGGCTCAGCTTGGCAGAAGCAAACACAACGGGGGGGGAAAGGGTTAACCACAGGGGCCTGCACAGGGTGGAGGAAACTGAAAGGAAGCATGGAAGCGAAGGAAGGTCCCTCACAGCCTCCCCGGAGCGCCCGTGGCTCGGGAAGGCACCAGGACAGGCAGGCGGGCAGGGGCGCCCAGCCCGCCTTATCACCTTGGCCTCCGCCTCTCCAGGAACCGCCGCGAGCTCCCGGCTTCTCTAGGCTTCTCTAGGCTTCTCTACCAGCCTACGCTGTGCTGGTGGCACGTCCTCCTGGCACCGTGCTTTCCTGTCTCCCGCCACCTGAGCTGACCAGCCCGCCCCGGAGACCGGGGTGCTTCTTCGAAGCCTCCGCTCCACGATCCACAGCCTCCCCTCTCAGGGGACTCAAGGCTGAGCGGGGCTGACTATCTCTGACCCCCCCACTGCGGAGCAGTGACAGGAAGTCCCGGGAGGACCAGGGGAGTTGCTTGGTCCGGGTCCCTGTCCTCGAGCGGCTGGGTTCTGTGAGGGAAGAAGGCGCAGCGTGTGTGCAGCGCACAGGCCTCCCTCTCGCTGGGTCCCCCAGAAAGGCCTTCCTCCTCCGTGAGCTAGACTCCAGAGCCAGCCGTGCGACTCCCCGGCGAAGGCAGGAGGGGCCGACCCCACCCACACACACACACACACACACACAGGCCATCCCATTCCTCGGGAGCGCGACTCTGGGGACCAAGAGGCCTGCCGAGGGAAGCCAGCCCACGGGGGTTCAGACGCTCGGGGCTCCACAGGGCTCCACGCTGCCGAGTCAGGCCTGTGCCCGGGGCCCCTGGGCCCTCCCGGAATGCAGTCTGGCCCCAGGCGAGCCACGGCGCGGAGCTCGGGCTCTCGCAGGAGGGAGGGACGGGGCCGCAGGCCGGCCGTGAGCGGACTGCGAGGGGATTCTGGCACCACGTGGTCACAGTGGTTGGTTGTGTCAGGAAAGGTGCAAAAAGACGGTTCGCTCTAGGCGGCGGCACCCAGCTGCGGCTTGGCATAGAAGGCGGGAGGAGAGCAGAGAGCCCGGCCTAGTCAGAGGGGCGCTCACTGGTGGACTGCTCGCAGACTGGGCCCCCCGCCCCCAGGATTCACAGTGCCTGCCCGCTGAGGCTTCCTGGTGCCCACCTCAAAGGCAACTCACCCCCCTCCCCCGCCAAGCTGTCCTCGCCCAAGGCGGGGACTTCACAGTGTCCGGCGGTGTTGGGTACAAGCTGTGCGTGTGGTGTCTAGAGCTGCTGCCGGGGGGGGGCGGGGGGAGCAGGGCCCCCCCGGGGCGGGGCCTTGGCGTCAGCAGCCGGAAGGAGAGCTGAGAAGAGCAGAGGTCGGATGGCAAGGCACAGTGAGACTAGTGGAGACAGGGAGTGAGCGGTTAGAAGATAGTGGTCTCATACTTGGTGCTGAGGCTCCGCTTAGAGTCTGGTTTAGGGTCCACCACCCAGGAGACGCTGGCGTGGGACTGGGCATCCGGGTCCGTATCGGGCGGGTCCAGCTGCCAAGGAAGAAGGGTGAGGGGTCAGAGAGGGAGCGCCGCACCCGGCTGGGGGGCAGCAGGGCCCAGCTGTCCCTTCTTCCTGCCTGGGGCCGTGCTGGCATCGTGCCAGCACGAGGGACATGAGCGGCGGCCCTTGTTCTCAGAGAGCAAGCCCCCTAGGGCTGGGGTGGCAGGAGTGGCGCCCTCCCCAGAGCATCGTGGGAGGGCCACCTCCAGGCCTCTTCAGGGGCGACTTCTCCCAGGGGTTTCTCAGAGCTGCTCAGGTAAAGGAGCCTTGCCCGACCCGAGCATCGTGCTCTGAGCCCCAAACCTGTTCATGGTGGCAGGAAGGGGGTGCGAGGCTGGGAAACCCCAAGCCTCGGGTCCCTTGGGCGGGACCTGAGAGCACACCCCGGGCCTCGGCAGAGAGGACACACAGAGAAACAGAGAGCTAAAGCACAGACAGGGATGGCAGGAGGGCGGCTCGGGAAAGAATGTCATGCGGGTGGGGGCGTGGGGGGAGGCCACTAGCGTCTCAGAAAGCTCACGGTCACTTCAGGGAGACTGACACACAGACAGCAGGAGGTGTAAAGACCTTGACTCCAGGACTAACAGACGGCAGCGGTAGGTAAGAAGGACGATGGGTGGTGCAGGTGTGACAGTGACAACAGCGACTATCGGGGGGCGGCAGCACCTGGGGCGCAGAGCAAAGCAGACACAGACACGGGGTGGTGTTACTGGGGGCTCGCTGTGGGCCGGCCCCGGGGGCGCCTGGCGAGGGAGGGGGCCGCAGCCTGCGGCCGGGGCGGGCACAGGAGAGGAGCTGGCGGCCCGTTCGGAGGGGCCGGCTGCCTGTGGCTGAGAAGCCCCTCCGGCCACCCGCTCCACCCCACGCCCTCGAGGCCCGGCAGGTTCACGTACTGCTGACTTCCTCGTGCCGACCCGAGGCTTAGGCACCGGTTTGGAAGATTTCGTTTCGATCATCTCGGCGGCGGAGGCCCCCAGGGGCCGGGACTTTTGGGCCTGCAGGGCCAGCTGATAGGCCACCTCGAACGCCTGCCCCAGCGTCAGGATGATCTCGTAGGTCAGATTCTGGGAGGAGACAGAGCACGACTTCAGCACTGAGACCGAGGAGCCACCTCACCCCTTGGCTCGAGACCCCACCCCCCCGCCCAGGCTTCACGGCCCTGAGCACAGGTGGGGGTGGGGCACCGGGACAGCTGACGAGAGAAGTTCGGCCAGTTCTGCCAAAACACTTGTTTTCAAAACACTGCTTTGTCCCAAGGTGACTGAGACGTTAGGAACAATCTTGAGCGTCACACAAAATTTTGTTTCCCCGGCACAATGTCGTGGACAGAAACACCAGGGGACCTGGTAGCTCGGCTCCCCAGGGGCCGACGGCCTGGCCCCCACACCCCCCCGTGGTACTGTTCCTCTCCCAGCCCTCTGTGTTCCCCTTCCCGCACCTTCTAAAAGTCCACTCCAGGTCTCTCTCAAGGGAGAGGGCTAGGCTGACCGCCGCAGCTCTGGATTTCTTAACCATTTCATGGGAACAGAGCGGCGCCAGTGTGTTTGTTAGGTTCCTATCTTTTCTAATGTGTCACTGACCAAGTTTTTGAGTGTGGTGCCCCGAGCCCTATCTCCCCAGAAACCCTACAAAATTTTTACTGCGTCATTTTATGTAGCATGTTGATCTTTGGGAGCATGTATGTTGTATTACAGCAGAAGTGACTGTGGAAAATGGGAGCTCTAGGTCAAAGTGCCAGGAACTACGAGTATGGGGTAGATGACCCCATTTAACCTTCAAAACAAACCCCACACAGCTGCTCCTGTTACAGTCTCTTTTCAGCCGGGGAGGAGCCGGGGCGAGTGACTTTCTAAGACCACACAGCTAGCAAGTGGCAGAGCCAGGAGTCTGACGCCAGGCCCAGAGCAAGCACCGATTTCCTGGGGCTGAGAATGCCTGGCTGTCTGTGTTCCAGAAGCCCCAGAGATTGGGGAAGTAGCTACTCTGTCCCAGGACGGCAGGGATCTGGACAGAAGCCTGGGGGTGAGGAGAGGGCCCGGGGCCTTGTCTCAGGGCAGGGGGAGTCCCTGCTGCACCGCTGTCCCTGTGGGCCCAGCCGGAGCCTGAACGTGGGAGAAGGCAGCCTCCCGTCAGGAGGGCACTGCTGCCCCCCAGAGCAAGGCAGAGGGCATTTCAGGGAGACGGCCCCTGGAGGGTGGGGAACGGGGTGGTGGGTTGACAAGCAGCCTGGGGGAGGGAAGCCCTGGCTAGAACGGCAGACGAGCCGCCCGTTCTCTGTGCTTCAGTCTCATCACTGTCTACAGGGGACTGGCCCGGGGGCGCCTGGTGGCTCAGTCAACCGGTTAAGCGTCCGCCTTTGGCTCAGGTCATGATCCCAGGATCCTGGGATGGAGCCTCGCATGGGGCTCCCTGCTCAGCAGGGAGTCAGCTTCTCCCTCTCCCACTCCCCCTGCTTGTGTTCTCTCTCTCAAATAAACAAACCAATAAAAAAAAAGGGGGACTGGCCCAGATGGCTGCTGGGGCCTCAGCCTGAACCAGACATGAGCCAGGTGCCACCCACGTGCCGGGACAGCACAGCACCGAGGCCACCCTCCTGCGGCACCCAGCTCAGGACCCCACCCACCACATCCACCGTGCTGAACACATGGCAGTAGTGGTGGCTGGTCTGCAGGTCCTTGGTGATGTAGGCAAAGGTACAGAGGTCCTCCGGGTCCTGGGCCGCACAGGAAATGTTCCGGATCTCGTGCTCCGCAATGACGTTCTGCCGGGGAAAGCAGGGTCTGGAATTCTCGGCCCCAAGGCCACCTCAGCCCGTCTACACCATCCCCGCCACCGCCATCTTTGTCCCAGCCCAGGCCGTGAGCCCACGGCCGCTACTTCTCCGATTTGTTTGGTGGGCGTGGGGGCACTGTCTAACCTTGCCAAGGTAGGTTTAGGGGTCTCCACCCTCGACCACAGCAATGGAGGGCGTCAGATGTTCACATCTGACCACGAGCTCTCCAGCCCCTGCCCTCCAGGGGAGGGCATTACCAAGTGCGGGGTGTGGGGGGAGTCCTTTGCTCATGAAGAGAATCACACCACTAAGGGCCCGGGAGCAGGTAAGAGGGCTGAAGGAACCCATGCTGAGGGAGACCAGGGGCGCCTGTCACTAGGGCAGGGCCCCGGGATCAGGACGTGTGGCAGCTGAGAGGCAAGCGCCTGGCCGAGCGGGTAGGAATACAGAGGAATAAAGAGGGCTGCGGACACTGTAGGCAGCTCGGCGGGGCTGGGGAGTGAGCGGCGGGGAGAGGGGTCCACTCCCGCTAACAGAGTTGTGAGAAGCACACCTTGTTGGAGGCATCGATGAACTTGACACCTTTGTATGTGATGGACAGGATGATAGTGGGGATCTTCTTCATGTGCTCGGTGGATTTCTAGGGGAAACAAGAAGTGGGACTGTGAATGCCCCTTCTCAAGGCCAAGCCCCCTGGGATCCCACAGGCCCCAGCCTCCGCCTGACCTTACACGGTGTGGGAGGGCCCGGGGGCTGCAGCGGGTGCCCCTGGTGATGCCTCCCATCCCCGCCAGCCGCCCCCCTGCAGACAACCTACCCGCATCTTGGCACAGGCGTCCTGTGTGGATTCTGTCCCTCGAAGATCTTTGATCAACATGGAGCCCAGATACTGAGGGAGTAGGCAGTAAGCGGGCTTAGGACGTCCTGTGCTATCATGCAGGGCGACCCAACCGATTTGGGACCATAATCAGATGGTTTCCTCTCCTCACCCCCTTCCCCGATCCTGGCTGGGAGGCCCCCCTTCCCTCTCGGGAGTGGAGAACAGCACCGGAGGCCTGGACCCGGCCGGGAGGGGCGGGTGGCAGGGAGGCCGGCCAGGCTGGGAGCGCAGGGGCAACTCACGTTGGCTTCATAACCGCAGGACTCGAAGATGAGTTTCTCTGGCTGGTGTTGCCAACTCTGCACTGGGGCGTAGGGAGCAGCCAGGCTGGGGGGCCGAAGGGTCAGTTTGGCTTCGCGCTGCTCTTCCTGTAGAACACGTGGAGTCACAGGTCTGCTTGCCCACTCCAGAGGAACTCGTGGGCTCCAGCACACCCAAGGGCAAAGAAGCCAGCCCCAGGGGTTCAAGGGCAGGGGGGAGGGCAGGAGACAAAAAGCCAAGCAGGTGCACTGGGGCGGAGGTGAGGCCTATCCACGCCAGAGGAAAGGTGGAGAGGCACGGGCCTGGGCCACCTGAGGGCAGGCGTGGTTGGGAAGGCTCTGAGGTGGAGACAGGAAATGAATAAAACCAGAGAGGGGAAAACAAGCTCAAAGCATGAAGGGTGGGGAGCGGGAGTCAGATCCCTGCAAGTCTCATATCCCCGTCAGGGCCCCTGGATCTGATTCTGGGGTGGGCAGGTATCAGTGCTAGGGAGACCTTTTATAGTGTTCCCTGAGGCGGCAGCTGAGCTGGGGGAAGGGAGCAGGAGGCCACTGAAATCCAGGTGCCAGGTGATGGGGGCCTTCACTAGGGCACTGGTCCAAAGAATGGGGAGGCGAGAAAAGAGTCAGGAAATATTTATGACTTCCGTTCCCAGCACTGTGCGGAAGCCTTCTGATACGCAGCAACTAAAACGGCTGGACAACATGCTTTGAAATCTCGTCAGATTCATGGCCATGCCTGTGGAAACGTGAAGGACATCCCCAGGTGCTGGAAATGAGGAGTGTGAGTCAAGAGAAAAAAAGCAGTGAAACTGAAGTTCTCCTTGGCCGGGGGTGGGGGTCGGGGGTGGGGGGGGGTGAGGGACATGTGCCAGTCTTGTGTCCAGCAGGCCAATTTGGGGGACAAGACACAAAGCCTGGAATCCGGGTGCGAGGCAGGAGGCAGGGCAGGTGAATACATCAGGAGCCCGGAACACAAGGCCCTGAGAAGGCGAGCGAGGACTGCGGGCCGGGGCGAGCCTAGGGCAAGGGCTTCAGGGCAGCCCAGGGCCCAGCAGAGGCTGGCGGTTCTGGGAGGGTAGATGGCATGGCTGGATGTGTCTCCCAGCCGCACCCGACCTGGGCTGCTGGGTGTGGAGTTAAGGAGGGCAGAAAGCCGCTCTGGGGAACAGGCAGGGCAAGCAAACGAGGGACCAAGAAGTGGCTGAGATGGGGCAGAAACCGGGTTGGTGGCCTGAGGGGCTGGAAGGAGAGGCTGCAGTCAAAGAGGAGCCAGTGGATCTGCACTTCTGAGCCACATAAGATGCAGGGGAGCCCCCTCCACCGGTCCGGGAGGGGAGGAGGCAGTATCTTCCTCCTGCTGCTGATCCAGGCGCCTGGATTTTCGTGGCCTCCTACCCCCTGCCCCCACCCCAGCTTCCACCTCAGGGGACACAGGGACAGTGAAGGGCTCTGGGGACCCCCATTCACAGCTCCCCTCCGGCCCCACCTGGATTCTGAAGCGCTCCGCTCGAGAAGGTGCCACAGGGTCATGAAGACTGTCGTGCCGCCTCCTGCCCGTGTCCCCGGGAGGCAGCAGCAGGTCAGCGGAGCGGCTGGTGCAGGAGTCGTTCTGGCTCAGCGGGGACGATGTCTGGGAGAGCAAGTCTTGGCACTGTAGTGGGGGGAAATCCAGTAACACTTGGAACCTAGGAGGCCAGTCCCTGGATTGTGGCTGTCAGCCAGTCCTGGGGCGCGTTAGGGCAGGTGGATCAGTGAGAATGGACATGAAGCTAAGGGCCAACACCAAGCAGGCAGCGAATGGATGGCACGCTGGCCCGGGAGCCCAGCCCAGGTACCATCAAAGCAACCGAACTCTTCCCGGAGCCAGGAAGCCCCGGCGACCCAGTCCTGTAGGCACACCGTCACCACGGGCACCCCGGGCACCCCCACGTCACTAACACGCTCCTCGGCCTGGAGCCGCGGGGGGAAAAGGACGGTTACAGGGCTGGGAAGCTGCTTTCATACTCATCAAAGACCAAATCATCTGTTACAATTCACCGCAGCTCCCTGGGGCACAAGACCAAACCCAGAGCCCTTGCTTGAGAAAATATACAGCGCTGCCAGTCGGCACCCTGAGGCCCCGTCTCCGCGGTTTCTGTAACTGAGAGTCAGTGGTGCGTTTGCCCCTCAGACCAGGCTGCTGGGTGAAGGCAGCATAGAATGACGCCCTCTGGGTGAGGCTGCCGGAAACGGGTGGAGTGCGGGGGGCCCTGCTCCGAGCCCAGCGCTTGTTAGGGGCTCAGGCTTGCAGGCTTGGAACGGAGCTGGTCCCAGACCTCAGCTCGGCCCGAGTCTAACCTGCAGTCAGGAATTACCCAGCCTGAGCAACAAAGCATCTGTGAGGTTTTCAAGTCAAAGCTTCTTGAACCCACCCCGCTGCAGGGCTTTTACTTCAGAAGACTTGGGGAGGGTGCAGGTCCTGCCATGGATCCCCAGCTTTGTCTCAGGTTCACATCAGACTGTGCCCCGCTGCCCCCCGGCTCTGCCACAGCGGCTGGGATTCGGATATTTGTTTTCCTTTTTCTGACATTTTACTTTCTACTTATATTTAAACTGGACCCTTTATTATAGACGCCGTCAGGCTTCTCGGATGTAGACAGGAGGCACACAATCAATAAATGACCAGCCCAAACAACTCCTGCTCTATGCTCCTCTCACACACTGGGCCCGGGGGCAGAATGGCCCCGACAAGAGGGGACGGAAAGTTCCCGCCTCTACTACGGAGGTCATGCTGTTTCCAAAGAATGCCTCAAGAATTCTCTTTGATTCCTAGCAATATGAAGGGCACACCTATCCGTTTCCATCCCTCCCCAACTCACTCTCAGCTGGGAAAACCGTGGGGGCTTCTGAGGCGGCTCCTCGTAGGGCCTGTCTGCGAGGGAGGCAATGATGCGCTTGCGATGGCCGAGGAGATGGACCTTCAGGACCTGGACGGGAGCGGGGGCGGGGGGGCGGTCAGGCCATGCTGGCACCCACAGCTCCCCTCCCACCCCTGGACCGCACCCTTGGGGGCCAGGCCAGGCCTGAGCACAGGCCGCACTCACGTTGACAAGCTCCAGTTCCCAGAGGTTCTTCACAGTGTCAATAGAGCTGTAGCCACTGGACAGGAAGGAATGCACGTAGTCCTGCAGCCCCAGGGAGTCCAGCCAGGAGGGCACTGATGGGGGGCTGTTGCCGTCATAGCCCAGAGCTTTCACCTGTGGGGCGAGAAGGGGCAGGACTGACATCTTAGCACTCCTGGGACTAAAGCCCAGGAGACCAGGGTCCCCTCCCTTCACCCAGCCCTTTCTACCGCTGCTCTGGTCTCGGCACCCCCATCTGTGAGGTGGAGAGCACTCCAGGCCCGGGGAAGACAGCCCTAGTGGGTACGGCTAGAGGGGAGGAAGCAATTACAGAGGGGCTCCCACTGAGCTCTGACAAGGTCATGGACTTGGTGGGACAACATGGTGTGTTCCTGTGAAGTGGGCATTGGCCTCACTGTTGGGACTTGGTCGTGCTCCCCCAGCTCGGGGTGAGCGGAACAAACAAGTGTACACTGGACTTATTAGCACCAGCAGAGTCAAGGGGAGAGGCTGGGGCTACCAGCCCCTGGCTCCCCAGGGAAAAAATGCCTCCTCTGCCCACAACCCTCTGCCTTCCTGGGGAAGTCGGTGCAGGCTGGCCTGGTCTCCAGTGAGTCAGGGAAGACCCCAAAGAGGCTCCAGGTGACAGGTCAAGCCTGTGGGTACCAGGTCCTGTGCTAGGCAGAGGCCTGGAGCCTCCCTCTGGAGCCTAGACTGGGTCCTCAACTGTCCCTAGTCTCTGCTGACTCTCTGGGGCCTCGGGACTTGGCAAGAAAGTAAACAGGCCTCTGTGTTGCCTGCTGGGTCCCCCAGGATGTGGGGCAGACACGTTGCAGTGATCTACATGCCCTGTTTGGAGCCAAGCTCCTTCCCTATTCCGGGTCCAGGTGGGGTCGGGAGAGGGCCGTGGCTTTGGCCGAGGCTGCAGAGCCGTCAGTGGTCACCTTGGGCAGGGACCGCGCCGCCTGCAGCAGCTTCCGCCGGTGCTGTGGGTCACTGATGCCGATCTCCCGCAGGTCTTGCTCTTCCATCACGTTAGACCCCTGACAGCAGAAGAGATTGACGTGAGCACCCTCCCAAACTGGTGGCTGGTAGCAGCCTCTCGTGGCCCCTCACCAGATTCTTCTCCTTTACTTAGAGGCAGAGGGGGACAGAGATCCTGGGCTCCTCGTGCAGGCCGGGCCAGCCACCGAGAGGTCTCGTGCAGGCAGGAGGCTGAGGGGAGCCGCAGACGAGTCTGCCCAGACAGCCCACTCCCGCCTGAGCGGCCCCCGGGCGAGCTGGGCCGTGCCGGGGCTCTGGAATGTGCAGAGGGCAGTGCTGCGGACGAGAGCTGACGGGGCCCAGGGTGCGCAGCGTGCCCAGCCCCGGCCCCAGCCCCAGCCCAGCTCTGAGTGCGTGCGCCTCTCTGGGAGGCAGCTTCCACAACCTCGGAGATGAAGCCCAGGGGGCCTCTCCCAAGCCTCCTCACAGACCTGCTTTCCTAACTCGAAGGCCGAAGCAGGCACGTCAGGTAAGCAGCCAAGGAACCAGACTCACCCCAAGGAGGAAAGGAGTCTCAAAGCAGAAACGTCAGAAACAGGCTTCTGGGCAGCCCGGGAGCTGGGGAGCGCCAGAGCTGGGCCACTGACCGTGATGGGGAGGAGGGGGGCTGGCGCCTCCTGCACACCTGCCCGCTACTGACAGGGCCCGAGGCTTTGACTCGGACCACCCCATTTCACGCTCCTGACCCCGGTGGGCTGTCTTTCTCCATCCTCGTTTCAGGGATGAGGAAAACGAGGCACACAGGTCAAAACCATGCCGAGGCCACGTGTCTGGTGGTGGCGCTCAGATCTGGCTGCTCCCTGCCCCCCAACCTCTATGAGGATGTTTTATTCCTCACAGGAGTGTTGCCTGGGAGGTTTTATCAGATTATGATCCATGAAAACTCACAGGTTCTGCCCCGCTTTCAGCCACAGTGTGCCCCCAGAGGCAACTTATTGCTTTCCCAGATGTCCCTCCGGAGCCGGCTTCCTTTCCCCACAAACAGAATTCTTGTACATGTTGTTCGACACCTTATTCTTATGACTTAATACACAGGCATACCTTGGAGATATTCTGAGTTCGGTTGCAGACCACAGCAATAAAGGGAATATTGCAATAAAATGAGTCAAATGAATTTTTTGCTTTCTTAGGGCATATCAAAGTTATGCTTACACAATACTGCGGTCTATTAAGTGTGCAATAGCATTATGTCTAAAAAAACATACATACCTTAATTACAAAACACTGCTAAAAAATGCTAACCACCATCTGAGCTTTCAGTGAGTTATAATCACTGATCACCACAAAAATATAATAATGAAGAGCACCTGGGTGACTCGGTTGTCTGCCTTCAGCTCAAGTCATAATCCTGGGGTCCTGGGATCAAGGCCTGCATCAGGCTCGCTCACTCTTTCAAATAAATAAAATCTTAAAAAAATATATAATAATGAAAAAATTTGGAATATTTCAAGAATCACCAAAATATGACACAGAGACGTTAAATGAGTAAATGGTGCTGGGAAAACAGCGCTGACAGACCTGATCAACGCAGGGTTACCACAGACCTTCAATTTGCAAAAAATGTGGTATCTTCAAAGTGCAATAAAGCGAAGTGCAATAAAACAAGGTATGCCTGTATCTGGGAGACTGCTCCATATCAGTATAGGTAGACCCACCTCTTTTTGTCAAAGCTGCATGATCATCCGGGTTAGGGACATATTACAAATTATTCAATCAGTTCCCCACTGAAGGTGGACTATTTCCCATTTCAACTTTACAAACAATACCGCACGAATACCCTCATATGTGCTTCATCTCTAGGATGGTTATCAAGAGAGACTGCTTGGTCAAAGGGTATGCGCATTCAGGAGTCTAACACGTATTTACACTCCCGTCAGTGACAGGAGTGCTAGGTTCCTCGTACTGTCAGCAACAGGGCTTATCACCAGACATTTCTTATCATAAGAGCATCCCACTCACTGGGGCACTCCTGCGTCTTTTCGGGTTTTATCAATCAAGTATGTACATAGCAATTACTACCCCATTCTATGTTCCACATGCTTGACACTTGCTAACCCGCTTAATAAAAGGGACTATTGTTACCCCCACTTCACAGCTCAGGAAGCTGAGGCCCAGAGAGCATGAATAACTTACGGGGGTCACATATGTAAGCATGGGGCCAGGATTTGGCCCAGAGCTCCTGTCCATATGCTCTAGGACGCGTGGGGAGCATCCGTAGCTCCTTTTCCAGGAATGACCCCCTTACAGCCTTTGTGTGTTTATCTACAGAGGTGCTGATCTTTTCTATATTTGATATGGAAAAATTATAAAGTAAGGAAATTAACACCTTTTATATTATCTATAAATAGACAATTGGTTTTTCCAGTTCATCATTTGACTTTCATGTTGGCCTTGTTTGTCCAGAAATGCATTGGTCTGTACCTTGTAGAGCTTCCCTCAGTTCTGTCAGGCTTAGAAAGACCTCCCCTCTCCAAGATTTTTAAAAAAACAATTCTTGCATATTCTCTTGCTGTAATTTTAGTTTCATTTTTTACAATTAAATCTTTAATCTAGCTGGATTTTTTTTTTTTTTTAATGTAAGGTTTAAGGGTTAGGATCCAGTTAATTTTTTTCTAGGTGGCAAGTTGTCCATCTCTTGAATGAGCTATCTTTTCCCTACCACTGAGATGACCCCTGATGTGTCCTAAATTCCTGTTTCTGGGACTCTTTCTGGACTTTGTATTCTACTGAGGTGTGATTACTTACGTCCACTTTACAGATGAAGAAGTGAGTAACTCATGCCAGCTCATGCAGACCATCACCCGGTGGCCTCACCTCTGCACCCGAACTACAGTGAATGCAGGTGTATAGCCTCCCCGGAGCCTGTGTGTGGTGACAAAACCTTTGCCCCACAGAGGGCACCTTCCAAGCCTTAAGCTCCAGGGAGCCCAGGCAGAGAGAGCTCTGAAGCCAAGCTGGAAGCTCTCTCTGCTCAGGCTGCAGAAGGCCCCCCGTGCCGAGGGTACCACTCCACGTCTGAGGCCAGCTCCTAAGTTACCCCGAACCCAGAGTCACTACCTGGAGCTCCTGCAGTCCGCCTGGGCCCAAATCTAGGGTATGCTGATGGGAAAGGCAGAGAGGCACGGCCACCTGCACAGACTATCTGCCCAATGACGAGGACACTAGTGAGGACCTGCATTGAACTGAGCAGTGCACCTCAGCAAGTTTCTGAAGTCCTGCTGTAGCCCCAACATTTACTCCCAACCCTTCACAAGCTTTTCAGGCAACATTAAGGCTGAACTGAGGGCTGACAAGCAGGAAGCCCAGATCTAGCTGGAGACAGGGCCTTCATTACCCGGTCAGGAGGCCCGTATGCGGCTGTGAGGAGACAGAGGCAGAGGGAAACAAAATAAAAACACAGGATGGGATGGAAAATCCAAGTGGGCAGTGGCCAGAGCGTGTGCTGGGTGCAGGCAGGGTCCCCTGATTTCCTGCATGTGCCCCATCATCCTCTTGGATTAGTTTGTGTGGAGACTATAAGGTGCTCCAAATCCTCAAAGGTGAGAAATATTCTGGAAGTTTCTACACCCTCTTTACTAAAGGGAGAAAGGGACCACTGCCTTTTAGAACCATCTTCACAAGGAGGGCAATGGGGGAAGAGAGACTTTCTACTTTACCTTCTACCACACTGATGTTTATACCAAGGGCTACTACTGTCCCAGGCCCTGTGCTGAATTCCTAATTAGGGAGCTAAGAAAGTAGAACAGCTCATTGGCTTAAGCATTTCAGTGAACAGAACTTTTCTTAGATTTAAAAAAAAGTTTCTAAGTCTAAGAAATCTGAAACACATAAGTAGTCGACACTCAGCTTGGGTGGGTTCAGTTCCTGAGGAATGGAGGATAGGAGGACAGAGCTGGGACAGAGCACCAGAGCCTCCCCGTTCCAGGCTCTGCTTCAGCCCTCCGCTGTCCAGTCACTCTGTGCTTTGTGGGGGAGGTGACATGCAAAGGTGCCAGTGACATGTCTCCTGACCACGTCCCGGCATGGTGCAGGGACTGTGCATTCATCCCTTGAAAAAAACTCTGCCTATAAGCCTTTGAGATAGGAACTGCCCGATTATACAAAGAAACTGAGGCTCACAGAGCAGAAGTGACTTATTCCAGGTCACTGAGTTTGTGAGTGACAAAGGGACAGTTAGACCTTTATCTCATGCTCCAGGCTTTCTACTTGCTTAGGTGGGGTCTACTGTAGACAAAGCAAAGTGTGGAAGGTGAAGGTAGCCGCAGCCTGAGAACCAGAGCAGGGGATCTGTCCCAGGGCTGGGGTGCACTTGGGCTCTGAAACTAATATCCCTACCACAGAACCTGCCTCCAACCTACCTGCTCTGCACCTCTGGAGCAGGGGCAGTGTTTCCTTCTTTTTACGGGTACAGAATCCCAACTCTTAGCACCTTGTGGACCCCTGGAGGTGGGGGAGGGCAGGGCTTGCCAAGGCCTCACAGTGAGGGAGAAGCAGGGTCAGGATGTGGTCCAGGCCTCTGCATACACAGCCCAAGCCCTGGGCCCAGGGCCCTCAGCATCTAGGGGCCTAGAGCAGGCTGACTCAGGGAGAGGTCGGCCTGCCAGAGCTCAGTGCAGGATCGCGTGAACCTGCTCAGTGGACTGACTGGCACAATCACACACCATCATTCCTGGGTGTCCTTCCTTGAGAAGACACGAACAAGAAGCCGTGACTGTTGTGGTAGCTGTAATTAGTTCTACTTGCCATTTGAATGGTTTCTCCTTCCTGCCAGTATCTGTCACTGAGCTTTGCCAGCGGGCGTAGAAGGTGGTACCTCAAACAGTGGCTTGTCAGTGCCGAGTGGGGTTTCCAAGGCCCAGCAGCCAGGGGCCACAGGAATGGAAGGAGCATGGACAGCAGGAACTGCCTCTGGGAGTCCAGGGGAGAGTCCTGGCAGAGGCGGAGGGAAGGGCTGGTGCAGGCCCCACAGCCCTTTCTCCCTAGCTTTCTCTGGCCCTCCAGGGTTCTGATTATCTTCAGAGTCTTCTTGACCACATGATTTTAGTAGAAGGAAAGACTCTTTTGCATCTTGAAAGGTATCTCACTTGTCAATATTTTGCTGGAAATTTCTTTAACTGCTGCGCATGTCTTCATTCAACAAACAGTAGAAAAGGCCTAAGAAGGGAACATTTAGGAATGTGGCACATTGGTGTGGACCCTTCTCAGCCAAAAGGAAAACAGGCTGAGCTGCCTGCAGAGGGTCCCAAGGCTGTTATGGGCCAGAGACTCTTGCCTGCCTGTCTCACTCACAGCTTTGCCGCCTGCATCTCGAGCAACGCCCAGCATGTCGTCCGTGTGCCATAGGAATCTGCTGAGGGACCAGGGAAACTTATGGTTGGAGGGAACCCCATGGACATAAAAAGAAGAGTCCAAAAAGCCAAAACCAATGCTGCTGACTTCACGACTGGTCTTTTGGAGTCCACTGTGAGGGACAAGGACGAGGTCTGGGGAGAGGTGGGGACGTGCCGGGGTGGGGAAGGGGAGCCCCAGGGATGTGTGGGGCTCAGGGGCGGGTGGTGGCAGGGTCCACAGGGAGTTTCACATGGAGGTGGGAAGAGGGCAGAGAAGTGGGTCAAGAGTTCCCCAGCCAAGGGAACAGCACGTGACAGAAGCCACCCACTTTGGGAGCAGGGAGAAGTTCTGGGCAGTGGAAGCAGGGAGGTGGGTCTGGGCTCGGGGGCTGTGCCGGGGAGTTAGCTGGTCCTGCTCAGGGCAGAGAGAAGCTGTCCTGTTCAGTCATGAGGAAACGGAGGTTCAGCAAAGGACTAACCTGCCTGAGGTCACAGAGATAGCCCTGTCCCTGCTATATTCAGTTCACAGAGCTGCCTCTTCCCCAGCCCAGAGAAGAACCAAAGCAGAAAGGGTACAGTCATTTGAACTTCACCCTATAGTCCTGACTTGTTTCCAGGCACACGGGGCTCAGCAGTCCTTCAGCAAAAGGTCTGAGCTTGGGGAGGTGCGAGCCAAGCTATGGTCAGGTAAACCGGAGCAGGGGTTGGGAAGCTGACTCCAGACCTGAGGATCAACAATTTACAGCAGCCCCAGCCCCTGCCCGTCATGAAAGCGTGGCATGGAGCTCTGCCCACCTCCGGTACACGGGGAAGCACTCGGGACAAGAAAAGGGGTTGGCCCCCAGCAAGCCCCGCCAGGTCGGAGGCCTGGGCTCTAGTCTGGGACCATCACCGAGATGCAAGGCCAAGGGATGTTTTAGCCCCTCCTCGAAGAAGACAAGCCTCTCAGCGTGGAGGTGCTGGGCAGAGCCCTGGCACCAGCTCTGGGTACTCCTTTGCTAGGGCCCCGATTCCATGGCAGACTGTGAGGCCACTCGGCCTCTCCCGGGGCTGGCCGATCCTGCTCCTCCTGCTGCTGGGAATCCAGGACCCAGAAGTTCAGGTAGTGTGTCAAGCCCCTTAAGGGCAAACACCGCAAACTTACCACCCGGCTCAAACTCAGCCCTTGTGGGAGCAATCCAGAGCAGGGCAAGGCCCACAGGCGGCCTGGGGGGAAGCCCAGACTGCTGTGGCCACGGTGAGCCACAGAGCCCTGCCCCTCCTACTCATTCTCTGCCCCCTCTCCCAAAGTCCTTCCTGCTCCCCCTGGGCGGGCCCCTTGCGCCCCAGACTGCCCGGGGCTGCTCGCCCCCTCTCTCTGCTGGCCCACCTGCGAGGATCCATGCGTGGTTAGCACAACCCCAGCCTCAAAAGGCGCTCCTGACTCAGACCAGGGCCCGGGATGGCCCAGCGCTGGGGCCGGGTACGTGCCCTAGGAATTGCAAAAACCCGCCTGTAGTGGGGGAAGCCACAGTGTCCGCTGGCAGGTTAAGTCATGGGGTGCCCGCAGACCCCAGTGCTGGCAGTCATTGCAGCTAGTCCTGAGAGACAGCTAAATGTCACGGGCAAAGGTGTGCGAGCAACACAGGAGAATGTGGGAAAAGCAGGCTGGCAGACAACGCACCCGGGCACTCCACGTCCGGGCCCATCAGTGACCGAATGTCAGCCCCTCCGGGATCTGGCCCCCACTCAAACGAAGGCGGATACCGTCTGATGGAAGAGTGTCTCCTGGCAGAGCAGCACTGGACTTGCCTCCTGAGGAGGTCTGTCACCACCCCTGAAGTGGCTTCCAGACTTCCCGCTGGGCCCGCCCCTCCAGCCTCATTTCCATATTCACTGCGGCCACTCTCACCTCAGTCACTTGGTCAGTTCTCCTGCCATCAGTCATAAAAAAGCAAAGACTCAAACCTCTTTTGGGGAGAAAGCATGAGACAGAGCTGTGGTCCTGGCCAGATTTCGCCTCTGGGGAAAGCCTGGCACCTCACCCTCTCCTCTCCAACCCGTCTCTGTGGGGAGGGATGCTCCCGAGGAGGTATCAGTAACAGATGATGGGCTCAGTCAGTGAGAGGCCCGCACACACGTCCACCTCTAGTGAGGCTCTGGGGCAAGTCTGCCCCCCCCCCCCCTGCCAGATCTGTGTGTGTGGAGGCCCTGACTCAGCACCCCCAGGCCCCAGCTGGTTCACGGGACATTTACTGTGCAGTCTCTTCAGGAATGTTGTTGGTTTCCACAGTTTTTACGGGGCCCTGCCTCTATATTCCCCGCATGAAAACATTTTTTCCTGAGTAGAAAAGTTATACAAGTTTATTGTAGTGCATTTTAAAAATAAATACAGCATAAAGAAAAATGTAAAAGCCACCCACAGATCCATCACCTCACAGGAAAAAAAGGGGTACCATTCTGGTATTTTTTCTTTTTTTTCTGGTATTTTTTCTAAGAGAATATTTCTTAAAAGGTAGGATTGGAATCAGTTCTATCAGTTTGGTGTATTTTTCTAAGCTTTTATTTTAAAAACTTTCAAAAAGCAAAATTGGGATCATAGTATATATATTGTTCTTTTGTTTTCTTCCCCACATTCTCCTGTGTAGCTGTCTTTCAGGACTGCTGCAGTGACTGCCAGCACTGGGGTCCACAGGCACCCCATGACTTAAACCGCCAGTGGACACTGTGGCTTCCCCCACTGCAGGCGGGTTTTTGCGGTTCCTGGCACGTACCCGGCCCCAGCGCTGGGCCGTCCCGGGCCCAGTCCCCTGGGGCGCAGGTGGCTGCACACAGAACAGGTCCTTGGTCTGAGCCAGAAGCGCCTTCTGAGGCTGGGGTTGTGCTAACCACCTGTGGATCCTCGCAGGTGGGCCAGCAGAGAGAGGGGGCGCAGGAAGGACCTTTGGGAGAGGGGGCCGAGTGAGTAGGAGGGGCAGGGCTCTGTGGCTCACCGCCGTGGCCCCAAATGTTAATAACGATGGAAAACAGAAGCCATGCTCCCTGAAGCCTGCATGTGTTCACTCACCTGGGGGCTGAGGGCTTTCTGTGTGCCAGCTACACGCAAGGCAGCTGCCGTATAAAGGAATAAGAACCTGTTCAAATAAGAACTGAGTTCAAACTCCAATTTTGCTGTTCAAGGTTCTTACGCACTTAGAACCTTGTAAATAGGAATAAGCAACCCCCCCCCGACCCCGATTCACAGGTTAAATAAGGAAGCTGAGCACTGACCTGCTGGCAAGAACCAGGTGCTCAAGGATGCTTCTTGCGTCTCTCTGTTTGCTGCTGTTTGGCCCAGCCCACCCGTGCCTGCCCTGGGGCTGGGTCACAGAACTTCCCAAACTGACACCTTCCCCCAGCTCGGGCCCCTGAGCCACAGGAGCGGCTCAGCCCTGCCCCGCACCCCCTGCTCTCCTAGCGATCCCCTACCCTGCTGCAGCACAGACCTGTCCTCACCCGGAAAGACAGAACTTGATGGTGACCAATGCAACCCGTTCCACAGAAGAGGAGGAAGAAGCACCAATGTCACCAGTTCTGTTTTGGAAGCCGGAGGCCCTCTCTACCCGTCAATCTCAGAAGGGCTCCTCCCAAGGATGGATGCCACGGCACCAGCGTCGGGACTCGCCTCCCAGTTTTGTGGCAACAACACCCCTTTGTGATCCTTGCTCTCCCAATCAGGTTCTTGGTGTCCCCATTCTCTCCATACCAGGCCCAGCATCCTTCCCTCCATCTGCTACCCATCATCCCCAAACATCTGCCTTTCTGAGGCCTTATCTGAGGTCAAGGTGCTGTATTCACCCCCCAAATCAGCCGTGGAAGTTAGCTAGGCCCAAGGCAGTCTGGAGTCAAAGGGTTCAGTTCCAAGACCACCCAAAGCAAGCTTTACGCCATGGACCTGAGGACAAAGGCAATGTGTGTCCGGCAGAGAACAGCCGCCGCCTGCCCTCCATGAGGAGAACATGCCACCTTACCGCCTTACATTCTTGTGGTCACGGCTGGTCTGAGTGGCAGTTATGTGTCACAACAGGGAACAGTGTGTCCCCTGCAGAACTTATGCCCCCATAAAGCAAGCAGTCAAATGAGATGCCATGGGACAGGGGATAAACAGGCGGGCACAAAATCTTATAGGGGGGGCCTGGAGGAAAACCCACATCTCCTGACTCCCAGGTCTGGTTCTCTTTGCAAGTAAGTAGAACCTCAACTTTTCCCTTGAGCCTTTCTCCCTCCAGTTGACTTAACTGTGGCCTCAGCAAGCGGCTGACCTTCACTGAGTATCCTGTGGTGGTGGGAGGTGCAGAGCCAGAGGGCTTCGGTGGGGCCCCCAGCCAGTGCCAAGAGCTTACTGGGGTCTGATTCCCACCAGCTTCTTTTTCCAGCCTTCTGTAGAGTAGCTCCCAACATGCAGTGCGTAGATGGAATGTCTGCCTGACCCAGATAGGCACCTGCAAATGATGCCAGGTAGCACCAGCTCACTCACTGGCTCACATGCCAGGGCCCTTCTTTGAGGGGACGCACTGAGCACAAGGCCCAGACATAGCACATTCCTGGGAAAGGAGATTTGGAGATTAGAGTGAGAGATGGGAGCCTGACTCGAGGCCCAGGAGACCCGCTTCTAGTCACAACTCAGCCATCTGCTTGAGGAGCAACCTTGGGCAAATGACTTAATCCGAGAGTCCTCAGTGTGGAGTCTATGGACCCCAGGAATCCACTGATGGGCTCCAGGGATGCCTGTGAATACCTGAATTTTAACTGACAACTTGGTGTGTGAGGAGGTCTGTGCATCTGATAGAGACACATGGGCCCCTGGGCCCTGCCCCATGGACTTCACTTTCTGCACATGTGCATTGGTGGGGGTTGGAATACGTGAACACTCAGACATCTGAGCTGCCGGCACAGAAACCCCTGTTCCTGCTCATGGTCAGAAACCACGGAACAGGGGCGCCTGGGTGGCTCAGCTGTTAAGCGTCTGCCTTCGGCTCAGGTCATGATCCCAGGGTCCTGGGATCGAGCCCCTCATCGGGCTCCCTGCTCCGCGGGAAGCCTGCTTCTCCCTCTCCCACTCCCCCTGCTTATGTTCCCTCTCTCGCTGTGTCTCTCTCTGTCAAATAAATAAATAAAATCTAAAAAAAAAAAAGAAAAGAAAAAAGAAACCACGGAATAGTCCAATTCCATCTTAAAGTGTACTTAGTTAATTTCACAGACATGAAGATAGTTCTCCGTTCCTTTCACTGTCAAGGGGACTGGAGAAGGCCAGAGCTGTACCGGGGGAAACCACAGTGGGACTCCAGCTGCTATCTCCCCAACCCCGAAGAACTCCACATGGTCTGGCAGACAGAAAGGAAGAGGGAGAGCAAGAGATCGCATGGCCTGGAAAGAGGCCCAAAGTGAGCCTGCTTGTCTCAAGGTAAAAGGGCCCAGCAGAGACGAGGAAGCATCTGGTGGTGCATCCACCCTTGAGATCCCCCGAGGAGTTAAGTGACCACAGAAATGAGTCAGCCCAAGAGGCAGGATCCACACTGTCTGAGAGTATTCCTTTCAAAGCCCAGCTCCCAGCTCCATGGACCCTCGAATGCCCCTAGTTGAGGAAAATCTCCCTATCGGGCCCTGCTTCACACTGGGACACAGAAAATTCTGACAGAGCAGCCAGCAGTGAGAGCACTCTGTGGGGAGAAGAGGGGGCTAGGGCAGCTGGAGAAGACGTCGAGGCGGGGGGAGGCGTCTAGGCAGCAGTGCCGCAGCAGGCCCAGGCCAAGAGGCCCCTTGAAGCCTGAGAGGGAAGAAGGCAAAGGGAGGGAGCATAGGAAGTCAGGGTAGGAAGCCAAGGGCATGGCCTCCCTGTGCACGGAATGCCCCCTCCAAATCGAGTGAGAAGCTAATCCGGGGACAGAGCAGGGAGAGAAGCTCCGGGGTCTGGGGACCTGGCTGGAAACTTCACAGAGGCCAAAGAAGAATGACCCCCTCCCCAAGCCTGTGCCGTTCAGCTCTCGGGGCTCGCTCCTCTTCACCTGTCATCCCTCCCCAACACATGGGCACAAGCTGGCCTGGTCTCAGAAACAGAGAGGAAAACAGTAGGAGCCTAGCTGCATGTGGCAGAAGCCTGTGGAGAAATAAATTGACAGGAGGAGCAAGAGGCCTCCATGACGGCGCTGGCTCTAAGAGGCGCCGGGCTTGTGGCTGAGTCTGTTTCTAACCCACCCCGAGCTGGCTGCCAGACTCATTTCCCTGTTCCGTTTGTCTGTCCGCCCAGCATAGCCCCCACCACATGCCCGCTCTCCGCCGTGCCCTGTCATCTAAGGTGCAGCCCGACCCCAGGGGCTCTCTGCCTCATGAGGGCCGCAGCCAGAGGGCCCCCCATAATGTGGCCACCAAGGCCGCTCACAGTCGAGCCCAGCCCACCTCTCCTGCCTGGCCAAGGCCCTGTCCCCTCACTATACTCACTATACTGACCTCCTTACTCTCCGCAGACTGCTCAGGACCCACACTCGCCCCTCGTCTGTGCGTGGGCTCTCTGAGTACCACAGACCCGGCAAACCCTGGGACAGCAAGTGTGACCCAGAAGTTCAAAGTTGCACAGACCTGGGCTAGCGCCTTGGCCCTGCCACTTACTGGCAGTGCCTCTGCCCTCTGGGCCTCACAGCCCCGTACGAGACTCGACCAACGACACGCCCGGGGCCGTGGGCCAGCTCAGTGCCCAGCACGTGGTCCACAGTCGGGAAGGTGGGTTCTCCTCCCGCGTTCCTGCAGCACCTACACGCCTCACCACAGCACTTAACACCGGCCTGCTCTATTGTTTTTATCGCTTTATGTGCCTGTTTTCCCAGCTGGACCATCAAGTTCCTTCCGACACATGCATTACTTGCTTTTCTGACTTCAGATCCATTCATTCATTGTAGGAAATGCAGAAAACCTATTACATTCCAAAAAAGAGAGTAAGCCACCTACAGTCCTCCTTAGATAACCACCGGAAACATTTTGGATGACCCCCTTGCACCTCTTGTGCAGAGAGGTTTTCTTTTTTGAAAATTAAGATCATGATGCATATGGATTTTTGTGTCTTGATTTCTTCACTCAACAATCCAAGGTGAGGTTTCTCCACATCAGACATTCTTCAAAAACATTTTTTTAACATCCACCTAACACTCCAGCATGTGGAGCACCATCACTGACTCAACTGCCACCCCGTGAAGGGAGGTCAGGTTCAGTCCCTAGACAGGGAGACCTGCACCAGCACGCGTGGAGCTACCAACTGTCCCACCATGTTAATCAAATGCATTTCCTCCCTTCTCCTAAGAAAGCCCATTTCCCGTGGACAAAACTTGGGGTGAAAAACGGAACTGGCTGTGATATATGAGCCAGTGTTGTGGGCTGGCTGGCAGAGGCGGGAGCCAGATTCTTGGGCCCTGTCTCCCAGGGCCTGGCGTCGGCCAGATCAGCTAAGGGAACACCCGGCAGCCCCTGCTGCCCTGGCTGTGACCCCTCCAAATCGAAGGTGCTTTCTGCCCATAGGCAAGGGAGTGTGAATAAAGTTCAAGGTGCAATGCTGGTCCAGCTCAGTCATCCCATCACAGGAGGAACAGCCCAGAGTAAGAGGATGTTGGACCTAGACAAGACCAGACCTAGGAGGGCATGACAGAAAGTCTTCAATTTTCTAAGGGGCGTAAGTGTGTTCTCTGTGGCCCAAAAGGTACACCTGGGGCCAAGGGACAGAAACTACAAGGCAACAGATATTGGCTGAGCCTGAGCAACGCAAAGAACGAGCGGCAACTACTTTGTAAGGTGGTGAATCCTCTGTCACTGGACAGCATCAGGGCCAAGATTATCTGGAAGGGCGTCAGGCACAGATGATGAGACCCGCACGATGGTGAAGCCCCTCCCACCCTGACACGGAGCTGTAGGACCCCGCCACAGGGAAATGCTACAGCAGCGCATTATCTGTGAAACACTCTTCATGTCCATATGTTCCTCCTACATCTAGAGCCCAGCTCCCTGGAAGCTACTTGTTCATCTTGTAGAACACTCTCCCGGGCATTTGAGAACCAAGAAAAACATTTGCAACCTACTGAAAACCCAACTACATGGACATATACCACAGCTAACGTTACGGAAATTATACCATATGCACCGAGAGAATGTTTCTAAATAAAAATGCCCCCATTCTTGTGTGTTTTTTCCTTTTTTCTGGTTGCTAAAACAATTAGCCTTACAGTCCATCTGGCAATTTACATGCAATTACCCATGATGCTTTGCATGGCTCCTCAGGCCACTCTAGGTATCAGAAGTAACATGCTCAACTGAGGTGTAATCAGCATTCCTTCCTGTACAGACTCTGCCTGCCAGTGCCCCACCGGAAACGAGAGAGCAGTGACGAGGAACAGCTCGTGCCCAGGGCAACAGGAGGAGCCTAGAAAGGTTCTGGAAAGACTGAGCTGCGGGCCTCCCTCGATGAGTGTCCTTCCCCGAAAGAAAGACACATTCTAATAGAGGCCCTGCATCCTGTGTGGATGTTTGGCTCAGGGCCAGATTTACCAAGATGCCCACCTAGCTACTTTCTGGGCATGAGCACAGGGAGGGGCAGGTAAGCGGTTTTAAGAGTCTTGATGTTCGAAGGTTGGGAACCTTACCCTTTCCAAAATTAGCAGGAGGAGGGTTGAGAAGTCAAGAGCTCAGCCTCTAAAATACTGAAGCACAGGGAGGGGGACGCTGTGAAGTCCACAGCCTCCTCACCCTTGCCTGACAGCTGGTCTGGTGAAGGGGGCGTGCTGGGAGAGGGAAGGTCCCTCAGCACTCAGCACCAGAGGCCAACTGCCCCAGCTCACTGGCTGAACCACCACCTCTATCCTGGGTTTGTCGGTCTTCCCCCAGCACCGTGGGGAGTCAGGGGTTAGGTTATAAGAACCATAAATATACCCAGGTTAACTTAAAAAAAAATTACTATTTAAAAAACTAAGATTTTTAAAAGCTGAAAAATAACTGGCCCTAAGCTGGCTTTGGAAGGGGGGTTTGCTACAGATTTTACTGTCTGCCCTGGAGATGGAGATGGCCCAGGTGAGGCAGGCCTGTCCTAGTGAGGGTTCCTCCTGGCAGCCCCAGGCCAGCACCCTGGGCAAGCTGTTATTCAGAAAACACCAAATGCAAGCCCATCAGTGGGAAACCCAGAGGGACCCACACTGGAGCTAGGAGCTCTGGGCTGATTGACCCCAACCCTTTCACTTTACCATCTCTGGAAGGGCTTCCAGGAGAGGGAGGCTCATGGGTACCCTGCCTGAGCTACTTTCTGGACTGACAGAAGGAGCACTGGATCCTAAGTCCAGGGTCCCAGCCAGGCCCAAGCTCCACAGGCAGCCTGAGGAAAAACACCTAGATTTTTCTTTTTCTTTGACATCTTGCGTTGTGTAAGAAGACAGTATAAAATGATACCTCAGAAAAGCAACTGATCCTTCAAACCGCCAATTCAGCCTCTCCTCTGGGCCATCCCTGAGGTTAGGATTCCCTGAGGCTGCACGGCCACATTCCCCACCCCGGATGCTTGGCCTGGGCTGGGCAGGGAAGAAGCCTTTCTGCTGGACAATAAAGGAAACTTCTGGTATCCAAGAGAGATGGGACAGGGAATCACCACAGGGAACCTGGCTGTCCCGTCCACCAGAACTCCCAGTGTCTGACCCAGAACAAGACGGCCTTGAGACCTCACCGCACAGCACATGGTCTGAAGCCCGAGAGGGGGACCAGCAAGGGGCAAAGGTCTGCAGGCAGGTATCCTACCTCTCGGGACACAGCCTTGCAAAGAGCCCGCCCGACCGAACTGTTTCGGGGAACAAAGTTGAAGGCAACAGAGTTTAGAAAGAAGGCACACGACACTCGGCTGATTTCCCGGATGTCTAAGTCACTTCCTTCACGCTTCGCTGGGATGCAGGTCTACGTACTGTTTCACACTCCAGCAGGGGCCACGGGAGATCAGAGAAGCCCGGTTCCGCGGGGCTGCACCCCACCCCTGAGGAGGCCTCCGGGCACTTACCAGGAAGCGGACATCGTCAAAGCCATTCAGAAGCAACTTGCTCTCATACTGCTGCAGCCCCACCGCCTCCAGCCACTCCCCGACGCTCTGCTCCAGCGTCCGCGAACCTGACGAGAGAGGAACCGGCAGACGCTTGAAAAGGGAAAAACCATTAAGGCGGTAGCAGCGGCACTCTGAGGAAGACAGATGGCACTGCCACATCATAGTCATTACCATAAAGCAGCCAGACTATGTACAAGAGACCAGAGGGCAGAGGACCCGCAGCTCCTCTTCCGGGTGCCGGCCAAGGGCAGGACGGCCCGGGCTGCACACCGCCCCCCCCCCCCGCCCCCCAGTCCGAGCTGCTCCGGGGCTGCGGCGGCACATGCACGGTCGCCGCCCACAGGTCGGGGGGAGTTCCTCGTCAGCGTTCACACTGAGGTATTTCAGGAAGTCTGTTCCCACGGGCACTAGAGGGGCTGGGGGGCTCCTCTCATCCATGCAACTTCTGGAGCCCCCGTGGGGCCATGGGCGAGGGGCACGTCCTGTGACCTTGCAGCACACACTGGTCAGGAGGGCGCACGCATCTTCATGCAGCTGAGGGACACAGGCACACAGCGAGGGCTCCGGGAGGGAAGCAGCGGCGGCTGTTCACGGGGACCCAGCACATGCAACGCGAGCAGCACAGAACCCGGCAGGGGGAGAAAAGAGACTTTTACTTGTTTTCCCCCAGCAGTCCCGGAATAAGCAAACCATGGCCACCGGCCCTTTGTGCTCAGAGGCTCAAGGCAGAGGGGCCGAGAGTGCGGCGCCTGGGCCGCGCGGCCCGGGGATCGGGCTCAGGTGCGGCTCAGCTGTGACAGCGACATCACACTCCTTCGGGCTGCGCGGCCGGCGGGGCCAGGAGCCCAGGCCACAGCTAGACTCTGGCTGCTGGCGAGCGGGGCGTCTCCCGCGCCAGGGCGCTGTCTGAAGGGCTGCCTTCCCGGGCCGGGCTCTCTTGCCGGGGCTGGGCATTCATTTTCCTCTTCTGAGAGTGGCTGTTCCTGTGACTCGCCTGCCTGCTCAGGTGGAAAGCAGGCAGGCAGATCCAGTTCTTGGCTAAAGAAGACAAAACCCAGCCCGATGAAAGAAAGGGGAAAAGGAAGCGGTCCTCTGTCAGCTGAGCTGTGGCGGCTTAAGTCTATTCACGTTCGGCGCTGTTCTCTCTTTGGCTGAGTGATAAAGACAGCAACTGTCTTCCCAGGGTCTCCGGACCTTGACGTTCTCCTCGGAGGGCAAGTGTGGAAGGGACGACATGTATCTGCTCTGCTCCTCGCGCCGGATGGGGGCGTGTGGTGGGGTGGGGAAGAACAGAGTTCAGCCCTCCCTGCAGACCTGAGCTGAGCCCCTAACCCCCACCTACTTCTCTGGATCTCCTGGGCAAGAACAGATAAAAGAAGGGGGAAAAAAAAAACAAACAAAGAGGAAGGGAGGAAAAAGAAGAACCAACTACGAAAACATCACCTCCAGAGAACTCTTGACACGGTGAAAGTCATTCTGTTGTTTTCCCGGCACTTTCTGCCCTTCAAGGCAGGTCAAGGCCAACTGGCTTGGTGGTCTAGGAGCCCCGGGTGACCCACTGTCCTCGGCTCCCCCTCCTCTGTCCTCTGCAGAAGAGCTGGTGGTCAGGGACCCGGCGGCCGTCCGACGCACGCTGCAGCAGCACTCCGAGACGCTGGGTCCCCTGCCCTTGAGTGGGGCTGACTGCTCCAGGGAACCTAGGCGGCGGGCTCTTGTGTGCCCACGAAGTCAAGTGTCCCCGGCTGCTGATTCATGCCTGCTTGTAATCCCCTAGCCGGGCAGCTGTGGTCCTGGCTGCTCCCGGTGGATGTGTGCGCTCACAGAACCGCAGCAGAGTGCTTTGTCTGGAGGCTCCTGGGCTCCACGCTGCCTGCTGCCGGCCCCACAGCCCTCGCTCGCTCTCATAATGTCTGGCCCTCCCCTTCTCCCCTCCCCACCCTCCTCCCTTCCACGCTCAGGAAAATACATCAGGGATCGGACATCGGAGCAGAAGCTGCTGCTGCCGCCGCCGCCACCACCGAGGGAAGAGGACACAGCAGCACAAGCACCAGAGCAAAATGACAGGTTCCCCGGCACCTCATGTCAGCCGGCACACATACGTATGAAAGGCGGAGATGGGGAGACTCTACCTGCAGCTCAAGGGGCTGGAAACAGCTTATCGGGGACAGAGAAGGCACATTCCTACAGTTTGGGCCAATAGTTTCTAGGACAGCCAGAGAAGGGGACAGAGGAGTGACACAGCCCTGAGGGCACAGCCCACAGGTGAAGTGACCCCCGCCCCCACTCACCACGTGAGAAAGATTGTGCCTCCCTGCCAAGAGGACAAGCCATTGGGGCATAACAAAAACAAGTGACGAAATAAAGACGGTCCACCTAATATTCCTCAGGTGAGCGAGTGTACTCAACACCTTGGGAAGAGACTTCTCCCTGGGCCCGTCGGAACCCAGGGGAGAAGCACCAGGCCCAGAGCAGGCTCCTCACTATCTAGAGGAGGGCATGGGATGGGAGGCACTAAGGAAAAAGGCCCAAACCCCAAGTACAGCTGTGAAGACAGAAAATGTAACATGTAGAGACAAAGACCCAGGGCCCACATGTCACCCTCTAAACGTGCTGGGGGATGCCTATAGCCCAACACACTGTAGTTGGCCTTGGTGAAGAAGGGGGCTCTGTGTGCAGGGAGATCAGGCCCCAGAGGAGCCTGCAGTGAACGGCTACTCAAGAGCTAAAACGGTTGGCTTTAGCAAATGAAATCAAGTGATCTCTTCCGCTGCTTGACAGACAGGCCTTTGTTGAAGGCAGCCAGAGGCCCGGGCTAGTGGGAAGGCTCCCCCTCCCGGGACCCCTGACAGTGGAATGAGTTGTGAAACCTGTCTGTTGGGGATTTGGGTAACTAGCTCCAGTGCTGGAAGCTCAGGGTCCCAAGGCCCAAGACAAGAGTAAGACTCCAGTTCCACGTAGGGTCTCGCCCTTCAGGACACGATCCTCTGCGAAACCAGTCACACTGAGCAATCCTGTGCTTAGCTAATGGCTGCCTGCCGGAAGGCCTGCTCCTCCTCCTCCAGGCTGGCAATGCTAGAGCCCAAGCCTCTTCTCCTAGAGCCAGAAACCTAAGGACAATCTGGACCCTGCTACTGACTATCCAAAGTAATCAAGAATTCTGTTCTCGTCTGAGCTGAAAGCTGGTGCTCCCCGAGGTCCTGGGGAAAGCCCCCTCCCGACCCATCGGGTGGAAGACAGAGTTCAGGGGAAGAGCTGAGTCTACTCTCTCCATGCTTCCTGGCCTGGCAGCAGTCCAGACACAGGGGGCTGGGCCTCTCTGCGGCACGGGTGTGCCCACCCTGGACTCTCCTAAGCTGCTGTATGGAGGATGGCTCAACTCAGCGGTGCTAACACAGGGCTGTATGCTGGGATCCAGTGACGCAGGGGGGTAACCAGACCACCTCTCACCACTCACACGGGTCTGTGGGGGTAAGAATGGTGGGTGGGACCCACAGGGCAAGGAAAGAGCTCAGTGTCACCACCCCGAAGGAGAAGGGCTCTTCCAGAAATGTGTTTTCCAGAGGTGCTGCCACATCTCCTAATTTACCAAAGTTGAGAGGTAATGGCCTGCTCTGACCCACACTCTCAAGCACATGCGCTCCTTGGACATAGAGGGGTACAGGGAAGCAGAAAGCAGCTTCAACTGAACTATCGATCCCATTCCTGACTGTCCCCAAAGCACAGCTTTGAAAACTAGCAACGGTCAGTATTGAGCATCTATTCCCAACAAACACTTGGCTCTTGATAAAGCCCGCACACAACAGAGTGTGAGATTGTTTATCTGAGTGTGGAGCCAGCACGTGGAAACAGAGCCACAAACTCTTAGCCAGAAAAGCCACCTCTACAGACCCCAGCATGAGCCAAGACTGAAAGAGATGGACCACACCGGGCTGGGCCCTCTCTGCTAGGAGCCAGGGAAACAAGGTTGCTGGAGGGAGGGGGCTCCAGGACCCCAGCTGGACGAGTGGTGGAGGGAGACAAGCCAGGGGAGCAGATGCTCCTCTTCTCTAGGTTTTTCAATACGACTAAGTAATTATTTCATGGACAAAAGACGAGCAGAGCTACCATTTACCTCTTTTGCTCAAGTTTTTGTATCTGGTACTCATTCCCAACAAACCTATGAGGTAGGTACTATTATCAAATGTTGTAGCTCGGGAACTGCGGGCTCAGAGAGATTAAGTGACTCGCCCAAGACCTGTAAGTATCCAGAAGCAGAATTTGAACCCAGGGCTGAGGCTTCAGAGCCCATGCTCTTTCCATAAGCACCGCGGCCTCAGCAGCAACTTTCTCCCCAAGCTGCAACTAGAGGTGTCACTTGGGCTAGGAGGCCAATCCGGGCTGGAGCCTCCTGAATGAGCAGGGAATCCCACCCCTTCAGTTAGAGAGGCATTTCTCAATGACAGGGAGAGGCCAAGCCCCATGGAGCTGCTCTCAGCCTGGGAGTTCTGGTGGCAGGGGGTCTGCAGATGCTTGGGGGAAGGGATATGAGACTTGCTCCGGCAAAGAGGTACCTTTAGAAATGTCACCTCAGCTGAGAAAAGTAACATAACCACAATTCTATCATCAAGGAAAACAGCTCAGATATGGCCTCTCTAGGTGCCCACTTCAAACAAAGGAAATTGAGGCCGACCTCACCCTTGGGCTTTGAAAAGAAAAGCATGCCCAGAGTAGCGGTGATCTGGAGTAAAAATGATGAGCGACTAGGTAAATGGAAAAATGCAGAAAAAGACATAAGGAGGGGCACAAAGCCACCCCCTCCAGGTGACGCAGGCTAACAGTCTGACCCCACTGATCCAACCCAGTGCTCTGCTACCAGCATGGAGCAGGCAAACGCGAGCTACTTTCTCACGAAGGGCTAGTGCCACAGCTGTCTGGGAAGCGGGACAGACCAGCGTTGAGGTGCACTCCAATTTAAGCCCATCGAGAAAGCCTATGTTTACAGACATAATTATGGATAAGTGACAACCATTAACTTTAAAAAAAAACAACGAAACCTTCCTAATAGGTGGGCCTAAAATGCAACTCCCCTCCAATCCGTCTAAAATAACAGCTCGGTGGGCCATACAGATACCTGAGGTTCTGAACTGCAGGAGCATGGTGCGGGCTGAGGCTGACCTCTCTCACCCACCACATGTCTGTCTTCTGGGTCAGAGGACAAAAAACCTGAGCCAGAAAGGAGCCAAAGGTCTGTGTTCCACAGGGAAAATGGCTGCTTGGTACGATACCTGAGATCTTCTGCTGTTCCTGAGAAAAGTCAATCCCTTCGCCAATAGAGCTCATGATTTTCTCAATCTGGAACGGAAGAAAGAGGAACAAAAAGGAGAGGTTGTCAGGCTCAGGTTAAACATTGCCAGCTCACCATTAGCACCCACGGCGGGGTGCGAGGGTGGGGGAGGCCCTCCAGGTCTCTTCCAGATAATTCCAAGGTCCAGCACCAACCTGCAACGGATCAGAACTCTCTGCCGCTCAGATCAAGAAAGGCCCTTCTGTGACCACAGCCCAACGGGGGTGAAAGACAGGCTCCGAGGAGAGGGAGTGGGAAACCACCTGTGCTCAGCTGCTGGAAATGCCGGCGAATCTTCCTTCCGAGGCATTTATGTATCGCTCCCTGCAGCAGTTCCCCCAGCCCAGCAGAGACGGGGCACAGGGGGCAACAGCAGGCCAGGCCTGGCACATTTCACTGCTCACACCAGAATTTAAATTCCATGAGAGCAGAGACTTGGCCAACTTGGTTCCATGCGACACCCCAAGTGCCTAGAGCAGTGCCTGGCAAATGCTACCTTTCAACAGACAATTAATATTGCCTGGCTGCCAGCTCTGAGGGCTGAGGACAATTTTGAGAGCTGAGACAAGCAGAGAACCTGAACACGGGAGCCTCGTAGAAGTCAAAGTGAGGCAGGCATATAACTCTGATCAGAGAATCTTTTACTCCCTGAAGGTACAGAAATGTATCCTTCCTCCGGATCGTAGCAGAGCAAGCTGGTCTCGAAGCATCCAACGACTCCAGCACTGCCCCCTGTATGGACCACCTGTTCCAGCCATCTGGCTTTGGTCACCCTGAGCCAGAGCCAAGCCCCCCACTCCAGGAAACCTGGCCAGGGGCAGGGCAGGGCAGTAAGGAGGCGGCCACCTTCTCTTCCTCTCCTCCTCCTCTTTTGGGTTGCAGCGATAATGAGCTCATTCATGGCTCTTTTTCCAAAAAAAAAAAAGGAAAGAGAATCTTTCGTACCAGAGCTTGGATGTGTTTTCTTCTAAGTGCAAGTAAGGAGCCTGGGTCTGACAATCAAAACAAAAACAAAACCAAAAACCACCACCACCAACTTTCCATCCAGTCTCCAGCTGGCAGACAAAGATGGCGCATTTGACACCCAGCAGAAGAACACATCCTTCCCTTTGCAGCCAGGAGCTGTGGCTATTTTCCTCCGGCCACAGAAATGCCTGCCGGCTCCAGCAGTCACCTGATTGCCTGTTAACACGCACTGGGAACTCCATCCCTGAGCTCAGCAACAGCCAAGAGAAACACAACACAGCTGACCTGTGGAACAAGCGGAGGTGTGCCTCTGCTTACTGGCCCCACGGCGCAGAGGCCAGCACAGAAGTGGGCAACGCTACAGCAGGTCTGTCCCGCCCCCCGAAGAAAATGCCTTTCTCCTTCCCTTCCTAGCACATCACTTTCTTTGGCCTCCACACTCCTCCCCGCCCCCCGCCCTGCCCCATTCCAAGAGCTGCCTCCTTCAACAGGCAGCCTGGTGCAATCCCCACCCAAGTGGACAGGCAAGCACTTCCGTCTTTTCCCAGCCTCAGTGTTAAATCTACAAAAATGGGAATGCGTCTTGCCTCCTATAAAGAGCTGTTGTGTGGATTAAAAGTAGCCCGTCCATCAAGCATCCGGCCAAAGACCTGGCTCACAGCAGATGCCCAGTCAAAGGCTCGTTTGCTTTCCACTTCCCCTCTGTTTGCCTCAGAGCTCCAACTAGTAAAACCTTGTTGTTTTTAAAGTTAAAAAAAATATTCTTACTTGTATTGTGACAAGTCCTACATCTCCATGATTCAAGGTTCAAAAAGTACAAAGGTTATTCAGAGGAAAATCTCCGTCTCCCAGCTGTCTAGCTCTCCTGTCTGCAACCAGTATAACCAGTTTCTCAAGTATGCTTCTAGATGTGTTGCAGTCCCATGTGAGCAAACATATGAAGATATCCTACCCCCATACTGACAGAGGCAGTCTATATATGCTGTTCTGCATCTTCCTTTCTCTATTTAATCATACATCTTGGAGTTCTTTCCACAGTTCATAAGAACATTCTTTTTTTTTTTTAAATGGATGAGATGAGGTGTGTCATCCAGTGTGTGGCTATTTATTTAACCAGTCCCCTGGTGGGCACGTGTGTAGTTTCCAATCTTTTCGCATTCTCAACAGCGCCATGACGAACACTGTTCTACAGACATGTTTGTACATGTGTACAAGTGTATATGTAGGATAAATCCTAGTTCTCTCTTGACAGTTCTTCCAGGCACAAAATCTTGAGTTCGCAGCAGGGACCCCACAGGTCATATAATCCCAACTCCAACCCCACGTCCGATTTTGCTAAAGGTCTTCCAGAGATGGGGCACTTGCTAACTCTCCCCGTTAGTTCGCCCTATTTGCAGAAAGCACCAATTTATAACATCTGTCTTTTTATACATTCGAACCTTTTTTTATCCAACTTCAACCCACTGGTCTGGTTATTCCCCTAGAGCACCTCCTCTTCCTCAGGAAAGGCTTAGGGATATTTGCAGACAGCTCTTCCCTTCCAGGCCAAGCTGCTCCCCCACCCCCGGCTGGGGGATACATCAGTGCACAGGTCCCAAAGCCTGCATTACTCAGATCACAGAAGCCTCCGAGCTGGGCAAAGAGCAGGCACTCCCTACATACCTGCTGATGTGCCTTCCTTGTCCTACTCTATATTTATAGGAGAAAAATAGGGTGTTCAGGGGTACCTGGGTGGCTCAGTCAGTTGGGTGTCCGACTCTTAATTTTGGCTCAGGTCATCATCTCAAGGTCCTGAGATGGAGCCCTGCGTCTGGTTCCATGCTCAGCAGGGAGTCTGCTTGAGATTCTCTCTCTCCCTCTGCCCCTCCCCCTGCTCATGTTCTCTCTCAAATAAATAAATCTTAAAAAAAAAAAAATAAGGTGCTCAAAGTGAGAAAACTTTTTCCTACATGGAGGGGAGGATGGGTCCTATCCCTGGAATGGTTCCACCTGGCTATGGATCCGTCTTTCAGGCCAAAGAGAGTATATGTGGGAGAATCACCACTGTAAGAACCAGGAGGGTAGGAAGAAAGCGTGTTTTACTTGCCATTTTACCCCCTGGGCCTGGCTCTTGTTAAACAGGCAACTCACTCAATGAATGAAAGGAAGTGGGGGGGAGGGGTGTTTCCATTTACTCAGAGCCAGTAGTGGAAAAGCTGTTTTCCCAAGGCCATGCAGCATTATCAAGGGGGGGATAAGAGCTGAAATGGGCGATGACCCCAAGCCCCAAGGTAGCTTTTCATATAAAGTCAAGTCACCTACAGTACATGTTTCATTGTCCTCATAATCACCCAACACCCAAAGCCCCAGTGGACCTAACCAATCAACATCTCCTGGCCCAATTCATGAGATTTTACCAAAGGGCCTTTTGAAATCAGAGTGAACAGAGTTGAACACCCTGCTGCTTCTTTGCTCTGTTCCTTCCTTCCTGCCTGCCCCAGGAGTCACCCTCACACCAACTACAAAGGGCCAGGAACAGCCCATGTTTCCACAGCCCACCCTCTGGCAGGGTGCACAAGGACACTCACAACTGTTTCATGGAAACTATACACTATGCTTTGCTGTCCTGTGAACTGTATAGCTAAGTCACGCTGAGAAGATTCTAGTTTGTACAGGAACCAGGAGTACCCGGCAGTCAATGGACAGCTTACAACCCAGCACCGCTTCCTGCCTTGGTGGCGACACAGGGCTAGGAGGAATGTGGCAATGAGGAGGTCCTGTGTGGGCAGAGACTGGCAGGTGCCTGGCCCGACACCGTAAGCACTGGGCTGCCTGGGGCTGTGATCCTGCCCAGCACCTCAGCCTGGGCCTGGGAGACAGGGAGGAGCTGGAGCTCATCTTCTGTCTCCGCCACACCCTCCATGGCCCAGAACCAGCAGAGACAGAATATGGTCATTTCAGTCTAGACAAAGAAGAGCTGTCAGAGAAAACAGATACCATTCCGATCTATATACTTTGTGTAGTTTCACCATCTAGGCTTGAGTTAAAAAAACCAATCCGATTAGGCTGTTTTCCCAGAAATGTTCTGCATCTCAGGGGAGAAAGAGGCAGATGGAATGTCATGGAAGGGCACAGTTCAATGTTCTCTTTTCTGTTGTGGAGGGTCAGTGACATCTTGGGGGAGAGACAGACAATGCCCGTACTTTAATCCTGCACTTCACATAAACGCTATAGGGAACTTCTGTTTGTGTTTGGTAAAGTAAGGCCTGAAATTTATCACCATAATGGATGCATGTATTTTAAAAATGCTTGGAAATACTCCATTTTCAGACTGCATTCAGGGCTATCCTATTTAGACTCTCCCCTCCCAGCGCCACCACGGATGTATAAAACATATTCCCCATGTGGCTGAGAACAAGAACAAATACAAACACTCAAGACACTGCTGCTGAGGTCTGCTGACAGGTACTTGTTCAGAACACAGGCTCCTGGGTGCTCAAAGGCTGGTAGTGGGAGGTGATATTCTGTATACAGATAAAGAGGCCTCCATTCCCTATCACTATATCCTGGCTTCCAGGAACAAGTCAGATTACATTAGTCTTTTCACTGGCTATCAGGAGCTAGGGGAGGGAGAAGACTGCTGTTGGGGGCAGAAACACTTCTTTAGGCACAGGGAGTCCACAGGAGAACCACGAGCCCCGGTGCAACTTGGCATCAAGGCCTCTATGAAACCCCCCTTCCAGAAGTTAGAAGCAATGGCTATGTTCAGGGGCTCCAATTTGTAGCCAAATATTGGGAGAGCAGTAATCAGTCTGGTCAAGATGCCCGTAAGGGGGGCCTAATGGGGAGAAGGAAGGGAAAGGGATCACTTCCTCCTACCTTCTTTTGGGGCAAATGGGAACATGAAGGGAGAGGTTTTTGCAATTCACCAGCCACTAAATTTGGCTCTTGGTGTCAGGCATTCCCTTCCAATCCTCCTTCTGCTGCTTGGGGAGCTCTCAGCTCCCTAGGAGCTCCCTCCCACCAGTTGGAAAATACATACCAGTCCCCCTGGGCCTGTACCGCCAGGGCTAGAGACCCTTCTACCTCTCCTTCTCTACCCCAATGCTTAATACCTTATTGGCCAAGAAACACGCTCTGGTTTGCGTTGTGACTTCCCTGATTCACTGTTTTATGATGTGTCCCACAGACACTATAGAACCACTAAGGGTAAGGACCCTGGTTCATACTGTGTCTTTTAGATCCCACACGGTGCCATGCACAGGCAGAGCGGGCCCACTGGAGGTGGCCGGTGACCAAGAAGAACAGCTAGGCTTTGTTAAATGCCCACATCAGGCTAGTCACCTCACCACTACAGTCAGGGGAGAAAGGCAGCCAGCACTTCTGGCCCCCAGTCTGGGTTCTCCAATGTTCCTGCGCTGCTGGCACAGACATCCCACACCCTATACCCACCACCTGGCCCCTGCCCGCAACAGCCGCGCAGAGCCTCAACTCGCTGCCAAGCAAACACGTTAACCCATTTTTCAGGTGAGGGGACTGGAGCCCTCCTCCGAGGGCAGAATCCCAAACTCCTTGCCAATGGCACACCTCTCCCTTCCGCGAAGTGCCAGGGGTGGCCGAGCCTGCTCCCTGGGGAGCCCGAGCTCCCTGCGTCAGAGTACCAAGGGGCAGACCCTCTCCTCTGGCCAGACGGCCTTGCTTGGACCGTGCTCCCCACTCCTCGGAGCACAGGGCTAAGGAACTGAGCCCTAACCACTCAGTCTCTCTGGCTGCTGTGCCCGGGCCATCAGGCGACCGCTGACGCGCCAGTCGGCTGGCTCCTCCGGCTGGCTCCTCCGGCTGGGCAAGGAGCCCTAAAGCCGGCTGACAGCTGCACTCCCGGGCCCCGGAGCCACGTAAGAATTCATAACCACCTCAGTCTTCACTGCCTCTTCACAGGAGACAGACTGGCGGCCTAGAGTGGGCTTTGATTCCACATTTGAGAAAGGGTCACTGACCAGGGTCTGGGGTTACTCTTTTCCCTCTCCCCCCGCCCCCGAGCAAATTGCACAAGGCCTCGGGAAAGACAGAGATGGATTGAAGTAAATTATTTGTCCTCATTTTCTAACCTTGTCAACTGCTTTTAGGAGAGGGAGGCAGGAGAGGGTGGGGGAGGAGAGAAGAGCGCAGGGAATGAATCAATGTCTGCCAACAGGCTCAGGGCTGGCCTTCCGAGGCTGAGAGGAGGCTGAGGCTGCGGCGGCAGCTCCGTTAACAATGAGTAACTTCTCTTCCCCAGAGCACACTGTTGGCGGGGGCTTGATTTGTCTCATCACAGGGGGCATGCAGATTGCCGCTGTATTTATGGTTGTACCCCCCACTTGAATCCCCCGCTTTCTCCCAGGCTGGGAGAACCACAAAGTGGTTGTTTGAGCAGTGTTTTGTGCTTGTGAGGCTGACGGTCTCACAGGAAAGCCGGTGCGCGCTTGCCCCAGGCAAGGCTGGTGAAGAGGGGAAAGCCAGAGACACTCCTGCTTCCCCATGGCACCTGAGTCCCCCAACCCCCCTCCTCTTTCCTCATTTTTACCTTTCACACACCTCTTGGCTTACTGACTGGGCCTTGCCCCTGGAAGCTGCTGCCACCCCACGTCTCCCAGCTGGCCAGGAGAGACGCATGCTCCAGACGCGGCACCTTGACAGGGAGGAAGACCTTCTGGGCCAACAACCCTTGCCAATGACCTTTTCACCCTAGAGCAGCTTGCTACCCAGGCAATCTTTAACTCTAAGCCCCAAGAAACTGCTGAAAGAAGAAAAAAGTTGGGAGACCTAGATTCCAATTAACTTTATTATTGCTTGCCACATAACTCTGGGTTATGTGCCAAATACTGGCTTTAATAAGTGGGACAAGAATCTGAAAGATTAATGAGGATTATGTATCTGGGTTCTATTCCAATGTACGCAATCTACTTTCTATCCAGGAGGAGGCTTGTTTGCGGAGAGCGGGGAGGAATGCGGAGGAAGGACACACACCTCAAGGAAGCTGCGGTTCTCTGGCACACCGGGCAATCGGCTTCGTGGACCTGCCTTGGTTTTCTATCACAATCACCACCACCGCCACCAAGTAACCTTCCCTCGCTCCAATTCTTGCACAGAGGCATACTGGCTGTGCTGTCAGCCTGGCTATGGATTAAGCCAGCCCAAAGAAGACACCCTAAATTTCCATTCAGAATGCATTTCCTCAGCAGTGTGGCCCAGGAAAGGGCCCCACATCTGCTGGCTCCTCAGATTCTGCAGGGGAACATCTGCCTCATAATATCAGGGGAGTCAGATGTAAAACTCGGAGCACCAAATTACATATACTTAAGGTGTAAAAAAAAACCCAAAAAACCACATATATATTAAAGAAATACACTATCCGTATCCATCAGCTGCCCTGAGATTTTTCTGCAGCTTACCACTCCTGTCTCTGAAGTTACAAAATAGGAAGAAGTTGGATAAACGAAGTTGACAGAGTTCTCAAAATTCATTATAAAGCACTAGTTAAAATCCTTCAGATGAGGCTGTTAAAAAACAAAATTCAACTGAGTAAATTTAAAGATCTAATTGGCTTTGCTAAATGATTCATGAATCAGGCAGCATCCCATCCAGCAAGTAGAGGAGAGCTCCAAAGAGCTACAGAAAGGGAAAGGATTTTAAAGGCAGGACAAGGAAGTCAAAAACAGAAAAAAGGATTATTTCAGGTGAGGTCACCTTCCTTTGGGGACAAACGGGTCTTAGTAGGTAGATTACCTCATCTTTCTTTGGGGAATGTGACAGATTACCTAATTGGTGCTGACCAGAAAAATTCCAGAATGACCCATGAAGGGTACATTTCTAGGGAAGGTGGAAAGTGCAATTAGGTTAGGTTAATTAAGACCCAGTCTGGTGACTTGGCCTAAGGGATGCCATTTTGGACCTGTGGTTTTCTTTTTAATAAGCCTTACACAAAAGCGCACATACTGCATTGATCCCACTTATGAAGTTCTAGAACAGGCAAAACTAATCTAGAGAGGTGGAAAAATTTCAGAAGAGTAGTTGTTGGGGGTAAGGGAGTGGTAAGGAGTGACTGGGAAGGGGCATAAGGGAACTTTCTGGGTTTATGGCAATATTCTGCATCTTGAGAGGAATTTGGGTCACACAGACTCAGGGAATGGTAGAGTTAAGTCTTATGCATTTCACTTTGTATACATTTTACCGCCTCTTCCCCCAAAACCCTATGAATAGATATCTATCAAACTCTAGTTAATAGTATGCATGGTTAAGCTGTTTCGGGATGAAATGTATGATGTCCGCAAGTTACTTCAAAATTCATCAAAAAATAACCGTTTTCTAAGTGGACTGAGGGATGGATAGATATGAAATAAAACAAGTGCAGTAAAATGCAATTGTAGAATCTAGGCTCTGGGTGGCGGATAGGTAGCCACTATTCAAGTCTCTTTCAAGTTTTCTGCATGTTGAAAAATTTTCATAATAAAATACTGGGGAAAATACTTCTTTCAGGATCAAATCTTTCAGAGAATAATAAATTTTAAGATCAACACTGATTTGAGTTTCACCATTTGTAATGAACTCTGCTCAACATGCTAATAAGCAGAGACATGCCCAGCAGGCAAAGGAAACAAACAGAAAGGAATGTGGGAAAGCTGACTTCACCATTATTCCGTGTCACCAAGCTTTCACGGTGAAGGGCTCTCAGCACAGCTTCTCTGTTGTGGTGTGGCTTTCTCTATTCTGGAACCCAGGCTAACCCCAGTCTTGACAGTCTGAAAACTCAATTATCAGTGTTCCCAGGGATGAGCAAACCCTGGGAAACTGGTTCGTATTAATCCGACTCAAAAGACACTGATCCCTCCGCTGGTGACTTACTTTAGCATGGTAAGCAGCGCATTAGAATACTCAGCTAAGAGAACGGGCTTGTAGCCTCTATAGACTGACATCAATAAAATGAGATCAAATCCACCCTCAGAACACCGAGGGAACAAGGGAAAGGTGGGTGGACTGTGTTGAGAGCTTATTAAATTATCCCTTTCCTACTCCGGGAGGTCATCGTTCCTGAAAATTGAATTCAAGTGCTCACAGCAAGGTACCCTTCTCCTTGGAAACTACTTTTGATCAACAATGTTATCATTCGAGCTTTCCAGGGTTATTAGGTTCTGGGGCCAGGTTCTGTCAGTGGGACACTCTGCACTGGGCACCAGCTGAGTGTCCTCCCAGTGGTTCAGTTCATCCTCACATCCAGCCCAGGAGAGAGCTCTGATTCTGCCCACTTTACAGAGGAGGAAACCAAATGCTAGAGAAGCTAAATAATGTCCATGGTCAGAGTCCTAGAAATACATGACTAGTGCCCAACTCATTATCTTTTTTTTTCTTTTTAAAGATTTTATTTATGTGACAGAGAGAGAGACAGCGAGAGAGGGAACACAAGCAGGGGGAGTGGGAGAGGGAGAAGCAGGCTTCCCGCGGAGCAGGGAGCCCGATGTGGGGCTCAATCCCAGGACCCTGGGACCATGACCTGAGCCGAAGGCAGACGCTTAACGACTGAGCCACCCAGGCACCCCAATTCATTCATTATCTTTGTAACTCACGCTGTCCAGCTTATTTAGGGCTTAGCTTCTACTCTATTAAAGCTCAAAGCACAATTTCAAATATACGGGGTTGAGAACACCGAACAGGGTCTGCACAGTAGAAGAAAGAACTGGAACTTTGGAATAAAAAAAAACCTGACTTTAAAATCTTCTTAAAATTAGTTGTGGGACCTTAGATAAGCCATTTAACTTCTCTTTCAATTTCCTCTTCTATTAAGTGTGGAAAAATTCCTCACTCATGGGATCATTGCCATGGGCAAATGACTCGACCCCTCTTCAGGCCTCAGTTTCTTCAAAGGCTACATGAAGATATAACACAGGGCCACTGTAAAGTTGTGGGACAATGTACAAGAAGTCCTAGTGCAGGGGTGCCTGGGTGGCTCAGTTGTTAAGCGTCCTGGGATCGAGCCCTGCATCGGGTTCCCTCCCCTGCTTCTCTCTCCCACTCCCCCTGCTTGTGTGTTCCCTCTCTCGCTGTCTCTCTGTCAAATAAATAAATAAAATCTTTAAAAAAAAAAAAAAATAAGTCCTAGGGCAGAGTTTGGTTCCCAGAGGGAGCTGTGATGACGAGTTCATTGATTATGACACTTGAGCAAGCTCCGCACTGTCTAAAAGACGTGGGGTCTTCATGTGACTCATCCATTCCCTGAAAGACATCACCCTATAGGTGAAGACAAGCTTCTTGCTACTGTAAGCACAGAAAATGAGATTTGCTCCTTCTCCAAAGGCAATGTCTGTCTGCCCCTGTTACTGGGAAGTTTTGGTGTCCCTGCCATGTCCCGGGGCCACAGCAGAAAGTACTAAGGAACATTTCAAAATGAAGTCCTTGGAAAAACAGGGTTGAGCCTAAGAGTCATTTAGTTTTCACTCTGGAACCCACCTGACCAGATGGAAGTCTTGCTTACCCTGAGAAACGTCTATGGTCCTTGTAAGAGCACCGATACCAGGCAAACGGCCGACGTAGTCCTACTCTGTTGCTCCCCTCAATTTCTAGAGATTAGAAAGGGTTTGCACTCATGATTCACATTCATCTGGTTCCAAAATAAACAGAATTCTACCTTAAAAACAAGTTAATCAAAACCTAGGTTCCTTTGTTGTTTTTTGTTTTAAAAAAAAAAAAAAAGGACAAACCAGAGGGAAAGGGCTTCCTTCTGGCAGAAAATGTTTAGAACGTGCTGTGGGAACAATAGCTCACTTCCTGGACACTCAGCTGGAGGCTGCTTCTCCATTCAGGACAAAACATTTCATGGGAGGGAGGTGCCGCCTTTCTAGAAGGCAGCTCCTTGGCAAGAACACGGGGGGGACCCACGACAACACCCGAGAGAGGAGAGAGAGGAGAGGAAGCAGGGTCTCAACTCAGCCCTGCAGAGGTGGAGGTGAGGCCTAGAGGCTGTGGTGCTGTCGTCAAGCCCCAGGCCTCTGAGAGAGCTCCTGCAGGGCAGGGTCAGCAGGCAGTAAGAGAGGCAGACTGTGGAATCAGCAGGGCCATCTGTAACAGAGATCACAACACCTAGCTCGAGAGAGTCCGGTAATGACCTCTAGCTAGCTGACCGAACTGCACACCATCTATTCCCTCAGGGGACTCATGCCCACATTCCCAGGCGATTCTCTTGAGCACACTCACGGGTCCTCTGCTTCTACCCACTGGGTGTTCCGCTTACCAAGAATCAGTTGGGATCATTTCTAAAACTGTTTAAGATGGCTGTATATTTGTTGATGAAAACAGAAAATTTGATTAAACATTACATAAACGATGAAACAAGCACAAAAACAGCGGTTTCTGTGACAACCAAGGAGATGCTCTGAGGAGACTCAATAACAGAAATCATTTTTTAAAAACGTGCTCTTGGATTAGGTGTCGTTGGAGAAATAAATTATAAAACATTCTAAAAGGATTCCGTACTCAGATTGTTTCACAAGTGGCTAAATTCTTGCTTTACTTTTAAGAAACTCAAACTGGAAGTTTTAACCAATGATGTTTTATGGGCGTGATTCATGTCATAAATAGTGGACAGAGAACTCCAGATTAGCAGGTCGACAGGGGAAGAAAAGGCCCTAGCTCCACATCGAAACACTGGCATGCACACCTATCCATTCGGGGTGAAATTAAAATGTTTGTATTCTTTTTAAAAATCACTTCCTCCTTTAACAGAGGTCTGTAATTAACCAAACAACCCCCGTCCCAAGTGTCCATGCAGAAAGCCCCTATGGGGGCCTGGCAGCCGCGCCCGATAAACACTAGCCCGTCACCGATACTGTGAGCCCCGCTGCGCCGTAATTCACAAACTGCTTTAGTTTTCAAGTAAGTCTCAACTACCAGAGACACAGAACCCCTCTCTGGCTCCTTTTTCCTGAAAAGCCTCTCCACTGAGGGCTGGTAAACAAACCCGGATGAATCTCAGCATACTCTCAGCCCTTCCTTCTTCCTCATCGCAGTCCCTGTTTGCACAATGCCCTACGCTTTCACTGATCAATGCCAGGGGCCAGGGCCAAACAGCCAGGGGCTGTGTGAGTAACAGATCAAAGGCATTAGCAAGTCATGGGCTCTTATATTCTATCAACTGAGGGGCTACCTCATGCAAGTCAAATTTCCAGCTGCAATTCACTCCCACACAGCACTTGGTAACGGGAACTCCTGGCAGGCCAGATCTCAAGCGGGGAGCACAGAGACAGAGAGTCGCGAGGTTAACTAAGACCCTTCCCCTCCACATGGTACCCTTTACCTACCCTGGCAGACCAGGGGGCAGGGAGGCAAAGCAACTGGAGTCCTCCAAGTCTCCCAGATGTGTTGTGAAGTTCAAGGGCATCCAAGCTCACCCTAAACAAAAAGCCTGAGCTAGGAACTAGTCTGTGTCCTGCCCCACCCATCAGGGAGTATAAAAAATGATGGGAATGGCCTCCTTATGTCCCCCAAATATACTCATGGAGGATAAGATATGTGGAAATACTCTGTGAGAATAAGCACATGGAGGATAATTATTTTTTGGGTAGGAAGGCAGAGCTTGAGACCAGGGACAACAGTGCACCTGGGATGCCTGGCCCTGGCTGGAGGCCTAATGGTGGTGCCCACCTCTTACCCCACCCTACCCACCAACCTCCATTCCTGCTGCTCCTGAGATCCCAAACCTGAGCCGGGTGGGCTTCTGCCTCATCTGCAGCCCCCAAATCGTCACCCTATAATTCTGTCCAGGACCAGCTCAAGTCACCTGTGCTCCTCCATGCTGTGTGCAGTCTAACATAAAAAAAGTTTTTGGGGTCAGAGCAAGGCTTTATCCTTGGTTTGTCCCTCTGGCAAAATACATAACCTACCTGAACCTTGCCTGTAAATATGGATGATGACACCTGCTTCGAGGTACGATATGGGGATTAAATGCGGTAACCCGGGTAGAGTGGCCGGCACACAGCAAGCGTTGGAAAAGCATTGGTTCCCTCCCAGCACCCTTTCTGGACTGACTGTGTCCAAGGTCTTTGTTTTAGGATCCTTGGGGCAGAGGCAGCCCGGCTGTATGTACTACACTAAAGCAAACACACTCACATAAATATCATCCAAGGATGATCCCTGGGTCCTTCGACATGTGCACACCACACCCCTTCAGCTCCGCTTCTATTTCCCACTGGGGCTCCTAGCAGGTACCAAGCACTGGGCGGGTTTAGTCAATACCCAGTGGAAAAACACCTGAAGAGAAAGCAGGTACATCTAACGGATTCTTAGGGAGAGATGTGTGTAGGACATACGTCTTTCTTGGATCTGAGATTTTTTTTTCCCGAAGAGGAAACGAGAGGAGGAAAGTGGTGGCTTGCCCAGATGTGTGGTATTTTTCCACCTAAGATGCCTCCAGCTGCATCCTCACTATTTCACTGCTGAGTCCCTCAGTCAACAACCTCTATTATCAGCCGTAGCTGGCCTCAACCACAAGCAACTGTGTTCATTCCTCTTGAAAAAAAGAATTATTTCTTAAATTCCAAAGGGTCTATTTTATAATATTATGATTTCAAACACCAGTAAGAAATGACCCATCCACAAGCCCACCACCCGCTGTAGGAAATAGAACACGGCCACGAAACAGCATGCCTTTCCTAGGCCACTGCCTCCCTTCCATGCTCCTCTGAGGCCACTGGCCTCTTGGATTAAATGCTATCACCCCCTTGCTTTTCTTTGGAGTTTACCATCCATGTCAGTATTCCTAAACAGTTTAAGTTGCCATCTCACTTTCTTGGCCTAGCACAACCTGATATCCTCGAATTAGCCCAATAAATTCTGGGACCAGGGCTCAAGGTCAGGGGCTCCTTTTGACCACAGAGGGAGTGGGAGGCTGTGGAAAGGACCCGGCATTTGAAGAAAGGACACTGGTAAAGGGAGAGCCATAAGCCCTTGCTTCTCACTGGGCTGGCAGGGCAGGGTCACACGTCTTCTGGGACTCCTGAGAGAAGCCATTCCCTATATGGGCAGCAGCATGAAACCGCTGTGGGATAAGCTTCACATTAAAGTATACAACCACACCGGGTAACCAGAATGAACACAGCCGTTTCAAAACAGTCTCAGTGAAGACCGCCTGCACCAGGAGAACCCCTGTGGACTTGCGCTCTTGGGCCTGTTACCAAGGGAGGCTTGCAATTACAGACTGCACGAATATTCTCAGGAAGCCCATCAATAAACGCAGCATACAGAGAGAAGAAAGGCAGAAAAGACAGGGCTGTACTCTCCACATTGCGAAACCTTTGCACTGGGAGATCCCCGGGCCACCCACCAAAAGATCATCTCCAGCCTCGGCCTGCACCAGGATTCCCGAGCAACCACAACACGCCAGTCTCAACTCTTTTGCAAGCATTTATCACTGTCAAGAACTCTCTAGGGGCTTTGCGTGCACGCCCAGGAGGTAGGGAGCCATAGCCTCAAGACAACAACTTCATGAGGAAGAAGTTAGAGGAGCCAAGGAAAGACCTGGTTTATTAATGTTTGAATAGGACCCAGGACAATTATTGCTTTAATATTTCCAATAACTTTATAACATCTCCATTGTTGGCTCTTTATTGGCTATTTCTTCTCGCCCCTGAGTTTTCCATTTTTGTTTTGTTTCACGAGCAGTAAAAAGGGGACTGTGTGCCTATTTCAGTTACAGCAAAACTGGGGAGACCCTGGGAAACTTTGTCCTTTCCTCACAGAGTGCTGGGCTAAGAGGAGAGAGGGAAGAGACAGGGGGCAGGCGGCCTGAACAGGTGTGCCAATCCCTCAGGTCTAGAAGGGAGAATAAATGGGAGAAGTGGAAGCTTGTTGAGACCCCCAAGAGTCCCTGGCAAAAGGTCAGGGGTCCCAGATGGGGCTTCCTGGTGCTACTGTTAACCGAGGTACAGGAGCCTTGTCTTCTAAGATTCTACCTCTTAACAAATCAAAGGCTTAAGCAACAAATGAATTGGTGTAGAGAAAGTATAAGTTTAGACTGAGGGAAGTGTGGTGTCCACTGTAACCATGATCAACAAGAGACTTGTTTTTCCCAAGTTTCTCTCAGCTCAGGCTGTATGTGTGTGCAAGTTTGTGTGTCTGCGTGCACGCACACGCATCAGAATCTCAAATATGCTCCTACACAGTTGAAAATAAACAGGATGGCCCTAGTCAAAACTGTGAAGTACAAAACCCCTAACCTCCTTTTCAAAAACTCTTTGCTCCCAGAAGTGGGAATAAGTGAGTACAGCTGGTGGTACGAGGATCAACAAACTCAGCCCTTGCGCCCTAACCAGTTTGGCGAGGAAGGAAAGGATGGCTCAGAGAGGTTAAGTAACTTGACCAAGGAAACGAGATGGGCAATACAGGGCCTAAACCTTGCTTCTTGCCTCTCTGCTGAGATACGCTACTGACTTTGCAAGTCGGGGAAGTGGCAGCACATGGAGCAACCTTTGTGGAAGATACTGAAGCCTCCCGAGGTTGGACCCTGAAGGGAAAGGGCCTCAGAGAGGGATGGGCGTTCTCACCCTTAGCTCTCTGCATCCCTGGGCACTTGCCTCTCTCAGGAAAATAGCTTCTGTGCAGAGCACTGCGCTGGCCCACTTCTACAACGGGACACAGGGCAGTGGTCCCTAACTTAGGAAGTTTGTAGGCCATTTTCCCTCCTAATTTGGATCATGGGAACGTTACACCATTGCCAACTTTTCATTACGGCAAGTAAGGACTTTAGAAATGAACATGATGGGAGTATGAGGGAGAGCTTTGTGACAGAGCAGTTCTGATCTTGATTGTGGTGGTGGTTACATGAACCTACAGCTAATAAAACCACACAGAACCGTGCGCGCGCGCGCACACACACACACGTCAGACTGGTGGAATGTGAATAAGGTGTGTGGATTATGCCAGTGTCACTTTTCTGGTTCTGATATTGTTATTAGGGTCAGGGAATATACTACCACTGGCAGAAGCTGAGTGAAGGGTACTGAGTAAAGGATCTCTCTGTACTATTTCCACAACTCCCTGTGAATCTATAATTATTTCAAAACAAAAAATCTGAATACAGGAAAAGAACTTTAACATGAAAACTATCCCCTTCGTTTTATAGAAGAAAGGAAAATGAAGCACAAAAAAAGAAGAGACATAATCAGAATAAAGGCAGTTGGTAACCAAACCCCAGCAGGGCTACCATGACACATGACATTGTACTTAATTTTCTCCCTTTATCGTGGACCCGTCAGAATTGAGTTAGGACGACCTTAGTAAGAACGCAAAATTCTGGTTCCTCTATCCTCTACAGCCTGGCAAGCAACCACAACGTGCCAACAGATCCACCCAAAGGGAGGCCTGGCACATGGCCGCTTTTCTTCTCAGCCTGGCTGGCTTCTGACCGCCCTCTGCAGCCTCGAGAGACTAGAACCCAAGAGTGGGCGGGTCGAGAGTGCCGTTCGGGGTTGGGGGAAAGGGCATGCCAGGCTTTGCTGACAAGAAATTTAAGTTTCTCTTCTGCCTTCTACCCCTCTTACCAGTGCCCAGAACCCTCTGCTTTTCCTTTTCTTCACCAAAGACACCCAATGTCAGCCACTTAAAGTGCCAGATTTTTTCATTTACTCCACCCTGCCCTCTCCCTGGCCCAGACTCTAAGATCCAGAGTATTCTCACAGCACCCTCTCCCTTCCTCCTGACACCACCCTTTGCAGCTGCTTTGAGGCCCCTGAGTACTTGCCTGCCACATCCCCTCCAGAACCGGGACCCCAGGAGCAGGTCTGTCCTGATAAGTGCCAAGAGGGATAGTGGTGGTGCTCCACAATGACCTCCTGGGGAGTGGGGGAGGGGTGCATCCAAGAAAGCCTGGGACTGCTGATGGGACTTGGCACTCACCATTTCGGAGCCTGCCCATCAGATAGTTCGAGACTGCAAGTACCTGCAACTCTCTGAGGGTTCTCTCTGGCCGCCAGAGCCCTCGGGCCCGTACCCTGAGCAGACTGGAAGTGCCAGGGCAGTAATGTCCTGCCCCTCTTCCCACTAAGGGAGCGGCTCTCACCCAGACTGACTGGCGGTGGTGAATAGCCCAGCCCCCTCTACCCTCGATTGGGATAACTGAGGCCATCTGTCAGTTTCCCAGCGGGGCTGTGCCCCAGGGCCCAGAGAGGTAACCCCTTGATCACAAACCCTTTATTGCTTTCTTTTCTTTCTCACAACCCCATTCTCCCACCAGTGCTTCCGGAGATCACCTCCCAAATAAACGATTTGCATCTAAATCCTGCTTTTGGGGGGAACTCAACCTAAGATAGATGGTCACAGGAAATCACAACAATTGGGAAATTAGAGCTGAATATGAATGAGTGTTATCTCTGTGGGTGTGTGAAGCATGTATATCTGTGTAATGAGGGAAACTGCCAACAGCATGGCCACTGTCAGATACTAGAGAGCTAAGAGAGGAATAAAAAAACTATAAAAACTTGATTTGCCTGGGTAATACTCCTAATAGCCACTTATAAGAACTGCTTTTCATTTGCCTAATTACCGCTAGCACAATAACCACCACGGAAATATTAAATGTGTCAGATAAAACTTGCATTACATTTTATTTGATTACTAATGTTATACAACCCCACGCTGGAGGAAACCCTGCCAAGACGGCTCTTAAAGCAGTGGCTGTTAGACTTCAGCAGAATCACCTGGAGAGCCATTTTTGACCCCCAGAGGGTCAACTCAGTAGCCGAAAATTCTCATTTCTGTCCCATCCCTACGTGCAGTTGATGCTGCTGGTCTGTAATCACACCTTGAGGACTGCTGCTTGAAAGGGCCATAAATGAGGGAAAGAGCAACTAGGAGGTTAAATTTTCCACTTGGCATTTGCAACAGAAAGGGTGATCGTTTGTTTCAAGAAAACAGGTGGAATCTTCTAACACTCTAGATCAGTCACTGAACCAGGAGATTTGGTAGGCTGACAGTTTAAACCAAAAAAGGTAAAATGAACTGTTACTCAAACACATCCCAGGAGATCTGAGTTTGCTCATTTGTTGAACAAGCGAAAGCGTCCACTCTCTCCCAAAGATGTTGCTAGGCAACAGAGGTCTGGGCCCTGTCAAAGGTCCTATGAGACTCAGGGTAGGTCACATCCTCTGTGTGCCTCAGTTTACTAACCTGTAAGGAGAGAACTCGTATTTGGGCAACTGTCCAGGCTCAGACATTTTACAATGGGTCAAAGCAGCACTGTGGCTCGAAGCTAAACTATCTTGCCTGGCTGTCTGGGCAGCGTGACGAGAAATGTGGGCAACATGTTAGCTGCTCCAGCAGACCGACTGTGACAGGGCAGGTGAAGCCCTGACAGCAGTCCTGGCCCTGACATCCTCTGGCCGGTCAGTCCCATTCGATTCAACGAATGTCCGAATTAAAGGGGCTGCCAAGGTAGGTCAGTACTATGCCCAAAACCAACCAAAGAATGTGGAAGCACCCAGCATGAAATCCATGTTCTTAACTGGTACTCCCCTGATACAGTATGACATTTAATCACTCCAGCTGCTGAGGGGAAAACTGGAGCCGCTCACTAGAATTAAGGATGCTATGATAACCTCCTCAACTGAGGTTTTAAATGAGCCTTGTGCTAACAGCTTTCCTGCTCCGAATGCAAAGCAGGATGCGAGGGGGGAGAGGTGAGGCAGCCGCCTGTGAAGGGCAGCCACTGATGACACCACCGTATTTCCGAGAGGCTGGGCTTCTGAACGCATCTCCTGATGCGTCCTAGGCAAAGCACTGACCTTCCAGGTTCCACAGGGAACCTGCCGAAACATTTCTCTTTTATTTTATTTTACAGAAGGAGAAACTGTTACCAGGGAGGACCATCATTTGTTCAAAATCACCAACAAATCGGGCACCTGGGTGGCTCAGATGGTTAAGCGTCTGCCTTCGGCTCAGGTCATGATCCCAGGGTCCTGGGATCGAGTCCCACATCGGGCTCCCTGCTCCTTGGGAGCCTGCTTCTCCCTCTGCCTCTATCTGTCCCTCATGAATAAATAAATAAAATCTTTAAAAAAACAAAAACAAAAACCAAAAACAAAATCACCAACAAATCAACTGTGGGGCTGGGAAGAGAGGTGAAGCTGTCTGATCTCTGACAGACCCAGGCTGGCAGCCTCTGATCGGTATGTGGCCGGGCTTGAGGTAGAAAGGAACTCATTAAAACAACCAACCACCCTAAGACCCATATGTGCATGTGGCATTAAGATTAAACAGGTGGAAATGGAGTCCAGCAACGCAGCCTCAAGGAGGGGCACCAGGGACTGGGGCACATTTACCCACCTGTAATCTCAATAGTCCCTTGCCAAGCCAAACCAAAGGAAACATTCTCTTATATATAAACAACTAAGATTTTCTTAGTCTCACATAAGGTACAAAGAGAAGCATATTTAGAAATGATTTTTTTGATCTAACACATAAAACTTAAGTAAAAACAGTGAAGCATATCATTAAGACAAGCCTCTACTTCCAATCAGACCACTGCCCCCAAACCCTCCTTATACAGAATTCAGGAGCCACCCCCGCGTCCTTCAGGGAAGCTCCCGAAGAGCAAAAGCTGTGTCCTTATTTGTGCCCCCTGCACCCAACACTTAGCACAGCGCCTGACACACAGCTGGCATCCTGTAACAACCAGTCTGGACGGCCACTGGCAGTGCGGCTGGGAACGGGGCTCCTAGGAGGCCAGCCTGTGCCTTTTCGCCTGTTACTCATGGCGAGACAGTTCCTGAGCCAACGTGTTCCACCTACTCACCGGGGAGTAAGTCCCACAGGCTTACTTACTACCACCCGGGGAAAGTGAGCGCTTTCCTTTATTTGTTCTAACACACCACCTTTAAGGTTCCGCATCTGTGTTTTCCCTCGTTGTTCTAGGATTTGGGAACAGGGCTGTGACTGGCCTCTACAGTCCTTCTGTGAGTTTACAGGGGTCAGTCACACTCTCAGCTCAGGCTTCCTTTCTTTGAATGTGGAGCTCTCACCTTTGTAGATTCGACTGCCTCTAACTAAGCTCCCATCAGATTTATGATGCTGCATTTCCTTCTTCAGCTCAACACTGAAGAAATACAGACACAATTACCATAGTACATAAAATTTAGCAAATGATGCAATGACCCAAGTCATGCGAAGCCTACAAAGGCTTGGAAATATATTTTAATTAATCCAAGTAGGAAGCATTGTCTAAACTAAATTCAGTAAAGGGTGTGTCCCCAAACTTGGTAGGGGTACACAATGCTCCCCAAATGCAGGTGGCGTTTTCCACAGGCTACGTCAAGACCCAGTAAATGTTGCTTTGTGTAATGACTGACCAAAGGAACTGCGGGTGGTAACACCACTGATGACTTCAAATAAAACACTTAAATTAGTAGACCTCTCTCCCAGGAATGGGGTCCGAATAGGCAGCAAAATCCAGCCTGCTCAGGCCCATCCTGGCAAGCGAACCCCTTCCACAGCCCAGAGAGATGTTAACCCATCTCAGCGAGAGGGCCAATAGACTTGTTCTTCATTGAGATCAGTCTCTGTTTCTACCCTCAAGGGCCTGGGACGTTTTACACTGAAATCTTTGTCGGCAGTGAAACAAATGCATCCATCGCTAAGCTCTGGCCTTAGAAACTGGCAGTTTTCCAGTCATTGCCCAGGATGAATAAAGGCCAAATCTAATTGAACCTTCAGGAGGAATTTAGCACAGAGAAACAGCATTATCTGAACTGGAGCATGGCCAGATCTCTGGGTTAATACCCCAACGGGGGAGACTCATCAAGGACCTTATTTCTAGATCAGCAGCCAATATTTCTGATTTTTAAAAAATGGGCTTTGGGAAATTTTCTCTTTAGCCAAATCAATTCCATTGGCATTCATATATGTCAGAGATGCTAACTCTTCTGCTCTATCGAGTAAGTGCCTATAAAGCCTGTAAATGGCTTTAAACACATGGACTCAGCTAAGGGTTTGTTTCGTTATGCATTCACTCTACCGCAGCAAGCCCTTCTGGAGACCTACGGGGACAGATGGAGCTACCTGGGCAGAAGCTGGTATTTCAACTGAAATATCCTGTATCTGGTTTGGTTCTTTTCTCTTCTCAATCTAATTCAAAAGATTAAGGGCCAAGAACAGGCCAAACCTATTTTTGTTCTTGACTTAAATATATGCTACTGGAAAGCAGAAAGGGTTGTAACATCCACTGTGACAATTCCAAGGGGGCTTCTGTTCTCAACATTCTTTATAAATGTTAACTATTTTATGTATGAGAGGGCAGGCAGTAAATGGAGTTAGCTTAAAACTTATATTGGCATTTAAATGTCAAATTCAGCCCTCCCTTTCAAAGTCAGAATGTTTTGGTAAAACGTTTTCAACTTAAAAAATATTAAGGGGAGGGGCTAATCTATCAAATTGAGAAATCCTCACAAAACATTAGCAATAAACCTCTCCTAAAACCCATAAATTTCTATGCTCCCATCTGTGAAGCAGATTATACCACGTATTTTCTAGATCCCTCAGTGGTGGTGCAAAAGGGCTATTATTTATTACTAGAGAATGAAAAAGGTAATTCAAATTTAAGGCTGAGATGGAGAAGGACTTAATTATTCTATTTCCCTCGAGAAGAAAAGGAGATCTATGCCCAAGTGTGGCAAGGTCTTTAGCAATCCAAACCTTGAGCTCTTTGGAGTGGACATGACATTTTAAGGACTCAGGACCTCCAACATCTGAGGTCCTTAGTCACTGGCTCACATTTCTAAGTGCCCATTCTGGGAAAGGGAACCTAAGGGCTTGCAAAAATGAACTGTGATTACTACCCCTGAAATGTCTCTGATCTCGTTAGGGAGACAGGCCAAGCACAAAAAAAACAAGATCAGCAATGCCCATAGTGCCAACCGGTGCCTGAGGAGTTAACAGCCAAAGGTGGGTTTACAGCAGGGAATGGACCTTCTCCTCTCCCAGAACTGAGCTCTCTGGTCCCTGCCACTGGTCACTGGGGTAACTCCTTCAATCTAAATGGTGCGTACCCCGCCTCCCACCCCTCACAGCACTATGTTCTTCTTTGAGAGCACTTATCTTCATTTGTGAAATATTTTTGTTTGTGCTTGTTTAATATCTTTCTCTCCCCTTAAGACTCTAAGTCCCTCAAAAGCTGAGGGTTTGTTTGCTATTTCACTTCTGTACACCCAGCACCTAGATCAATGTCTGGTGTACAACAGGCTCCACACAGATAATGTGTTGAATGAATGAATGAGCAAGCCTTTGAGAAAGGGTGGAATTGCAACAAAAAGAAATTGAGAAAGCCATTCCAACAGGAAAAAAATGGTATAAACCAAAGTGTGGAGCAAAATCGTGGGTGAAGGAATTGCCTGGAGCCAGAAAAAATAGAGTAGAAGATGCGAGAGAAAGCCAGGTATAGAAGCTACACCCTGGGCTCACTCTCCCTGGAGAACCATGAACTCTAGGCCAAAGAATGTGGACTCTGTGCTGTAGCAGTAAGGGACCAAAGGTGGTTTTTGGTCAGCGGAGGGAACACAAAATATTTAAGATCGTGAAAAGCAGCCACAAGTAAGAAGGACTAGAGGAGAACCCAAAGGCAAGCTGGAGAATACTGAGGAGGTAGCTGTTAAGGGGAGGTGGGTGGGAATGGAAGGGGAGAGACTGTGGGAAGAAACCTGCTGATTGACACAGGAGGGAAGAAGAGGAAGAGTTCAGAGTCAAGAGCAAATGAGGGTTTGAGACACTCTTTATAGGGCCTGTAAAACCCTTTACAGGCCTTTTGTTTTTTACAGCAGGGACTGGACCTTCTCCTCTCCCAGAACTGAGCTCTTGGTCCCCGCCACTGGTCACTGGGGTAACTCCTTCAATCTAAATAGGGCCTTTACAGGGTTAGGGGTCACTTATACAACACAGGCTTTCCTAGTTCTCATCTATCCTATTGATTTTAAATGAAAAACTGAGACAAAAGCATATCTCCCTGCAAATTAAAGGCATGGTGAGTTCTGCAGCGGCCAAACAATGCCTCAGAAAGGCTCAGGGACCCAGAGCAGGATATTCTGCTGGGAGGTGGAGGGTAGTCACAGGCATTGTTCCGTATTGGGGTGCAGGGAAGACCTACATTGATTCTGCCAAAAAGCGCAACAGGGGAGAGGCTCAGCTGTGTCTCCCAGGCAGGAAGCACAGGCAGAAGCTCCCCAAGGCAAAATGCAGCTCTTGGTCACTTCACAGAGCGGCTTTGTGTAAGGCCCCCTGGTGAGGGTGTAGGGGCTCTAGAGGGGTCAAGTATGCAGTCCTTGATTTGGGCTCATGGACACATTCATCCCCTTAATTTTTCAGGAGAGTAGGAGGCAATTACACTCCTTGATGAGGCATTATCAGGTGCTGTGTGACAAGTAAAATCTCATCATGCTGTATAATGCAATCCCTAATGATGTCACACAACTTCAAGAGGACCTGATGACCTGGATGCATCAACGGCCAGGGCAGATGCTGTTTGAGAACGAGTCATCTGAGGAAAAGGAGAAGGAACTGGTAAGGAAACAAGGAGGTCTGAGAGGAGGAGGACATAACTGCAGCTTCAAATATCTGAACAACCAGTAAGCAGGACAGTGTGCCTGACCCTCAAGGGAGAACCAGAACTGATGGGGTGGAAGGCACAGATCTTGGTTGGAAATGAGAAAGGGTTTTCTGAGATTTCACACAAGTAATGGTGGACCGCAGAGGCAGTCACTTGGAGTTTCCAAGGAGAAGCCAGAAGTTTGCTTTTAGAGAACATGGAAATGACTGTCTTTAAGGCAGGTGGATGACATGGTAATTCAGATTTCCTCCAATTTCTTAATTGGAGAATTTGCTGGAAATCACCACATCACTCTGCAAGTCCCAGACAAAATAAAAACAAAAGGAGAAAAGATCCCAAACCTAAGAGTCCTCCATCTGGGACAGCAGGAAGGGGGAAGAAACGCTTTGAGCTTTAACAGTAAAATGAAAAACTCATGTTTGCTCTCAGGAGTTCCCTTTCCCAAGTCACTTTCCTTTATATGCACGACAACATTTGTGTCTGGAGTTGGGGAGGAAAAGTAAGACAGTGTTGTGATAAGTTGGGTTGAATGAAACAAGAGGAATTGAAGAGTAACTGTAAATTAATGTGAAAACAACACTTCAGCTCATTTCTATTCTAAATTCAATTTTATTAAGACTTAGAAGCTGTAGCTCCAACTGGCCTCCCTCATTTATCAACTCTAACACCTTAAGCAAGTCCTTTCAATTCTTAGAAATTTAGTTTCCTTACCTGGAAAACTGAATCAAACAGTGGGCTAGATCAAATAGTTGCTAAAAATCAGCAGGATGTTTGGTCTTGGCAATTTTTTGGATTTGTAACCCAAAGCAAAAATAAGTAAATGGGACTATATCAAACGAAAAAGCTTCTGCACAGTGAAGGAAACCATCAAGAAAATAAAAAGGCAACCTATGGAATGGGAGAAGATATTTGCAAACCACGTATCTGATAAGGGGTTGATATCCAAAATATACAAGGAACTCCTAAACTCAACAGCAAACAAACAAAAAAACAAAACAAGAAAAACCCAACCAAAAACAAACAAACTAACTAAAAACACCAATTCAATTTAAAATGGGCATGGGCAAAAGAGGAGCGCCTGGGGTGGCTCAGTCAGCTGAGCGTCCAACTCTCCATTTCAGCTTGGGTTGTGATCTTAGGGTCGCGGGGTCAAGCCCCACACTGGGCTTGCACTGAGCGTGGAGTATGCTTGAGACTCTCCCTCTCCCTCTGCCCCTTCCCCCTCTCACTTGCTCTCTCTAAAATAAAATTATAAAATAAAATAAAAAAGGCAAAAGATGTAAAGAGGCATTTTCCCAAAGAAAACATACAAATGGCCTGATGTGAAAAGATGTTCCACTTCACTCAACACGAGGGAAATGCAAATCAAAACCTCAGTGAGTGATCACCTCACACATGTTAGAATGGCTATGATCAAGACAAGAGATAACAAGTGTTGGCGAGGATGTGGAGGAAAGGGAGCCCTCCCTGCACACTGCTGGTGGGAATGCAAACTGGTGCAGCCACTCTGGACAACAGTATGGAGGTTCCTCAAGAAATTAAAAACAGAGGGGCGCCTGGGTGGCTCAGATGGTTAAGCGTCTGCCTTCAGCTCAGGTCATGATCCTGGGGTCCTGGGATCGAGTCCCACATCGGGCTCCTGGCTCAGCGGGGAGCCTGCTTTTCCCTCTCCCTCTGCCTCTCCCCCTACTCATGCTCCCTCTCTCTGTATCTCTGTGTCTCAAATGAATAAATGAAATCTTTAAAAAATAATAAAAAAGAAATTAAAAACAGAACTACCATATGACCCAGCATTTTCACTTTGGGGTATATATCCAAAGGAAATAATCAGTATTTCAAAGAGATACATGCATCCGTATGTTCATAGCAGCATTATTCACGACAGCCAAAGTATGGAAACAATCTAAGTGTCTGTTGATGAATAGAATAAGGAAATATAGTAATGTGCATTTATGTATGTATAACTTATGTATATATAATTTATATATAATTATGTATATATAATGTAGTATGTATATATGCAATGGAATATTATTCAGCCTTAAGAAAGAAGGAAATCCTGTCATTTGCTACAACATGGATAAAGCTGGAGGATATTAAAAACAAAAACAAAACCAAAAACCTGGAGGACATTCTGCTAGGTGAAATAAACCAGACAGAGAAAGATAAGAACTGTATGGTATCACTTATATGTGGAACCGTAAAAAAAAAAGCAAACCCCAAATTAAAAAATAACAACAACAACAAAACTCCAACTTATAGAACCAGGTGCTGCAGGGAGGGGGAAATAGGGAGAGGCTGGTAAAACTGTACAAACTTTCAGTTATAAGATGAGTAAGGTCTGAGTATCTAATACATAACACAATGACTATAGCTGATAACACTGTATTGTATAATTGAAATTTGCTGATAGAGTAGAAGTTAAATGTTTTCGCAAAAAAGAAGGAGAATGAGGAGGAGGGAAATATGTGAGGTGATGGATGTGTTAATTAACTCAATGAGGGGAACCCTTTCATAATGTATATGTATATCAAATCATCACCTTGTATACTTTAAATATCTTATAATTTTATTTCACCTCAATAAAGCTGGAAAAAAGTCAACAGGATGCTTATCACCTCTTAGATACAAATAAATTCCAGAAGAAACAAAGATTTAAACCTGAAAAATAAAACCACGAAAGTAGTAGAAGAGAATAAGAAAGTGTTGTGTTTTTTTGTTTTTAGTTTGTTTTGTTTTGTTTTGTGTTTTGGTAATCTGAGTAGGGAAGGGTTTTTTAACTAGGACACAAAATCTAGAAGTCATTAAAGAAAAGACTGATTCAACTATACAGAATTTTAAATTTCTGTATATTGGGGCGCCTGGGTGGCTCAGTCAGCTAAGCGTCTGCCTTGGGCTCAGGTCATGATCTCAGGGTCCTGGGATCCAGCCCTGCATCGGGCTCTCTGCTCAGCGGGGAGTCTGCTTCTCCCTCTCTCCCTCTGTGCTCTCCCTCCCTCTCTTTCTCTCTCTCAAGTAAATAAATAAGATCTTTTAAAAAAATAAATTTTTGTATGTTAAAAAATCCATAATATGTCAATAATACCTCAATAATAATTTTTAAAAACCCATCAAATACCATAAACAAAGCCAAAAGACAACTCATATTATAAAGGGCTAATTTCTTCAAATATAAAGAGCTTCTATAAATTCAAAGAAAGAGATCAAACGACAACAGCAATTAAAAAGGAAAGGAAAGAAAAGAATAGGAAAGGGAAGGAAAGAATAGGAAAAGAATAGGAAAGGAAAGCAAAGCAAAGCGAAGGAAAGCAAAGGAGAAAGCAAAGGAACAAGCAGAACCCAGAAAAGAAAAATAGTTTTTAAACATGAAAAGATGCTGACCTCACTCATAATAAAAAAGACACCCACTTGAAAACTATACCAAGATAACATTACCAATCTCTTAACCAAAAAGAGATTAAAAAGCTGACCACCCCCAGGTTGGTGAGGTGTCAAGAAACAGGCTCTCTTTAGAGTTGTGAGTGTGAGAGTAAATTTAACATGCATAAACCCTTTAACACACAGCTGTTTATCCTCAAGAAATTTATCTTAAAATGACTTTGTATAAGGATATGCATTGCAGTACTACTTATAATCAGTAGAAACTGAGTAACATCCAAAATATCCATCTAGAGAAAACTTTTAAAATAAATGATTAAGTATATCCATACTGTGGAATCATATGAAATATAAAAAAAAAAGAAAAGGAAACACTTCATGTACTTAATTAGAATGATTTTCAAAAATAGATTATTAAATGAAAAAAGCAAGGTTCAGAGCAGTATGCAGAATATGGTACCACCTGTCTGAAAAAGAAAAATACATGACATGTCTAAAATGCTTATAAATGCACAAATATTTCTAGAAGGATACTAAAAAACTCAGGAGAGGAGCTGGGTGTCTGGAGGACAGGGAGGGAGGGAGGCATTAAAAAAATTCTATGTTCTTTGGTACCTTTTAAATTTCAGCCATATAATACTGAGTATTATAACTTAAAAAAAAAATCCCCAGTGTATAAAAATTCAATTTCCAGGGTTGGCTTTGCCTAAACATCTATATGCAGTTAGACAGGAAGGCTGTTTAAGAACTATTCCCTCCCAGAGCACAGGTCAACACCTTGGGTTTTGGCAATTCCTACCCTTGAAGTACTCTCCTCTGCCACTACACCCCAGGTTCCATGGTGGTCCCTCCTGTCCTCTGGGTCAGCAAAGAGGGCGCAGCCAAGCCCCTGGAGATAAACTCATCCACCTTCCGGGCGTCAGGGAGGGAAGCTACTCCCCGGCAGCAAACTCCAGAATGCACACCCACTGCATAACCGATACAAGGCATCCTCCCATGGGTCTTTGGGGGTGGCTCTGCTGAAAATAACTAGCTCCAAAGTGGAAAGGAACCGGAACATTTACACAAACCACACCATTTCAACTGAGTTTACGATGGCTTCCTAGCTGTTTAAATCAGGACAGGCAAGAACAGACTGCCAGACAAATTGTCATTTGTAGGCCCCTAGTGAGCTTAGGCAGTTTTCCACCTGTCCAGACAAATAAACACGCTTTCTTGAGTTATGGACAGGTGGGCCCTGTGGCGCCAGAGACTGGGTCATTAGAGCGCGTGAGCAAGACAGAGGCAGGATGCCTGGGAGAGACTGTTTAGCATCTCGGCCCTGCCCTCGATCTTCAGGCCACAAGCATCCTTCTTACCCACTGGCTACTCACCTGGAGGCATCAAAAGGGAACATCCATGGGAAGAAAGTGGGACAAAGAAAAGTAAAAGAACCCTAGGCAGAGAGGGCAGCCATCCAGGAAAACACAGAGCTGAAACACAGAGCACATCTCTGAGGGTGCTGGCGAAACACTGGGGTCCAGAAAAGAGCTCTGTGTTGCAGGGGAGGTCCAGCTTAGTTGCTTTCCTCTGGTCCTTATAAAAAAGCCCATCCCTCACTTTCTGGCCAGGAATTACTTAGCTGCCACTCTGACCGCAGGGCATATCTCTAAACAAATTAAACTTCTCTGGGGCCTATTCATTTCATGGAGGAAAAAACCACAGAAACATAGTTGTCTTGTGAGAATATAGTGAAGCCAGCTAGTTTTGCTACATTTCACAGGGCTCACATGAGGGCTAAAGCAGCCAGCAGCAGGTCATCTGGGCAGGAGCACAGAGTAGACCAGAGGCCTCACAACGCCTGGCATCTTGACCCCAACCAGACCCAAGTCCGCATGCACTATGCATTCACTAACCAGGCAGCCATAGTCCCTGCGCATGGCTGACCGAGACATCCCCCACCCCCAGGCGGACACACCAGAGGTAATGTAATTCACCATCCGAAATAACACACAGCCTGCATGTACACACGTGTGCACATGTGCAAACAAAGACGACCTCCATCCCTGGTGTCTAAGAAGCTCCCTCCACGCCGACCTCCTCAAGTCCACCCTGGGTCAGAGAACATCTGAGGCCCCCAGCATCGCCCTCTCTAACTGGCAGCAATAACCTGTTTGGAATCTGTGGGCTTGATTACTAAGAGGAAGCATTTCAGATTCATCAGCCCTTAAGATGCCTTTTAGGGCCCTGGCACCCTTTCTGAGTTCCAAAACGACGGTGCTGATACTAGGACTCACCTGCCCTGACTCCGTGAACACCTAATCATCTGTCCTCCTCTCACGGGATCTCTGTTTTCTAGATTCCTGGCCATCTTCTGGTTTAAATAATTTTGGATTTCCTTTCCCTTGCTTTATAATCCTGGTTTTTAATTTTATTTCTGCTTTGAGAATGTGATGCATCCGTGGAAATGTATTTCCTAATACAATGACCTAGAATCCCATCTTTCTACCACAACCCACTCCATGATCCTTGCCCAGGATGACAACAAGGACAGTGAACAAGTTTGAGAATTTTTTTTGAAGTTTTATTTATTTAAGTAATCTCTACACCCCAGGTGGGGCTCAAACTCAATGACTCCAGATCAAGAGTCGTATGCTCTTAGGACCGAGCCAGCCAGATGCCCCCAAGTTTGAGAAATTCTTGCAAATTCAGATTTCATTCTACTTCAGTAGCTTAAGAAATATATGTATGCATGTACATAAATATGCACGTACGTACACATGCATGTATGCATATACGTATAAAAAGTCACCCAACACAAATTACTAGAAAAAAGGGGTGAAAAAAACAAGATGAGAAAAGAAGCGGGTGGCAATAGTGGCTAAAAAGAGAGCAAAAAGGGCGCCTGGGTGGCTCAGTCGTTAAGCGTCTGCCTTCGGCTCAGGTCATGATCCCAGGGTCCTGGGATCGAGCCCCGCATCGGGCTCCCTGCTCCGCGGGGAGCCTGCTTCTCCCTCTCCCACTCCCCCTCTTGTGTTCCCTCTCTCACTGTCTCTCTCTCTGTCAAAAAAAAAAAAAAAGAGCAAAAGGAAGTTAAAAGTAAAAGTCAAGTAATAAGATATATTTGTAAGACAATGTAAGTGTAGAATGGAATGTGAAATTTGTCTGACAGGAGAAATTAATCACTAACAGAAAGCAGCCTGCTGGCTCAGCTCAGGCCACGCCCCACTCTGCCCCTCCTTCTCAGAGGGCCCCTCCCTGGTAGCCCCACCCCCACCCCCACCATGCTCTATCCCTCCTCTCAGCTTTATTTTTCTCATTAGCACTCTTATCACCAACAAGCACGCTATGATTTTACCTACTGTCTTCTCTCTTTCCCCTCTAGTTTTCTAGAATGTCAGTTACACGAGGCAGGGGATTTTGTCTTGTTCACTGTTCATCCCCAGTTATTAGAATAACAAAATATCCCAAACTTAGGTATTCTAATTAGTTGAATGAATGAAAAATTCTTATAAAAATATGCTTTGATTTTATATTATTGTCGATTTTGTGAAAATACCTCTACTTGATTTTCAAACACAACTGCTTAGAATAAGACTAAATACTATTGCCTAAATTATATAAAATCACTCCGTCTGTATCTGACTGATGACATTACTAGAAGAAAAGAAGGAAGACAGATACAAAACCAGAAGCAAAGTATATAAAAAGAATGTCCCAGAAAATGTTCCTGTGATTCTTGGCATCTGTACGTACTGGCATTAAAGATCAAATTCTTCTCATATATTCACTGACATCCACTGTCACCCAAGCTTTTGGTCTGGTGTTTGAAAAAAACAAAATGTAAGGAAACAAAAACGAGTCAAGAAGGGAAGTTCTCATCTTCTGGCAATTTCACAAGTACAAAAAATCCCTACCTGGTCCTTGATGGTGCTGTGCTGATGGGGCTAAATGGAACCAGGCCATTTCTGAAAGGACAGGGGGAAGACAGTGTGGATGGGTGGCGTGGGGGCGAGGAAGTGAGCTAACACCACAAGCAGTAAAATGCTCTGTGGAATATAAAAATGAGTGAATGCTGGCGAGACGGTTAAAAACAGAAAAGAAAAGAACAACCCTTCAGGCAGAGAAGGCTAAAGAAAGACTATCAGAAAAGCCTCTCCTTGATGCCACCAGGAAGGAAAAGAAAAGTAAATGAAGATAGTAAGGAGGAAGTAAAAAGCCAGGAAAGAGCACAGAGGAACAGGGAGGAATGAGCAAAGGGGAAAAAAGGAAATGAAAAGAAAGAAGCAGGAGGAGTAAAGCGGTAGTAAAGCAGCCAGGAAGAAAGCTGGAAAGGAGAGGGAAGCAGGGAAATACAGACAGGAAAGGTAACAGCCAGGCCACCCAGACCCCCATGCAAGGTGAAGAGGCAGCGGCACGGAGGGCACCCTTCCAGGCCAGGTACCAGCCACCCCGCCCTTACTGACACGCTGTCCACTTGGAGGCATGATGTCACCAAGAGAGCGGTCTGGTGGGGTGTGGCAGGGGTCAAGCACACCAGTCCTCTCCTCACTAACCATAGAGCCAGGACTAACGCTGGCTTATTCGTAATGCTATGTATGGGGTTCTGTTAGCATCAAGGCCATGGAAATGCCCATGTATAAAAAGTCACCCAACACAAATTACTAGAAAAAAGGGGTGAAAAAAACAAGCAGCACGGCGCTTTTTAATCTGGGCTAACCAAAATCACTTGGGTTTATCAGATAGAAAGGCATAACTGTTTATTCAGGACTGCCTGTAAACTGAGATTCTTTTTAAAATACAACAACAAAAAGCCCTCAATCTTAGTAGGCCACTTAAAACCAAGGGAAATTTCAAGGTTCTAGGACAAAAGTTGTAACTTGTAACAACTAAACAGACATTCCAAGCTCCGATTTGTCCCCAGAGGTAGGAGTATCACATTCTTGTCTAGAGTGGGCTGGCCACGCTCAGCCAGAAAGAATACACAGCATGCTTCTTTACATAATAAAGAACAATACAAACTGCAGACTGTGGTGTGGAAAGTTTAGCCATTGTCAGCGCAAACTCAAGCTCCAATCTCTATTTTACATCGAGGCCATTCTTCTAGCTCACCCAACCCTCACGGGTTAAAAGCAAACCAAGCCTCTGTGGAGTTGAACCAATCAGCTTTTCTCTTGATGACATCATGCCTCCAACTGGACAGCGCACCCGGAAGGGTGGGGCGGCTGGGACCTGGCCTTTGGGACTGGAAGGGCGCCCTCCCTGCCGCTGCCACTTCCCTGCTCACCGAGGGATCTGAGAGCCAAGGGTTCCCTCTCAGCTACCACTTCAGGTGAAACCAGGGCGTGCCCCAAACCGCTGGCCGGGAATTATTCTCAGCTCATACAAAATGCACACAAAGCACACGTCCCTGCTCTTACCATTTCCCACTTAATATTTATGAAAGCTGATTACAAAACAAATTTATCACTTAAGCCTTCAGCCAAGTTTTAAATTACTCAAATGTTTATGCTAAGTAGACAAGCAGCCTTCTGGAGTTTTGTCTTTCATAAGCTTCAATCTCATCCAAAGGCAGGTATGTGAGAGACCTATCTAACCCCAAAGATGACATACATTCAAGCCACAATCTGACCAGAAGGTTCTTCTGTTCTTAGGCAGTATGTACTTCAGATATTAGCCGCCGCTGCTGCTGTGTGGGCTTGTGGGTGCACCCCACGGCGCAGACACAGGATGGAGACACATCTAGGAGATGGGGGCTCTGGGGCACACAGGTGAGGCGCTGACCACATGGCCAGCTCTGGAAAGGGGAACAGGCTTCCTACAGTCGGAGGCGGGAGAGGCTTCGAATTAGATGATGAATTTCTCCTGCTTCCCAGCACCCTGAATATCCACCTCTGGCTCGTCTGCAAATGAAGATTAATTTACAATTTACATGCACGAGCTGGGTTTACTGCTCCAGCACACGGCCATCTCAGCTTGCTTACACTGGATAGAAACAGTGCTACAAATGTCCATGTCGCTCAGGGTCCCCTCAGGAAAAAGATGGCACATACAAACTGGGCAACTGAAGGATGATTTATACAGATTTGGACAGGGTACAGAGAGAGCGACAGGGAGGACAGTGAGTCACAGCCAGGAGCCCCAGGCTGGAGGAGTCAAGGGGAGGGGCTGGTTAGCAGAACCCAGAGAGAGCAGCTTTAGGGAAAGGTCCCTCATAGGAGAGCTGGTGTTTAGGAGGGGGACGCAGCCAACCCACGATTCCTTTGGCCTCGTGAGGCAGGTCACACAGATGAGCCTTCTGGGGAACACAGGCAGGCAGAGAAGGGTAGGGAACATGCCCGAGGGCAGACGGAAGATGCCCTGCAAGGTGTCCGACACCAACCTGGAGGACAGCTTCAACAACAACGAACAAACTAGCCCTCTGACACAGCCACACAACAGGAAACTGTGCCTTTCACAATTCAGGTCTGAATCCGGGTCTTATGGATGTTGCCATGGTTAGATAACCACAAAATGCAGTAGTTAGGTAAGACACACAGATTAGAAATCGGTAAATACACTAAGACCTCAAATTTGGATATAATGTTAATAGAGGTTAACCTGTAGAGAGATGTAGGTGATTTTCCCGTTCCTAATCTATATATTTTTAAAGTTGTATTGATGGACAGCTTTCCAGTTTACCTTCTATTATGCCCCTATTCTATTAGGCATCATCAAGATAACAAGGAGTGCTTTGATTTTTGACTGGTGAACAGAGAAAGTATCTACTGAAGCTTGGATTTCGATCTCCTCTTAGGCAGAGCTCTTTTCAAAGCAAACTCTATTATTTTTTGTTACTAAAAATCTAACGGAAACTAGGGAGAATGCTAGTGTCATAATGGATGCCATCTCAGAGTTCCACCTTAACCAGGCTAACTTTCCAAAGTCCTCTCATTCTGGGTAATCACCAAGGGCTGCATGAAGCACCTGTAAGGAGTGGTCTGTATTTGGAAAAAGTGACTCCCAATCTGCCAGCTGTGCAGGTCCCCCAGCTACAGACCATCATCCCCAACAAGCAGCCCGTCAGGTAGCCACTGCCGGCCATGATACAGAAGAATACATTTGAAAAAGAAACAGTAGAGAGGGCTGCAGATTTCTCTCCAGCTTCTCCCCTCTCCGGGAGTTAGCAGGAAGGCTTATTAATTTCTCAAAGAACAATGGGGGGCTACTGCCCTACTTTCCCCGGCTGGGCAGGCTCTTCTAACCCTGGGGTGGGCCAGAGTCATTCAGGACGTCACCAGGTGAGGGGCCTGAACTCCGCTGCTTCCCTGTCACCTCGCCAGCACCAGACAAGCCCCACAAAGTTCTGCCTTTCTTAGGTTCTGAAGACACTCTGTGCCTCAGTTCCCATTCTCCAAAACTCCAAGCATAATAATAATAGGAATAGCTACCATTTACTCAATACCTTATGCATAGTAGGAACTGGGCTAGGCACTTAAACACATGTTTAACTGATAAAAAACGCCTCTGAAACACAGATTTGACTGCCTGTTTCACAAATACAGAAATGACGCTGAGGCTTCCTGAGGCCACTCATGGGACAAGGAAGAGTTGATGGTGGAGCCAGGGCTCAGAGCTGGATCTCCTGACTCTGGAGCCTGAGCCTTGTGTATGACCCTGCACCGCCTTCTAGGAGCAGCCTGGCAGACTTGCAATCACAGCTGCCCGGGCCCCACAGTGAGGAGCTGAGCTAGACCCAAGCTCCTTCAGAGCAACTTTCCCCAGCCTCCTGGGGATCTAGTGATGACAAAGAAATCAAGCACAAGATACGGCAAAGCAGCCTTCAGGCACCGGTCAGGGGTAGGGTGGGGAGCAGCCATTAACTAATGACTCGTTCTAGGAAAGTCTGCCAAAGGCCTGGGTCTAGGGCCAACCACTGGGGGAAACACTTCTGAAGTTTCTCTTTTGACAGAGATATCCACAAAAACCAAGTATAATATGACTCAAAAACAATGATGAAGGATTACGCATGAAGGGCCCTGTTAATATTCTCTATACGAGCAAATCTCAATCTTCTGAATTCCTTCCAGTAAGACCTCAGTTGCCTTAGGTTTTTGAATTTAAAGTGTAACAGTGCTTCCGGTCATTCAATCACAGTACAGACTGGCCCAGGATACCCAGACCTCACACAGTTCTAGGGTTCATGGTAGCCACCTGCAAGCTCTACCTGCAACAGAAATGTGAGCATATGAACCTCCTGTCCCTAACGGGCCAAGAGACAGCCGTGGATTAGCCCGAACAGCCAACTTCAATTAAGCTGGGCCGTGCTTCAGTGATTTCATGTTTCCCTCCAAGAGGAAATGGTGGAGCCGATTAGACTGCCTGGCAATGCTGCGTGTTAACAGAGCATGGGAATCCTGTGGCCAATCACCCAGCACTATCGACCTCTTGGGTGAAAGGTATGCTCAGGAGATGGAGCCAAAAAGAAGAGGTAATTCATTAGAAGACTGGTAAAGCTGTCTTCCAGCCCATTTGAAGGATTCTGAGATATTGCCTTGATATCAAATCAAATACTCACTTCTCAGCCTCGAGTTCAGTCCCCTCCCACTATGTGATCCCAATCTCACTCTCCACCCTTATTTCTTTTTAAGATTTTTTTTTTAAGTAATCTCTACATCCAACGTGGGGTTTGAACTTCAAACCCTGAGATTAAGAGTTGCACGCTCCACCGACTGAGCCAGCCAGGTGCCCCCTACCCTTATTCCTTATGCTCCCCTATACGAACTCTACTCTCTATAGAAACCAAACGATCTAAGCTTTCCCAGCTCCACGCCTTCACTCACGCGATTTTCTCCACCAGTGCCCTTTCTTCATTCCCCTAGCTTCAACCTGGTTTTCCCCCAAACACTTGGTTCTTTAATTCCAGGTCAAATTCCGTGTCTCTGAGATCTTTCCTGAAGCCCCTTCCCACCCTCTGTCTCATCTCCTGTCTCCACCCTCCCCATCCCCACTGATGTTTTTCTCCATTGGCCCCGGAAGCACACCGCACTTCTCTTACTTGTAAACTGCCTCATCCTATCCTTGACTATAAGTGAGTAAAACTCTGTTTTGTCTGTTTTGAAAAACAAAGGCAGAGCACACGTTCCTACACACACAGACTCTAGTGTGTAATCTCCCATGGGCCAGGAGCTCTGTCACTCAAACTGATTTCCCTTCAAGTGGTCTAGCGTCTGGTCCAGGCTCATCCAATCTTGGTTTCTGAACCAGTGAAAACTTTGTATTGCACAGGATTCCTCAGTCCCTGACTACACAGAGTCCTCAACCTCATCTTATCTGGAGATAAGAGTGCTGTAGGAATTGCCCCCACCCTGTTCCCACGCTGGGAATGGGATTCACTTTGGTTTATATAACTTTGCAGCTGCAACCTGAATAGATTTGGGTAGGGCATTTAGTCTACAGATTGCTCAAAGGGACGCGTCAGCTGCACTGTTCCCCTCCTCTTTGCGAGCTAAATTCATCTCTTGAAAATGTTCCTGGGAGACAGACCCATTCCCCTTCAAAGGCAGCTCCCTCTCAGCAGGAAGCCTGCAAGGGTAGCACTTTAACGTTCTCTGGGTGTTTACCAATCTTTGAGAAACACATTCTTGTGCCCAGTAAGACATGTCACAGGTCACTGAAAAATATTCGGGTACATATTTCTAACTATTCTATAACAGTGGTTATGAAAGTTAACCTGGGCCTCAGACTCCAAAATGTTTTCTCCTCTCTAATCTCTCTTTGTTTTTCCAACCACCTAACCCTCTGCCTCATCAACCCGGGAATGTGGGACGGGTAGAATGCTTCTGCTGGGAGAGGCGTTTGGTCTTCCAGGGGAATGCAGTAGGAATAATCACGGAGGAGCGGAGACTAGAAAAGCCCGCTCCTGATCCTCTTTCAGCAGCTTCTCCCAGAGCCCAACCCTCTCCCCTGCTCCTAGCTGACCCTGGGCCTTCCCTCTTCCTCCTGAAGACTCATACGAAGTTTTCTAGCTCTTCTTAAGCATCTTCAGGGTGAGCATGACTGCCTGCATGGTGGCTAATGGGATCCAAATATTTCCAAACAGCATGTCATTTCTAGGAACTGCCTCTCCCTCAGACCCGCTCTGCTTGGGGCCGCCACCCTCCAGTTTAACCATGAATGGACCTATCCTTTGCCATCTGGGCAATAAGATCCCCTGCCTGGCAACTTGGGGCTTGCCTCGTCACGGCTGTCAGAAACACTCTGGTCACAGTGCAAAGGAACCAGGGCAACCCTGGCCCACACGTCCTGGTCCCGGGAGTCGGCACACAGGGGAGCTGTGGTGGGCTGTGGCCAGCCCAGCTCCCTCTGACATCACGTGGCCTTACCTCATCCCACTCTGAGGCAAAGGAGGGCGACTTCTCCAGCCTCTTCTTCCCGATGCTGCAGTTGGACAAGGACTCGCTCCGGCTCCCCATTGTAGTGTCCTCCGTGGGTGAGCAGGTCAGGAGATCAGAGTCAGACTTGGACAAGCTGCGGCTGAGTTTGAGTTCAGCTTTGGGTTTGCTGGTGGGAGGGGCTCGGCTCCTAGCCCCACTCCGGTCTCTTTCTTCCTCGGCACCACCAGGGTGTTGAGATGCTGTGTGAGTCAAAGTTTCGGGGTGCGATTGGCTGTTGGTGGTGGGCAGGCCAGCCGGGTAACCCGCTCTCTTACTCTGGTCCAGGACACTGGGCGGAGAGGCTCCAGGAGCACGCACAGCCGTCTCCTCCAGCTGCATGCTGGCCTCGTGACAGGCGCCCTGTGCAGAGGACCCTTCTGGAAGGTTCTGGCCAGTGGCAGAGAGCAGCTGGAAAGGGTCCTGCCCCACCTCACACACCGGGGAGGAGCCGTGGAGGAGACCGGAGAACTGCTCTGGGACCTGCCCGTCCTGCCCCTCCGCAGAGTCCTGGCTCCGGCTGCTGCTGCCCCGCCTGTGGTCTTGGAGTGGACGGAGAGACAGAGAAATAAAAAATTAAACGTGGCAAAAATCAACAGAGTTCCAACGCAGCGAGTGAACGGCAGGGCTGAGGAATTCAACAACAGGGAAAGAGAGAGAAGCTGGATGGGTTGGAGAGAGGGCAGAGGGAGAGAAGAAGAGAGTGGAAGGAAGAAAACAGTTTCGTATTGTTCTTAATGTTCAATTTGTACCCAAAGTCAGAGCATTTATGAAATTCCAAACACTGGCCTGATTAATGCTCTCTGGCAGCCTTCCCTGTTGTTAGGTTTCTGTTAACGTTAACGACCAGACCTTGCTATATAAGGCGAGAAGTGCTAACTAGATCCTACAGAAAGGACACGAGTAAGGAGACAGAGAGCAAACACGGAGTAAAAGTGAGAAAGAGAGAGAGAGCGCCAGTGAGCAGGCGAGACTTACTCCTGGAACATCTGATACATTTCCATAAAGGCCAAAGTGTTATTTAGAGCCACCCGCCCTCCCTTCCTCTGGCAAGCAGCAACAGAGGGGAAAAAAAATGGAGGTCATGATCCACAACCTGCAACTTCTGGAATTCTTTAACTGAACGTGCAAAACAAAACAGCAGAGAAATAACCGCTTCCTTCCTCACAGGGGGGCTGTTCAGGGTTCCACACCTCATCCTTCCTTCCTCAGGGAGCCCAGACGTTATTTATTTATTTTTTTTTGAGAATGTGTACATCTCACTCCTTCCAAAGCCTCCCAGCTGCTCCTATTTGTTTAAGTTTAACCTCAGCTGATCCACTGAAAACAAAATGGTCTAATTTGTCAATGCCAAGAGACATTTGCAGTTCTCTCAAGACCTCCTCAACAGCCCCGAAATCTGACACTACTAGCTCATGAGGCCAACCACTACTGTATACTCACCCAAGATATCAAATACTTCTGCCCTGAAGTGGCATAAATAATTGACCAAATCAGATTCCAACATCAGAATCACACTGGGACACCAGGGGGCTCGCCCTGTGTGAACTCAGACCCATTAGAGATTTTCATCCACATCAGCAGGGTAGATTAACCACCCTGCACCCAGTACTAGCTCACATTCCTAAACTAATATTCAATGTTATTTTCTCTATAAGTGGAATCAACGGTATAGATACCAAATGATTCCCTAGTCTGCCCAAAGCTCCCAAGTATTGTTCATGAGTTCAGAAAATCTTAGAAGCCAAAGGATCAAGTTCAATTATTGTTACAGATGAGGAATCTAAGGTCCTCGGGCCTTTAGTGGTTTGTCCAAGGTGGTGGGGGAGAAGACTTTAACCCAGGCTTTTCGGAACACCTGTCTCTGGTCCCGGCTGTGCTGCTCTCTAGCTGTGTGGCCTTGGTACTGATCTCATCCTGCTGGGCTTCAGTATCTAAAATAAGTAGGATGAACTGCACATAGGCTTTAAAAATCCCTTTTATGTTACAATGGTGATAAGAATCCAAGTCTCTACCATACCGTGATGGCAAACTTCTCCCCCTCAGGGGCTGCTGCAGATCCCTGCCTAGCTGCTTCTCCTGCTACTGCCTACATAGCACCCACTCTCCCTGACCAGCATGCCTGCAGCCCAAGGCTCCTGGAAGCTCAGTTCCACAACTGAATAGGGTCATCAGGTGAGGAGGGGTGCACTTTATAAACATGATGCACTACAACAGTCTTCACTGCTCCATGCACAATGGCAAAGTCCTACAATGCTGGCTCTTCCAAGACAGCCTTTAAGGAAGGATCCCAACAACCAATTCTCATATTGCACCCATCACCCTGAGGTCTGAGCAGGGACATGGTTCCATTCACCCCACTTTCTCAAGAAGAATGGCTCAGTCTCCACAGTCTCTTCAGCTTTTGGCAAGCCTGCTGAGGCTGCAAGGGGGCAGCCAATTAGCTCCACTTTATGGCTCTGATTACTTATCCACAGGAGTCCAGAAGTATGAACTTTGGCATCTCCTTCCTCTACACTTGACTGCTTCAGGATTTTCACACCCCTAACTCACAAACTCTATACCCCAAAGGTCAGGTCCAGAGTGCTAAAAAGCACTGAACAACTGGAATCATTTCTCTAGGGAAGAAGAAATGCTGCGTACATAAGAGTTCCATCCAGCTTAACTCAGCCCCAGGAAGCCATGACTTCAGGACTATGAATTCCGCATATGACAACTGGCCACCCAAACAAAGCTGCCCTGTAGCGTCGCATGGTGGGGCCAGAGAAGATGACACATGACCATCACTTGTGGTTCAGACCAATGGCACTTCTTAGGAGAGGCTGACCAGGAGAGTCAAAATTGCTACCTCTCGGACCATACCCACATGGCCAATTTCCTACAGATTCTGGCCCAAGGTGCAACATTCCTCTGACTGCATTTGAATACAAAAAGAGGACTTTGGTAACAGGAACACGGGCTTCTATTCCTTTGTGTCAGCATCTGGCTCCTTATTTCACAATATTTTGGGGAGGGAGGGGAGTCCAACAACAAAAGAGAAACACCGGAGTCCAGAACTGGGAGTTAGCCTGGCTTACACTGCCTGGGTGGACCTCGGAACCCAGGCCACAGAGAATGTTCTGACTGCTGCTGTGGGAGCTGACAATGAAGGTCCTGTCTAACAGCCACCCATTCATGCTAGCCATCAATGAAGAAAGAGAGACAGATGCCAAGAGCTCAATACCAGACAGATGCCGGGGGAAGGAAGTGGGCAGAAAGAAAGAATGGAAACTTATGGAAGGAGGAAATATGTGAAGAGGAAAAATTTCTGAGGGCCATAATCCCATGAGGGAAAACACAATCTACCAATACTTTATGGAGTAAAAGAAATCATGGAAAGGAATTCTTATGATTACATGACTTACCCAGGCAATTCCCTAGGAAAGACACCTTGGAATTTGAAAAGCTTGTCAAGATTGAAGATCCTCCCTCAGGATCTTAATAAGCTAGAGTTCTCTTCCCCATAAAAAACCATATCCAAGACTAAGCTCGATATCCTGGCAAATCAACAGGTAGGAAAAGAACTACTGAGTGGTCCCGTCCTTCTGTAAAGTCAGGATAATATTAGGCCTCTCAGGGACAAGGTGGTAACAATATAACGTACTGATCATGAGCCAGATCTTTTTTTTTTTTTTTTAAAGATTTATTTATTCATTTGAGAGAGCGAGAATGAGAGAGAGTACATGAGAGGGGGGAGGGTCAGAGGGAGAAGCAGGCTCCTCGCTGAGCAGGGAGCCCGATGCGGGACTCGATTCCGGGACTCCGGGATCATGACCTGAGCCGAAGGCAGTCGCTTAACCAACTGAGCCACCCAGGCGCCCTCATGAGCCAGATCTTGAGCAAATTACTTAACTGCTCTGTGCCCAGAATTCTTGTCTATAATTTTGGGATCATGATAGTACTGACTTCATAGGATTGCTGTAAGAATTAAATTGTAGTATCAAGCACTTAGAACCACACCTGGCACATGCCAGCTCTCAGGAGATGTTAACAATTACTATTATTCTCCACAAAGGATCCATTACAACGTACTTCACTCACAGAAGAGCCCAACAACTAAGTCTGCTGCTCACAAGTTTGTCAAAAAGATCACCAAAGACAGTGTATGAAGATCCATTGCCTTCATTATCCTTACAACCCTCGACAGCAGAACGAAGGGACAGAAGGTAATACGGTGAGAAGGCTGAAGTGAGAAATGGGCCCCACAACTGTGGCTGTAAGTACCCATTCCATCAATAAGCATGTGAAAATGTCTGCCTTCACGGGGCACCCCAGAGATGAAGACACGGAGTTTCTCAATGGGCTTACCAGCTATCAGAAGAAACTAGCATATACAGAAATGACTAGAATTCAAGGCCAAAATTAGTAGATGCTTTTAAAAAAGGATAAACCAGGGGCACCTGGGTGGCTCAGTCGTTAAGCGTCTGCCTTCGGCTCAGGTCATGATCCCAGGGTCCTGGGATCGAGCCCCACATCGGGCTCCCTGCTCAGCGGGAAGCCTGCTTCTCCCTCTCCCACTCCCCCTGCTTGTGTTCCCTCTCTTGCTGTGTCTCTCTCTGCCAAATAAATAAATAAAATCTTAAAAAAAAAAAGTATAAACCAAATGCACAGTGAGCAGGAAGGAAAGTGTGATTACTTCGAACCAGAAGGATTCTCAGAAGAGGCGGCTTTTGAGCTGGGCACTGAATAAGTAAGGCCTTGACAGGCTTAAAGGTCAGTGGAAACACATTAGAAAAAGCAGAGCCACAAACCTCGTGCCTGGGCACTCATGGACTCTCGGACTCGCAGAAGAGAACCGTCAGGCCTGAGGCTTTCCCTCTGACTGGGAATCACTGCGCTCCCACCTTAGAACTACACAGCTTCCTCCTCCCGCACTGTCCTCTGCAGTCCCCACAACCTGCCCTCGTAGGAGAGAAACAAGGGGCCAGGACACAGGGACAGCTGTTCCCTTACTCTCCCCGTAGATCAAGGCCAGCTGCTCGACCAAGTAGCACACAGCAGCATGCTAATTCCCAGCCCCTTGGACTTTCAATCTTTATTCACTCTGGGTGTTGCTCATTTTCCTTTTACCCTGTGAGCTGCTGAAGCAAGGGGTCTTCTGTGCTGCATTTTAATGATGATGATGATGATCCACGGGGATCTCAAGGGCTTGTAAATAATAACATTTTAACATTTACACATTTTCAGTAACCCCCTTGTCTGTTTAGATTAGAGCTAAAAATTGCGGCTTATGTGAGAACTTGCTAAGTCAAATCAACCCTCCAACCCACAGGTTACTCGTTACCCAGACTGTTCTGCTTGCTTTGTTCCGTTAGGACTGGAACCCTCCAACTGCCCAGTCACTGCAGTGAGCACCAGAAACCGGGTGTGTCCAGGAGAACTCCTACGTACATGGCCACTTGTGGAGAGTCACCATGTTCTCCTCAGAAGGAAGGTGCTGACTAGGTTATGCAGACACTTGCTGGTGACTGTGATCTGATAAGACAAGTAGACCAAGAGTCCATTCTCTCTGGTCATTGGCAACCAGAGAAACAGAGACCTGGACTGGGATTCAGGAGGCCCAAGTTATAGTCCCAGCCGTGTGATTTTTTTTCTATCTGGGTCTTTAAAAAAAAAAAAAGAAAGAGAAGAAAGCGAAGAAAGCAAGAAAGAAAGACTGGGATGCATTCTCTAAGGCTTTAAGATTTAGTATGATTCGACTCTGATTAGATAAACGAATATTCCAGTTCTAGGGCGTTAAGAACGTGAAGAGCAGCAGGGCCCTGGATGAAAATGGTTTAACCTCATGGCTAAACAGGCTTTGGATTCAGCCAGACTAGGGCTTAAGACTCAGCTCTAACACCGAACTTCTTCCTCATCTACTACACAGCGATAAAAATAGCCCCCACCCGGATGATTTGTCATGAGATACACAATGACCTAATCAGCGTAGATGGACTCAGCACATGGCCGCCCCTGAGAAGCATTCATTAAACGGTAGCTGCTATCATTATCATCATTCTTCATTTACAACCATTTCCGAACTGCTCTTCACGCTACCACTGCACACAGAGGCTGGTTTCCTTTCTCCCGACTCTGCAAAAGGAGACTGGTTTCTTCTAAGTGGCCCTGTAAACTAGACAGAATAAAACTCCACTGGCGGGGAAGGTGCAATAGTCTTGCAAGTTTAATGCACGGTGACGTGTAGCAGCACGGTGGAGAATCTTCAGGTCAGGACCCATCTCTACCCACTGCAGCCCCCACAGGTACAGCCCAGCTTTGGGACTCAGGACTGTTCTACCTTGACTTGGTCCTGATTACCTTACAGCTCCCCCATTTCCTTAAGAGTCTGTTCACTGCCTGTTGTTGGACCTCTGGCCCCCCGAATTTCCCTATTCAATGTACCAGCTCTGCTTGGATCACTTTCCAACCAGCCATGATACTTAACCGTGCCTAATTTAACAGCACACTTGACATCTCTGTTTCCCTTGATCTTCTGCCAGTTCCAATACTGGGTATTCACAACCATTTGCTTTCTCTTCTCCAGTTGCTGGAATGTTGAGCCCTGCTGAATACTCAAGAAACAACTGACTGAGTCCTCTACCAGTTTATTTAACTCAGCTGGCTTCCAACAGCTACACTGTGTTAGGTACTAGTTACTCTATGCTGGACACCCTGCTAAGCACTTTCTTTTTTAATATTCACAATAACCATGAGGTAAGAATATGTACCCCTACTTTATATGCAGAAAGTCAGCTTGAAGAGGTTAAATGACTTTCTCAGTCACCAGCCAACACGTGGAATAGCAAGAATCCAAGTGGACTACCAGACCTGGCCACCCTTTTATTCATCTCTTGAAAACTGCGGTATCACTGTAAGATGGATTCCTCATTTCTCCCACTCTTTTCAGACCATCATCTTTCCCACAGCACCTATACTCTTGGATATAATCACATCAATTTCCTGGGAAGACTTAGATTAGACAAACCTCCTCAACTACTCTCAATGCCATGTCAAAACTTGGGGATAATTCGATCTCTTTCCCCTACCTCAGAGAAGTATCTCCCCATCTTGAATTTACCAATGGCCTTCTAACTGCTGAACGCTTTTTCTAGTCTTCATTTGTCTAGCTCTTTCTATATCATTTGACACAGTTTACCAGTTATCCCCAGGACCCACTCTCCCCTTCTTCCTTGGTCATAGGATCTTTTTAGATTGGCTCACAGCCACCTACATTAAAGACCACACTTCCCAGCTTCTTTGTAGTTAGGCATAGTCACATGACCAAATTCTGGCCAATGAGTTATAAGTGAAAGTGGAATGTGCAACTTTTGAGAACTATCTTTAAAGTGCCCTCCTTTTTCCCCTTTCTTCTTTCCTGTGCTGACAGCATGAATTTGGATAGTCATCTTGAACCATGAGATGGCAGAAAGAGACTGGTTCCTTGGCCATCATGAACTGCCATGCTAGACCTGGACTCCTTACTTCTGGACTTCTATCTTGTTTAAACAACAGTTATTTGGGGGTTCTGTCACATTCAGCCTCAGCTTCTATGGCACTGCATGATCCTGATTATCTTCCTATGTTTCTTTACCTTTGTGCTTCTAAATATAGGTTGTATTCTTCTTCACTCTCTCTAGTTTTTCCTGCAGCAACTGATTAATCTTTTATGTTACCCATCACCTCAACTTGGATGATCCATGATTCTGCATTTCTAATCTCTCTCTCTTGAACACTAGGCCCACATTTCTAAGTGTTTATGGAATATCTTTACCTGGATGTTCTCCTAGTACCTGAAACCTCAAACTTAACATATCCAAAACTTAACATCTTCCTTCAAACGTGTTCCTCCTCGATCCCCTATTTGTTGGTTGCACAGTTGGTTCCCAGGCTCAAAACCTTAGAATCATCCTTAATACCCTCTCTTCCTGATTCTTCCACAACTGATTGTAAGGTCCTGTTAATTCTACCTCCTCAATACCTCTACCATCCACACCTTCCCTTCCTATCACTTCCTACTGTACTCTAGTTTGGACCCTAATTTCCTTTAAGAGATTCCTTGAAGTCTCTTGACTTCAAAGTATTCCTGCCTCTAGTCTCTCCCAACTGCAATCTAAGATTCCACAATTACACATAAATAAAGCATGGCTTCTATCCTGCCATCTCACTCAAAAAGCTTCAACAACACTGCACTGTCTTTGGAATAATGACTGACATTTGAGACCTGATACTCTACAACCAGTTCTTTGTTCCAGCCAACCATTCTCCAAACATGAGCTCTATCATCTTCCAACACCTTACTGTTGTTTATGCCACTCCCTCTGCCTGGAATGCCCTCTCCTTCCGCCTTACTTCTGCCTAGCAAGTAGAATTCTCTGCTTTTGGGTTTAGCTCAAATGCTACTTCCTTCACAAAGCCATCCCTGATCTCCTGCACTAACATAATTTATCCCTTTTTTTAAATTACTTTATCCCACTTTATAGAACTTTAACATTTTAGCAATGAGAGCTTCCAGGTAAATATGGTGGATTGAACACAGGTACCGATCTGGTCTTCTTCCTGAAGTCTTACTAAACCAAATGTAAAAATGGGACTGCACATGGAGGCACACCTGAGAATCCCAAGATGGCAAAGGGAAAAGCCAACGCTTACACTACAGAATTCCCTAAAAGCTCCGGAATTGGCAGTGCTCTGGATGCGGAAGTAGAGGGAGAAGCTAAGATAACATTTTTCTCCCCTCCAAGAGGATTAAGGTCTTCGTGCTGATGCGTAAACTTCACTTAGATCTAAATGCATGGCTCTCAGGAATATTGACTTACTTGCTTCTAAAAAACCTCAGAGTGTAGCTGTGTGCCAAACAATCCACATGTATCACTGTCTTCAGATAATTATTCATCACTGTCCTAAGCTAAGTAACCACTTCACCTGGACCCAAGCACTACTAGTGGATGCTGCAGAAAAGCACCACAGAGAACAATGATTTTTAGAGCTCTTGGCTACTTTCCCATTTGCTATCAAACCTGGCAATCTGTCCACTATTTCAACAGTATGTCCAGAATGTCCAGTGGGCAAAGAGTTAAATACTAAAGAGAAATATATGACTGTGCTACATACAACTGGAAACACTGCTCTCATTGCTAGTTATGCTAGCCCTGAATGATGATTTCAGAAGACTTCTATGTTGGAAATCATTTAAATAAGAGAGGAATACCTAGTTGGATAAAACTGTCATAAAACCATCTGGGCCTAGTACCTTTCTCAAGGGATGAGTTTTCTACTTCATGGATTGCTTTCTACTTCTATCAGTTTTTGTTATACCCACTGACATAACTGGCAATCCAGCAACTGCAGAAGTATCATACATAGTGCAAGATGCTTAGTCACCAAGCACTAAATGCCACTGGAAACCCCAATGCTACCAGTCATTGTGACGGACCAATAGACATCCCGGGGGATGGCAGCAACTCTAACTAACCACAAAAATTTATTTCTATAAACCTTTATTAATTTTTTAAATCTCTAAATTTGTGCTTATATGTGTGCTTTATGTTATTCCTACCTACATGTTGTGTTTTTTTCCTCTTTTCTTGATCAGAATTATCAGAGATCTTTAGAAAAACAAACAAGTTTTCATTGTAATGGTCAAGTTTACTGCTTTTTTAAATTTCATTATTTCCACTTTTATATTTTTTCTTTACTGAGGTATAACATGCATACCATAAAGTATGTGAAGTATACTATCTGCTTTTATCTTTATTAATTCCTCTCTGCTACTTTCTCTTAAGTTTTAGTCTTTATTTACTTATTTATTTATTTATTTAAGTTGGGCATGGAGCCCAACACAGGGCTTGAACTCATGACCTTAGATCAAGACCTAAGCTGAGATCAAGAGTTGGACACTTAATTGACTAAGCCACTCAGGTGCCCCAGTCTTTGTTTTACAATAAATTTAAAGATCTAACTTTCCTCTGAGTATCACTTTGGCCAAATATTATCAGTATTTATTTATTTATTTATTTATTTATTTATTTATTTATTTATTTATTTATTTATTTTTAAAGATTTTATTTATTTATTTGAGAGAGAGAATGAGATAGAGAGCATGAGAGGGGGGAGAGTCAGAGAGAGAGGCAGACTCCCCGCCGAGCAGGGAGCCGGACGTGGGACTCGATCCCGGGACTCCAGGATCATGACCTGAGCCGAAGGCAGTCGCTCAACCAACTGAGCCACCCAGGCGCCCTTATCAGTATTTATATTAAGTGTTTCCACTACCATTAATTAATTTCTAAGTAGAAAAATAGAGGGAAAAAAGATAGGCAACTCATAGGCCATCTAACACTAATGACCAAGATGCTTATTTTCACAAGATCAGGCAAAGGCAAATTACAAAAGACACTTCTTTGGCTTATCACGGTGAAAAACATTAAAGAGTGCTAATATCCCATGTTGGTGAAGGAATGGGAAAGCGTGTGCTCATTAACCATCAAGGGAGGGCAATTCAGCTTCACCAGTTAGATTTAGATGTATACCTACACTCTGACTGGCTAATTCTACTTTCTATCAATGTCTTTTAAGAAATACTCTTATGGGGTGCCTGGGTGGCTCAGTCATTAAGCATCTGCCTTCGGCTCAGGTCATGATCCCAGAGTCCTGGGATCGAGCCCCACATCAGGCTCCCTGCTCCGCGGGAGGCCTGCTTCTCCCTCTCCCACTCCCCCTGCTTGTGTTCCCTCTCTCACTGTGTCTCTCTCGGTCAAATAAATAAATAAAATCTTAAAAAAAAAAAAAAGAAATACTCTTGTAAGCATGTAAGAATATGTGTACAGAATGTCCACAGCAGCTTCACTTATAACAGAGAAATACTGGGGACAATGTAAACATCCATCTACTAGAGAATGGAAAAATGAGTCATGGGATAGTTAACAACCATTTAAAAAGAATAAGGTAGATCTTTAAGAACTTAAAACAAAACTGTACCCATGATCTATAGACAAGTTAAATTAAAAAAACAAAACAAGTGTGCAAAACCGTTTGTGAAATACGATCCCATTTTAGGTTGTTAAAAACAAACAAAACAATCTCACATAGTCACTTTTTAAAAAAATAAAAACAGCAAACGGCCTGAAGCAGACACTACACTTTCAAACTATGTCACTTCCAGCACCTGTGAGTAGTGGAGAGGTAAGAAGACTGGACCATTTTACTTGTATTCACTTCTATATTGTCTGAATTTCTTTTTCCCCCAGGAGCTAATACAAATGTACTTTTAAAATATAATTTAGAGGGGCACCTGGGTGGCTCAGTCAGTCAAGCGACTGCCTTCGGCTCAGGCCATGATCTCGGGACCCTGGGACTGAGCCCGCATCGGGCTCCCTGCTTGGCGGGAGGCCTGCTTCTCCCTCTCCCACTCCCCCTGCTTGTGTTACCTCTCTCTGTCAAATAAATAAATAAAATGAAAAAATAAAAATAAAAACAAATAAAATACAATTTAGATAATCTCCCACCCCACCCCTCCTGCCATAGGTTTGTGAATTATATAGTAAAGAGGGCTGAAAGCTCTGGTAGTCTCATTAACACGGCCTTTTGAGAACTGATGAATTAATTCATAAAAGCTGCCTAAGATAATGACATTAGTGGAAAAGCAGAAAAGACTGACTCTGTACTAATCCGTAATATCATCTGCTGACTTGTCTCACATTTACCAACTCTAGCAGGCATTCCTTCCAGGCTACTGAGAAACTGGCAGAGCCCATTTTCATCTTTAATGTCTCAACTCCTTTGTCTGAAAGGTCTTTGAGTGATCCAACCAGCTTGCCTGGAGGCAGGCACACCCCACATGCTGTGGTCCAATTAAATCTGCTTCCCGCACCACCTACTCTTAACAGTTAGCCCAGTACTGTATTGCTGAGCTGGAAGGAACCAAAGCAAAGGAGGAGGAGATGTGAGGCCTAAAGTCCTCTGTGGCAGTTCCCTCCTTGACCTGGAGATCTCTCGACTTGAGGATAGAAAATTCCTGCATTTGGCAGCCAAGGAGACCAGCCTCATTTATGAAGTTTGTCTGAGTCTCTTTTTCTTCTTTCCAAAGGTTGAGCCAGCTATCTTATAATGGGTCCAGATCAAGCCTTCGAAAGAGAAAAAATTAATAATCTCGTTCCTCCTTGATGCTAAAAATTCTTCCCTAAGAACCACTTTCAAACAGAGCATTAAGTACTTGCTCTTTAAGGGTTAATTTCAGTATGATTTATTATTAAACAACTAGAGAACGCATTGGTGCTCTACTCCATGCTCTCTAAATATTTTAATTAAAAACCTACCAACATGATTAGAAGACTCAATACAGTTAAGAGAGTTCCTCAAATTGCTGTATAGATTCAACACAATCCCAATAAAAATCCAGCAGGACTTTTCGTAGAAATCAACCAGCTCATTCTAAATTTTTGTATGGAAAGAATATCTAAAACAATTCTGAAAAAGAATAACAAACTGACAAAGGCAAGGAAAGGATAGTCCTTGACAAATCATGCTGAAACAATTGGATATCCACATGCAAAAAAATGAATCTCTCCCCATGCCTCACATCATATTCAAAAATTACCTCAAAATGGGTCACAGACCTAAATGGATACCTAAACCTACAATATTTCTAGAAGAAAATATAGGAAAAAATATTTGTGACCTTATCCCTAAAAAAAAAAAAAGAAAGAAAAGAAAAGATACGTTGTCATCAAAATTAAGAACCTCTGCTCTTCAAAAGACACTGTTAAGGAAATAAAGAGACAAATCACAGACTAGGACAAAATTATGTATCTGATAAATAGTATCCAAAATATATAAAGAACTCTCATGACTCAATTATAAGAACATAAACAACCCAATTTCTTAAAATGAGTAAAAGAGTTGGACATTGATTTCATTAGCTATATGGATGGCAAATAATCACATTAATAGATGTTCACATCATGAATCATTATGGGAATACAAATTAAATCCACGATGAAATATCATTACACATCTATTAGAAGGACTACAATTTTAAAAACCTGGCAATATTAAGTGCTAGGGAGGATACACAGTAACTGTAACTCTGATGGAAAAGCAAAATGGTATAACCACTCTGGAAAATGGTGTGACAGTTTCTTATAAAGTGTAGCATATATTTGCCTAGGACCCAGCAATCCCATTCCTACTGTTTTCTCAAGAGAAATGAAACTGATGTTCACACAAAAACCTGCAAATGTTTATAGTTTTTTTGTAATTGCCAAGAACTCTAAGTGACCCAAATACCCCTCAACTAGAGAATGGATAACTATGGTACACCAGTACAACAGACTATTATTACTTGGCAATGAAAAGTAACAAATTACTGGCACACACAACAACATGGAGGACTCTTGAGTGAATCATGCTAAGTGCAAGGCCCCTGACTCAAAGGGTACACATGGTATGATTCCCATTTATAGGACATTCTGAAAAAGGCAAAATTATTGGGATTGACATAAAAGCAGTGTTGCCAGAGGTAAGGGAAAGGTGTGGGACTGACTATAGAGGGACACGAGAGAGTTTTTTGTGTGATAAAACCATTCCGTACCTTGACTGGGGAGGCAGTTATATAACTGTATTTGTCAGAACTCACAGAACTGTACACGAAAAGGGTAAATTTTACTATATTTAAATTGTAACTTTTTTTTTAGAAAGCTCCAAATGGAAACCATAAAAAACCAAAACAAAACAACTACTATAAAAACGACCACTAAGTTTCTGCATGCTGGAAGAGAAACCTCTTAAACAGGACAGTTAAAAATAAGGTCTACGATGTCAGACATACGTACATGTTCTCTTGGCCACCCCCCTACCCTCTGACAGACCCAGCAAAGGGTGGGTTCGAGAGAAGCCATCACACCCCCCATTCTTACCGGAACCGTGACTATCAGGATTGAAAGGAGGCGCTAATCATGCCCCACGAAGGACCTAGTACCCGAAAGCTATAAAGAGCGGGGAGAGGCCACAGGAGGAGGCCACAGGAGTCCCTTCCAAGTGCAGTGGGAACCGCACTGCCCCTTGTTGTTGTTCTTAGCACAGAGGCTGTCACACATGCTCCGGCAGAGTACGCTCACCTCCGTCGTCGGCCTGGCTCTGGGTCCTGCGGCACTCGCTCCCTCACAGAGGAAACGGAATTTTGCAGAGGCGATGAAAGTAGGCCAAGGCGACAGAGCACTCTAGTTACCGGGTGGCAGCCAATCACGGGCCCCTCCCCAGGAGTGTCTCATTCTGAGGTCAGGACTCAAAGCAGAGCCTGTGCCGGCAGCCTGAACCCCAAGGGACTGACCTGTTGGGCTTGTTTTTCCATGGCATTAACTTGAGGTTTTATGACTTGAGACCCCAAATCAATCTCCATCACACCACAGGCCGTCTCTCCTTCCAGAGGCATCGCCTGGTCTGACCTAACCACCTCCTTGCTTCATGTGCTGAAGGGCGGGGGGGAGGGGGGGCAAGCCAATGCTAAATGAAAGGTCATAATACACCCACCACCTCCGACTGCTGTGACGCCCAACTTCCCCATCCCAAGGAACATCACCCTCTACTTGCCATCCAGGATCACAAACTTTAAAAATCCTTTTGCAGGGCGCCTGGGTGGCTCAGTTGGTTGAGCGACTGCCTTCGGCTCAGGTCATGATCCTGGAGTCCCGGGATAGAGTCCCACATCGGGCTCCCTGCTCGGCAGGGAGTCTGCTTCTCCCTCTGACCCTCCCCCCTCTCATATGCTCTCTCTCTCATTCTCTCTGTCTCAAATAAATAAATAAAAAAAATAAAATAAAATCTAAAAATCCTTTTGCAGTTGTTTCTGCTGGGAGGGGGTTGGGGGCAGGGGTGTACCTTTTGGTTTTCCATCCCCGTCCATGGATCCCAGCTTCTTTGTTTCTGCTGTTAACAACAGCTCATAAGGATGCTCATCCTCTTCCCTGGCTGCACTTCCCTGAATCCAGGGTCTCATGGCCAAGACCTAAGAGAGAAAACACCATAGAACTTCTCATGTGGGTGGATAATACCAGGACAGGTTATGCAGAACAAATTCTCCTTTTTCACTAGAGAGGAAGGGGGGTGGGGAGAGAAGGTAAACAGCTCAAGTGTCAGGTGGAACCACGTGCTTTTCTGGATATGCACCTGTACCTCAGATCTCAATGGCCTTTGATTAAAACACTCCCCTTTTCCTACTTCATTTTATCCTTCAAAAAGCCATTAATACAATCCAAGATCCTCCCTTCCCGTGCCTCTCCCATCATCAGAGTGTTCTGCGTGGTCTCTTCTCAGTGGGTAGTCGCTTCCCAAGCGGTTTTCAGCCAGGCTGCCTCACAAAGGCCTTCTTTCTCCACAATTCTTCCCCAATATGCACACATACTACCCCAAGGCTGGAAGCCTTCCCACCTTCTCAAGAGGGAATCAAATGACTCCCGACTGATCCCGAATGACTGACATTTACCAGAAACAAAGCACTCTATGCGTCCTTCTCTATTTTTGTGAGCCTTTCTTCACAGGTCCTGGGGGTTACAGGGAAGTTTCTCTCAAAAGCCAGCTTCCTACTACATTTATGGTAATACGAGTTTAAATTAATTCCACCAATCTCTGTTCTGAAAGGAGTCAAATGGCTAGGCAGTATGAATTTCAGTGGAGGAAAAAAGCAGCTCTGTCGATGGAGAAATCCCTGATCCAGGCAGCCAAGTGTCTCTGATGGAATACCTGGACCAGAGCTGGCTTCCACACCCACCAACTAGGTCTAGGCAGCTGAGGGCCTTGTGGCCACAGCTAGTCATGGTACCGAGGTGGCCAAGCTTCCTCCTCAAACCAGGCCAGAAACACCATAATTAGTGCCACAGTCACACTGAGAGAGACAATGGAGATCCTTGATTTAGACGATCATTCTGGCTCATCTGTCCTAAGAATCCAATGTGTGTCATAGGCAAATTAAGAATAATCATGTACCAGCTATTAGGAGAGCAAGCCAAAGCATGAAATCTCCTCTTGAGCAGTTGGCTAGGAGAAGGGATACATCACCAACAGAGGCGGGGTTCAGAGGAATTCCCAAGTCCACCTAACAAATAATGGTACCCTAACAAATGTGATTCTTTGGTACATGCAGAAATCTCCTCCTTCAGACATGCCCCACAGCTCACTGGACATAAATCAGGTTTGTGATCCATCAGGGTTTTGCTTCTGGGAGACACAGCTCACTGTGTTACAAACTAATGAGACAACACGTATTCTAGCTCGCAGTCCCCGACTAAATGAGAGGCTGCGGCTCCTGTTTGGTAACAAGGCTGCCACTCCAAAGGCAGAATGACAGTCTCTTTCCGAAATTCTGCTAAGCACAGCAGGAACCTCCACTTTACTGAAAGCCACCTGGAAGCTAAAAGCTATTTCATTACAAGGAGCCATTTGCCTGTGTTACTTATTCCTTTTGCCTCTTCATAGGAACACAATTAAGGGAACAAAGAGGGACCATTAAGCAGTTCGTACAGTGTCAACTTAATACCACAGGCTTTACAGACAGGAATTTGTGTTCTGTAGGTTTACACACCCATAGCTATCACTTAGCCAGAGCCCTGGAAATCTGATTCCGCGAGTGTTCTGCACACAGCAAGGGCCCTCATATAGCCCCAGGCATGCTTCTCTGAAAGGTAGTTGACAGTCTGGATACCCAGCCTATAATATCCTTTCTTCTCAAGCAGGGCAGCTGATGACTTCCATCTGGAAAATCAGGCCCACTGGACCTTCGGTCACTCTGTGCCTGGCTCTCGTGCACGACAACGAGAAGCACAGCACCAGCAAATGCTAGAGCTGGAAGGGACCCGAACCGTTCCGATCACAGCTAGAGAGCACCTGGCTCCAGTTCTTTCCCTTTGCAGATGCCCAAACCGAGTTCCCAGACAGGGCTAGGGACTTGCCCAAGGTTACACAGAGAGCAACCAGCAGAGCCAGGGCCATAAAATTCACTTCCCGATTCTGGACCAAGATGGCCTCATTTTTTTTTCTGGGAAATAGGACTTTCCATCCAATTTGGAACTCTTGCCCTCCTTCAGACTCTACTGAGAGTCCCCTGCTCACATCCAGACAACTTCTAAGGTGATCTTTTCCTCTTAGTCCTTTCTGGCTCCCGCCAGCTATGGGATTAAAATCTCCTAATAAAGCAATAGACTGCTTTGCTTTGGGCCTTCCTAACTCCCACTCAAGAAGCCCTGTGTCACAGTGAATATGGCAATAACTGATTTTCAACAGAAAGGATTCTGCTCTTTACTAGATTATTCCTTAATCTTTTCTGCCCCTTTCTTCTAGGGCTGACAATAAATCAAAGCCAAAAAGCATATTCTCTGTTACATGGAAAGGAACACTTCTGCTGCAGAGAGAAGCTACTACCAGTCACCACCTAAATGTGATCAACGGAATGACCCCGGTTGGGGTGTGGGCAGTTTTCTGGGAAGAGATACCAGGGCAGCTGCACCTTCCCATGAATGTGTAACACATCTGAGCACAGAGGAGACCCTGGTCAGTCCGATGAAGCTGGCAGCCCATTTGGCAGGGCAAAAACATCTCGATAGCGTGTGTGCACACACATATGTAGGTGTTTAATTTCTTTAAGCCAGTTTCATGACCTGGTTGTTAATCTGATAAACTCTCCTGGAGCCAGCTATACTCAGCTTCCCTTAAAAGCTTGTATGGGTCATCTGACAATGACAAGCCTAGGGAACAGGACACAAACACTGAAGCAGATGGCCTGCCAAATATAAAAGCCTAAATTGTGATGAGCCAGTGCTTCCTAGGATATGAGGGTTAAGGTAGTAAAGCTTTGGGAGTGTAAGAAATCAAAACAGGGAAGACTAGAGTCCAAGAAAAAAAAAAAGTCCACTTTTGGAAAAGACCTAGTCATTCAAACTACAGCAAAGAGAATCTGCCTTGATCATTAAAAGGATAATGACATAGACCACATCACCTCTGTATTTATGTACTTATAATCACTAAGTAAGCAAGGCTGGGGTTCTCATGGTCTTCTGACTACAGTGGCCCAACTGTCCCAGAATTCCAGACTATTCAGAAACAAGTCCTAGAAAAAGTATCTCGGAGTCTCCCATCCAGGAGAGTAATATGGAGATTTCTCCCCCATCTCTTGATACTGTTGTTTTTTCTTTTTTTTTAAGATTTTTTTATTCATTTGAGAGAGAGAGAACGCACGCGCGTATGCGCACGCGAGGCAAGGGGCAGAGGGAGAAGCAGACTTCCCATTGAGCAGGAAGCCCAACAACGTGGGGCCAGATCCCAGGACCAGAGATCATGACCTGAGCCGAAGACAGACACTTAACCAACCTACCTAACAGACACTAACTAAACTACCCAGCCAGGTGCCCCTCTCTTAACGGTGTTATTGACAAATCATATTCTCTGAAAAGCCTTGGAAGAATAGAAAGTCCTCATTATCTAATATTTCTTTAAGAGCCTTGCACTTATCCTTGGGCATTAGGAATTTTAATCCAAGTCCTTGTTAAAGAGGTGGCATAAGGCATTTATAGAGACCTAGCCCCAGGTGAATATGCTCCATGTTACCAGGTTTCTCCTTATAAAAAGGGAGTAATGAAGCAAATCTCTGTATAAAAACATGCAGGGGGGCGCCTGGGTGGCTCAGTCGTTAAGCGTCTGCCTTCGGCTCAGGTCATAATCCCGGGGTCCTGGGATCGAGCCCCGCATCGGGCTCCCTGCTTGGCGGGAAGCCTGCTTCTCCCTCTCCCACTCCCCCTGCTTGTGTTCCCTCTCTCGCTGTGTCTCTCTCTGTCAAATAAATAAATAAAATCTTTAAAAAAATAAATAAATAAATTAAATAAATAAAAAAAAAACATGCAGGGTTGGCTACATGCACCTCTATCTGCTAGCAGTGTATTATCACCTTAGAGGCTATAATTCTGGAGACCCTTTAGTTGAAACATGATAATAGGCATTTTGTAATTAAGGCATACAAAGAAATAGGGACAGAATTTGTACCTAACACAAATATCTTCCCCTATTTTCAACACTGACTTTTACATTCTTAAAACTGCATCCTTGTATTTATACATTTTCTTAAATGAAAGCCATCCTTCTGGTTCCATGTGTTTATACTAAGTAAAAGAACCTGTCTCACTGGATGGTCTGTGGCAATAGAGTAAAAAAATTAGCTCTGACTTCTAGAGATAAAGTTATGAGACTTAGCTGACTAGTTTATTATAAGCTGATTTTTAAATTAAAGACCAACAGGCCACTGAATGAGCAACAAAATAATGAAATTATGTAGTATTTTGAATAAATACTGAATAAACGTATTCTCTGCACGGTAGGAAGTATTAAAGGAGCATTCTGAAAATGAAAGATCACGGAAAATATGATTTTCTTCATATAACCAAGAAAGAAGATTGAACGATTTGCCCCATAATAATCCTTCTTTAAAAAGATGGACTAGGGCGCCTGGGTGGCTCAGTTGGTTAAGCGACTGCCTTTGGCTCAGGTCATGATCCTGGAGTCCCGGGATCAAGTCCCGCATTGGGTTCCCTGCTCAGCAGGGAGTCTGCTTCTCCCTCTCCCACTCCCCTCTTTTGTGCTCTCTCTCTCTCTCTCACTCTCTCTCTCAAATAAATAAATAAAATCTTTAATAAATAAATAAATAAATAAAAAGATGGACTAGTCTTCTAAAATAAACTTTTTTGATTTCTCCCACCCCCACGACTCCTCTATTTCTCTTCTAATTGAGTCTTCATGACATTTTCGAAGTTTGTCCTGGTGGATTCTTCATGTGAAATGGAGAAGAAAAATGTGAAAACAGAAATAAGACACTTGGGGCAGAAACACCAAAGCTCACTAATATGACATAGTCTATAGAACAGTGATTGGGGGCATACTCTACATTTTGTATCAAAAGAGGACACAGGTACAAAAAAAAAGCAAAAAAGTCAACTGTTTAGCTACTGGAGCCAGGAGAAATGTGCATGGTTTACTTTCAATGTGCAATGTAGATCACTAATTGGCCTGTCTGCTAGATAGCTCCATTAAAATTCTTTGCTTAGTACTTCTGAGTGAGTTGGAAAGGGCTTCTTCCAGATTACTGATATACACAAAACTTACTAATCCAAAGAGGCGATAAGAAAATGAGAAAGCAAAGTCTTCTTTTAAGCACACATCGATGTACTTTCCAAAAAACTGTATTTCAGTGATGGCAATAAACCCTCAACCCTCTACCTCAGAAGCTGTCAAGGGAAAATACTTCTTATCTATGCGGTCTTCCTCCTCTTCATCGGGTGGTGGCTTTGCTGGAGGCGGTGGACGTTCCCTCTGCAGAAGAGAAAAATATTTCACTATCTCTTAGCCCTTGGAAATGAAAAAGAATAATGTAAAGAACTCCCCTGAGAGACTCAACTCAAGGATTAGTATCTAAATAGATGGCTTAGTATCTGCACATACATCCCCCCCCACACACACACATAAAATTCAATCAGCACACTCTTTGCTTTTTGATGTTTGTAGCAGAGATTATAAACACTTGTTTCATATTCTAGACCACAGTGAGAAATATCAGCACTGAAACCACGGACATGCCTTGCCAGAAAATGTCCTTCATAATACCCATAATAAAACTAGCCCAGAAAAGCCAGTGGCTCAACTTTCAGACTATGTTAAAAAGAGGAAGCAGTAAATCAAACGAATCAGCTTGTCAGAGTTCTAACAAACCCGCATTATTAAGGAAGTACTAGGGAAAGTAATCCAGGACAAAAACATCAATTCCTGCTCAAACTTTAACGCTACCCCTATTTATTCGCCAAAGCTCAGAACTGGTCTCTATCTAATCCTTGGTCACCTCCTTCAATGTATTACGTATCACTCACATATGAAAACCTTTCATCTCAGCCCATTTAAAAAAAGGAGTATTTGTCAGCTGTCTGCCCTGGAGCAAGGGTTAGCGAGCTCTTTCTTAAAGGGCCACATAGTAAATATTTTAGGCTTTGTGGTCAACCCCCCACTGCAGTACAAAGGAGCCAGAGAAGATACGTAGACAAGTGTGGCTGTGTTCCAATAAAACTTTATTCAAAAAATGGGCAGCTGTCTGTGGGCCATATTTTGCCAACCCCTGCCCTGGAGCAACAAACACCCTGAAAGAGGGATTAGCGAGGTCAAGTGAGGTGGACAATTTCAGGAACACACACAACCTTCGGTGGCAGAAGGCTGGAGAGAGATTTGCCATTGTACCTGCGGTACCGTCAGCATTGTTTACACTCCGAAGTCCTAACCATGCTTCATAATCATGTTCCTACAGGGAAGGGAGTGGGAACCTGACCCAGGAGTTGGCTTGCAGGCTCACTCCCTGGCTTGTAGGTTAGCTCACCGTGTTGCTAGAACAGGAATATTTATAAAAGTCAGGGTGGAGGCACGTGCTGAATTACACAAGAGCCTCAGAGAGGTCTGCAAGACATCTCCCGTCCCAGGAGCGGCCAGGGTCAGGTGGCATTCGGTTAGCATTTGGCATCCATGATCTCTCTCTGTTCAAATATGCTTTGCCCCTCGGGATTCTATCTTGATAAATCAGTCATTCCTATAGTCCCTGGAACCAGATGGCCGCCCAGCAGCAACAACTTCGAAACAGGTTCATCTTTTCAAGCCAAACAAAGCTATGAGACCAGATTTCCTACTAAGTTCCACTTTCCCTAGCCGTCTTACTCCAGAAGTGCAGAAACAAGAGTGGTTCCTTGCAAGTGGCACCTCGTAAGGGACGGAATAGCAAAGGGAGCAGGCCCATCATCCACACCAGTTATCCAACCTCGGGACAAAAATAGCTGAGGAAGAACAAAATGGAACACAACAGCGACAAAAAGGACCCATCCCAGAAGCCCTCTCAAGACTAAAGGAGCCTAGAAAGAACAATATGAACAGCTCTTGTGCAAGAAGTGACCACCAGGGACACTGGAAAGAAAGAGAAGCAGGAGGCTCTTTTTTTCCGAACGTGAGAACGTTGGCCCAGGGCCTGTAAGTGCAGAGCTGATTTAGACTCACCATCCACCACACTGGTAAGATGCAGAGCAGCCCCTTGGCCACAGGTAATTACCAAGTAGCACAGCCACCACGTACGCAAGTAAAAACGGCAAAGCATGCACCCCAAGATGCATCAGTTTTTACTTAGCAAGACCACCAGAGGATAGATTCTTGGAGTGGGACAGAACAAAGAGACTATAAATCAGTGGCTAAGCCCATAGGAACTTGGTTATTCAGAGCTCACTTCAGGAAGCCTGTGTTCTTCTTGTAAAGCCTCCAGCTCCCTCTAATGGACATCACCTGTAAGTACCACAAAGCAATGCCTTCCTCCACAGGTGGGTTTGCTTGCTTCATCATACCTAAGGTAAAAGTGAAACAAACCAGCTCTGTCTACAGAAGCACCATGCTAGGGGTCCTTGGCATATGCATGTGCTTCCATCACTCACAAGGAGTTTTACCAGTCCTTGATAATACCCACTCCAGTGGGCTACCACAGACTGGTATGAATTTCCAAAATTCATACAGAAATACTATTCTAGGACCAGACATGGAACCTAACAAAAAAGAACACTAAGAAACATCAAGCCATTCCCAGGGCACATCTGAAAAACCCAAAGATCACCTAGTGGCCAAAGGTTCATCTAAATGGTCATAAAGCAGATTTAGACCAAAAGGGAAATGCTGGCCTCTCCAACAGGAAGAAATAATATACACCTGAAAATCTGCCTCAAGCTGGGAGTACTGGGATTCTGTTAAGCAATGGCAAGTTCAGTAAAAATGTGGTGCTCAAAACTTCAAATTATTGTGCTGGCAATGTAGGAAGGAAGGTCAATGGGACCACTGATTCAGGCTTAGGCTCAGAGTAAAACCCTGAGGGAGAAAAGTCTTGAGAACAATGGACAAGACTGGAAGCAAAAGCCAGTACTGGAGAAAGAAGTAGTAAGATGGGAAGGTGGACCTTGAGAAAGAAATGGCTGGAGAGATGATAACTGGGAAAAACAGGAATGCCACATACCAACACATATGATATCTGATTAAGCCTTGCTACAACCCTGCTGAATGCAGAATCTGTCCAGATCCAAATGGATAACACTCTGAGGGCAAATGGAAGGTGAGAATGCACTCAGGGCAGACAAGAACTTACTTCAGTGAGCTCTTTCACTGTGGAACTGCTCTCCAGAGAGAAAACTAACAATTTACAGCAAAGACCCCAAAGATAGACGCCACACGAGGCTAAATGGAAATAAAATGTTTCAATTTGCTCTAAGGCCAAAAACTAATAGAATGATGCAAACATGTTATACCGAAATCAGAAAAACCAAAATTCTACCTCAAGGGGACCTATATAATATAACCACGCTAGGCAAGAGAGAGATGTGGCAGGGCCCCAGGAGAACAGAGGGAGTAGGCTGCAGGCCTCTGGAAAGTGAGCGGGCACTCAGGGCACACTCCCTCTCCCAGCGCCCCACCAAAGCACAGGCTGACAACACAGCCCCCGCTTGTCGAGGGCCCCAGGCCACATACAGGCCTCACTCCAGCAGCCTTCACTCCTGCTGCCTCGGCCTCCTTGTTCATGGAGTCTCGGTCAGATGATCGCCCACTGGCCATGCTGTCCAACGAATGACAGGAGACAGCATTATACAGCGCCTCGTAGGGACCTTCCTCTTCAGCGTTGGTGTCAAAATCAATGATCAGTTCAGTCACTGCTTTCTCCACGTCACCTGAACAGGTTAGAGAGCAAGAGTCAATGGACAGAAAGCACAATCTCGGATTTCCAACCACTGCATCCACCCAAAGCCCCTCATCAACCTGAACTTGACAAACAGTAACCGACAGCAGGAAAATAAAATGACTGCTTTGCTCCATGGACAGGAATAAATATAGAGAGTTTCAGTTGCTCTTTATACCCTGAGACTTCAAGAGATTTTTCTCTAATTCAAAATGGCAAACCCTTGACACCTATGAAGGATACCTCCCAAGACCTTTAAAATTCTCAAGAACCTCAATGTCATCATAGCGTCAACTTAAACCATAAAACGTAGTGAAGTATAACTGGAAACTTAAGTAATCCTTTAAATTCTTAGTAGAAACCTCCACGTGCTCAAGCGAAAGAGAGGATGGTGAAGCCTCTCTGACACAGAGGCAGTGTGCGAGGTTAAACTCACCAGAGAATTACGAACCTCAGACTACCTGGGATCCAAATTTGTGACTCTGAAAAGTTATAGACTGTTGTGGACCAGAGATCTCTGGGTCTCTGGCAAATAGTCAAAACCGTAACTGTAAAATCCTTGAAAGCTAAGAGCTTAGTGAACTACTAATCCCATTACCAGTAGATTATGAGGTCAAGAAAAAAAAATGGGGGTGGTGGAGGTGGGGGCAGACAAGGACTCCACAGTGAAGACAGGCCAAGCACCCTTTAACCTTATACCTCTGCACCCCTCTGAAAAATCCCTTTCCCACTTCAGTGTCTGGCTTCGTTCTGTTCCTCTGGCCTTCTTTACTATGCTTTGTATCTGAAGAAGGCATCAGTCAGTGTTTTGTCTTTCTCATTCATCATACCTAGGACCCAAAAGGCTGCTCAATAAATCTGAAAGGGTGGGTCGTGGCTAATGATGGGGAGGCTGGACTGCCCAAGCTAGTGCCCAGACCACATTTGTTGGCCAAATGATATAGTACCAAAATCTGCCATATACACATCTACCAACCAGATGACACTCGCTCAGTATTTACTGAGGGCCAACTATGCTCAAAGCAGAATAGTGTGTGTTAGGAAAAGGTTTCCTTGAGATGTGAATTCATCTTGAGATCATCCCGCCGACAACACATCCCAGAATAGACCTCACAGAGCCAACTGTAAGAGTAGAGAATAAGATAAAGTAGGAAAGAAGAGGTCCAAAGTAAAAGGCCTAAGCTCTGTCCAATAAAAGTTCACATACCAGCTGGAAAACAATAAATGTGAATATGAACTTATTAAGTACTCTCAACCCCCTGAAATTATTATTTAAATGAAGTTTTTTCTATTCTATCAAAGACCATTCAACTCTTCAAGCTGACAGCCCCTTCGTTGTCAGCGAAAGGCCACCTTACCCTGAGACTTCTGGGATATGGAGTCCATATTGGAGATGAGAGGTCCCTGGGAAGTGGGGGTTTTATCGGCCTCTTTTGCACTTCTTTTTCCAGTCATGTGATCTAAGTGGAAAGACAAAAAAAGCTGCACCAAATACAAATGCCTTGGTTTGGCCAGTGTGTCCCCTGGTCACCCCGACAGGCAGATGAATGGGTACCTTCGATAAGCGCTGCTATCTGCTGGCTCTTTTGAGAAGGCAGTTCCCGGACAGTGTCTAGGGCAGTCAGGCCACGGTTATCTTTTATGTTGACATCAATTCCTAGAAAGGTACACCAGGTGGACCAGGGGGGAGTGAGCAGTTGCAAGTCAGCCTCAAAAGGGGTCAAATTCCAGGACTCCTTTTTTTTTTTTAGATTTTATTTATTTATTTGAGAGAGAGAATGAGATAGAGAGAGCATATGAGAGGGGGGAGGGTCAGAGGGAGAAGCAGACTCCCTGCCGAGCAGGGAGCCCGATGCGGGACTCGATCCCGGGACCCCAGGATCATGACCTGAGCCGAAGGCAGTCGCTTAACCAACTGAGCCACCCAGGCGCCCCAAATTCCAGGACTCCTAATGCTCCCAGTAGCACGACCAACATTTTTTCATCCAAAGCCATTTAATCCAGTTCTTCGAGAACAATTCGTACACTTGCAATCAACCAGTGGAGACATACATCCATTGGGTTCAAGTGCAGCCAGCAAAAATCCCCCTGCGGGAGGCTAGGGAAAAACAAGCCCACCCCTGGCATGCCGCGGGAACGAGAGCGCGGCCAGCCTCTCACCTGCAGCCAGCAGGATTTGCACCACATCAGTCTTGCCAAACAGAGCAGCCTCATGCAAAGCACTGCCCTTCTCCGTCTGGAAGGCAAACGAGAGCGCAGAGCAGCATGTCATCAGAACAGTGACCCAGGTTCGGCGTGGCTCCACACGACAAACGGGATATAGACACGAAGGGGCAGGAAAATAAAATCAACCACACAAAGTCCTCTGTCATTATCTTTCCCACTTTTCTTGTCTGGATTCCCGGACCACAAGCATGGCCCGATGTGAAGTGTGCTCATTGAAGTGCCACCATCCGGCCACACAGGAATAACTGCGCAGCAACTCTGGGAGCCACCTATTGGTGAAATTCCTCAAGACGCCCCTTCCCGGGGGAAAGGAATAACGAGAGAAAAGTACAAAGGTAACAAATAAACAAACAAACAAACAAATAAATAAAATACCACCTTAACTTCACATGTGGTTTGGTGGTCTGGTCAGTGCCAAACCTAAGGAACAGTCATTCATCGGGATGGACAAAGCTAGCTAGGCAGGGAAATGCTAAACCTCCCGCTGGCAATATCAAGTTGATGGGACTTTGCAGGTGGCAAATGGTGGCAGTGGGAACGCCTGTATAGGAAGATAATGAAATTTTTCTAATTTTGAGAGAGAGTCCACAAGCACATCTTTTCAGGGCATAATGACTATATATTACCCCTGAAAAGAAAAGAAAAGAAAAACCAGTAACAGACTCACTTGAGGAGTTTGTCTCTGAAGTTTCACATGAAAATGAGTCAATGGATGGAAGCGTCTGACATGGGATGTGAAACGTGCTAAATAAGAACGCAGCCCAGCAGCATGGTCCTTGTGCCTTGCCCACCATGACTTGGCCCCTGGAGCCCAGGGGGTGGGGGTGGGGGTGGGGGTGGGGGAGTCTGCTCCACTACCTGGTAGTTGCTGTCCATGCCGGCGTCCAGCAGGACCTGCACCACAGCTTTGTGGCCGTTCCGCGCTGCCAAGTGCAGGGGGGTGTGCTTCTTAGTGTTGCAGCTCAGGAGGTTGGGGTGCGCATTGAGGAGCATCTTCACCACCTCCAGTCTCCCGTATAGTGCAGCCAGGTCCAGAGGGGTCTCGAATTTGTTATTGCGCATGGTGGGGTCCGTCAGCTCCTCCAAGAGGACCTTCACCACCTCCGTGTGGCCGTACTGCGCGGCGCAGTGCAGGGCTGTCTCGTTGTCGTTGTTCTAAAGAGTTGACAAGCAGATCCCATCAGAAGGGTAACTGGCAGACTGGCCTCTGACTGGGACGATTACATGGAAAACCACTGAAATTTAAATGAGGAAAATAGCAGCGATATTTGGGGACTTCTAGAAGTCGGTCAGAATGAAGATGTACTCCCCAACAAATGAGGCCAGCCGCTCCAATCAGCCACAGCGCGCCCCAGTTACTGCCAGAGGGGAGCTGTCAACCCCCTCAGATTTACTGTCTCCTGTGTGCCGTGAAGAAAGTGCCCACAGATGGCAAGGAGAGTTAACTGGGGAATGTGGCGGGCCCTGGGCAGAAGCCCTGGCACACATGAGTGCCAGTAATATCACTGCCATTGACTCATTTTAAACTTCAACTGGTTTTACAATTTATATTCAGCCAACCCTGTAGTTCTGATTCTGGCTTTGTTGACCATCCACTGCCTTACAGACAAGCTTTTTTCAAAGAGTTTGTCATCTGCATAGCGTCTTGCATGCAAATCAACCAGCCAACAATCAAAGTAACAGAGCTGAGCACCAAAAATCACTCTTGAGATCTCAGCCAACAGCCATTTCCAGGGGAGGGAGGTGCTTGAGCTCAGTCACAGAGGAACCTGGGACCCTGCTGTCACCCTGTGCCTACTCCAGGAGCCTGCACCAATCAACACATGCACAATCTACAACGCAGGGAAGTGTTTCTTCTTATGTAGGAAAGATTCAATCAGCCATGGGAATGTTTTCTGAGAGGTGCAAAATATTCAAAGTTGTAACATGTAATTCAAATTCACAACCCTGGGGCCCTTTAATGCCAATTTTGTTTCAAACTAAAGGTATAACCTGGGATGAAAGAGAAGTTTGTGCTTCATCCACCATCAGAAGCAAAATGTTAATCATTCCAATTGTGCTTTCTTTTACTACTACTGACAATGTATAATCAGAGCAGGAATAAAGTAATTTCCATGACCTCTCCTTTTTTAGATGCACTAATGAAAATAATTCTCCCACAAGGCTTGGAGATTCCTAAATTTATCCAGGAGGCTTCTGCCACTTTAGGAAAACAAAGCTGACGAGGTGGTGTGTCCATCAAGTCAATATTGTGCACCTTTCAGTAATCAAAAGGTAAAAATGAAATGCTTCCACAATTACTTTAATTCTATTAATTACATTAAAAGTAACAGACCAGGAGTTACCCAAACATGCATGCAATTCCATCTGCTTTTGATCTGGCATTTGACTGCATCATTTTTTTTCCAGCTATACCAAGTGTACCAGAAAGATCCAGAGCTTCTGGGAGCGAGGTCCCCAAAGGCCAGAGTGATAGCAAAGAAAAACTTTCCAAGGAAATAAGGACAGAAAGGGTGGTAGCAGGAGCCACATGCAAAGATAAATGCACACACATAAACAGAAGAAGCAGTGCTGAGCTCAAACACAGCTCAAGGAGATCAGCAGCTGAAGTGCAGACAGCCTTTGCTGGCCACAGGACACAGCCGGTTAGTAATGGCCTCCTATGCTACAACTGGGCCCAAGGGGTGGATTCCATGTCAACCTAAAAGGCTGGAGGGAAGGGGAAACTCTGGGAAGAAAGCAAATCTTTGGGGTTCCCTGTGCCAAACCAACCACTTAAGACACCCATTTGGAATGCCCATTTCCAACTGAGCATGAACTCCCTGAGCCAACTTAGAGCTGTCACTTCATGTTCTCACCATGAGAGGCAGCTTCATCAAAACACATGGGGGCTTTCTTTACAGTGGTTCCAGGGCAGAGTGGCAACCCAAAGAAGTTTTAAGAGGATTCTCAGGGTTTTGTATCTCAAGATTAACATGAGAGCAGGGCCAAGAAAGTCAGCTTATTCTTATTAAAACCCCAATCCAGAACAACTTGTTTACTTTGAGGCAGACACTGCTGTCTCTTTGATATCCAAGTTGTCTCCCAACAACCAGAATAATCTGTCCTCAATTGTGTAAAAATACGCCATTAAGGTCCAAAGAACTGTAAAACTCAAAGCTATCCAGCAGGAGGAAAAAAAAGAAAAAAGAAAAGAAAAATCTTGGGGTTTTTCATTGTTGTTTTTTGCTAGAACCCAGGGCACCTACCACAAAGCTGACTTACTGAAAGCAAGGTCTTGATCACTACTAGGCAAATTTCCTGCCTCTGTTCAAAATGGCCTAACCACATCTCTGCAGAATATTATACTCAAATTCACAGTGTAGAAAGCATCTTTCTCATGCTCCAGTCTTGCCAAACATGGTCTGGTAATTATAATACTCTTGAGTTGAAGTCTGTGACCCCATCTCTCAACTACTGAACATAGGCCATCACAATGAGCTCTTCCTACCAGCTCCCAGGAGCTTTGAATGTGACAACTATCAGGGCAGGAAATCACTAGTGTTGATTCAGGAACCCACAAGAAAGGGAGGGATTCCAAGGGGAGTACAGACTCCTCAGGACCCAGAATCTTTCTCTTTCACACCTTCCAAATCATACCACAGGTGCTCATCACACCTCAAGAGTTCCCAGAATCTTATTACTGTGTATTTGGACTGAGGAAGGAGACTAAGATCAAACACCCCAATTTTCCCCAAAGTCTTTGCACAAACTTTCCATTGCTGCCCATCTTGAGACTCACTTTCATTTCTCCTTGCTATAGTCAGTACCTCTAAGAAGAGAGATCCCAATACCCTTTACATATGGAGACCCCAGTTAGTGTGTAAATCCATTATATTTATGCACTGTTTATTCCTATCTACCTATCTCACATATGCATAAACTACAAGCAACAAAAAACTATACAGAAACATTTCGGTGGCTTTTCTCCTCTTGAAACTATTCTAAACCATCACTTCCCAGTGCTTAGATTACAGCACAACTGTACTCTTGACCACTGTTGATAGATACCTAAGTTAGAAACAACTGAGCTACAGCTCTCTGTAGCAACAATGGTATGTTTCAGAAATCTACCAAAATTGGAACAAAAGGACAAACGGGGCCTACTGAGATTTAGCAGACACGAGAGAAACACGAGAACTGAGTCCATGTGGAAGAAGAGTTAGACTTACTCTGCAGTGCTCTGGAGGGCAGAACCCTGACCAACAGATGGAAAGTTTAGAAAGACAGATATCAGCCAAGTGTAAGAAACCAAAAATCAGTGGAATCCAAAAAGAGGCTGCCAAGCAGTAAGTCTGCTTGTTACCAAGAGAAACAACCAACCAAATAAAACAAAGGGTAGATGGCTCATCTTTCAGGTGAGAGAAAAGGATTCCTGCTCTGGATGGAAAGTTGGCCTAGATCAGTGGTTCTCAAACTGGCTTTGTTTTGGAATTACATGGGAGCTTAAAAGTAACTAAGTCCCACCGCAGACTTGCCAAGGTAGCACCTCAAAGGGTAAAGTCCAGGAAGACTATTATTAAAAAGCTTACCAACCTAGGAGGCACCAACTTGACCAAGCAATCGTCTATCAGCGAGACAAACTGACATCACGTGTCTTATAATGTGAAGGAAGGATATAACATCACTCCTGTGGTGTTCCTGCTAAAATTGTAGGGCCTGAATCTAATCATGAGGAAATATCAGACAAACTCAAACTGAGTGATAGTCTACAAAATGACTGGTCTATATTCTTCAATACCGTCAGTGTCGCAGGTCTCTATGGCAATCGCTTAGCGGGTTCAGCTGTTCACTGAAAGGTTGGTGGTTCGGTCCCACCCAGGGATGTCATGTTTGTGGTTCCTAGTCATTAAAGACTAAGAAGGGCTGAGGAATTGTTCCAAATTATGTATGATCCTAGATTGGATCTTGTACCAGGAAAAAAAAAAACAAAACTGCTCTACAGGATACTATTGGGGAAATTGGTGAAATCCGAACATAGATTCTACATCAGAGATTCCAGTATTATATCAATACTGAATTTCCTGAATTTGATAACTATACTGTGGTTATAAAAGTGAATGCCCTTGTTTTTAGGAGATACATGTTTAAGTATTTGGGGTTAAAGGGTCATGATATCCATGACTAAGTATCAAACAGTTCATCATCAACTATAGCAACAATGAGAGAGAGAGAAAAAATGTGCATGCAAATGAGACAAATGTTAACAACTGGTGAATCTAGATGAAGGGTGCAATGCAGTTCACTGCATTATGCTTGCAACTTTTTGTAAGTTGAAAATTTTTTCAAGATAAAAAGTTTTATAAAAGCTTGCTAGGTGATTCAGATGCAACCAGACAAGCTGATCAGAATGTGGAGACAACTGGTCGAGACAACTTCCAGGTCTCTTCCAGTTCTGAAACTTAATTATTTTTAAGTGTACAGGAAAATAGATCTACCTTAAAACTAATTTGACTACTGCCCACCTTACGATATTCAGACTAAATTAAAATTATTTTAGAAGGGGGCAAATAAACAATTTTAATAGTTCCACCTTAGCTATGGATGACCTACATTTTAGACTGGTTTATGCTGACTTGCTGAAAAAGGAAAGGCTCCATATGTCGAAGAGGAAGATGAAAGCTCATGAAAACTACCCCCGCTCCCAGAATAGGCACTTGAGACTTCTTAATTTCTACAGGTGCCTGATAGGACTTAGCACACAAAACAATTCCCAGACACAATCCAGGTCAATAAAAACCCACTGAATCAGGATAAAACCCAGCGAGGTTAGATACACATCAGCTCAAAGAGAGTTTGCATTCGTAGCAAAATCCAAACAGCTTTATCCCTTAGTGTAGTTTGCATCATTTGGCCTTCAGGGGGTGGGAAGGCGGCAAAGGGCGGTATTTCCAGAGAGAAGTTATGTTCTTATTCCATTTAGACCAATTTTCTTTTTTGTGTGGGAAATCAAGGGATAAGAAAATGTGCTTTTAAGAACCAAAGACTTACTCTTTAATCAGAGTTTTATAAGCTAACTGAACTAACCACCGAGTGGGAAAACAATCACTTCATGGTGCCTCCCCATAAAACAAAACCCTGAATAGACTAATTGAGCAATGTTTCATTAATCTTCAATCCACCAGTAACAAAGAACAGATTCCAAAGTGCTGTTTCAGAAACACCACACTGTATATACCCTTTAAAAGTCAGATCTCAAATATTACTAGTTACCAGATAGTTGTACTTAATGTACATTCTCTTATTTAAACTCCAAAACAATCCAGCAAGGTAGATGGTATACTGCACTTTACAGAAGAGTAAACTAAGGCTCACAGAAATTAAGTAACTTATTTTAAGTCAACAAAACCAGTCAGTGGCAGCACGGATTTCAAACTCAGGCCTGACTTGAAAGGCTGTGACCTTTAAGAGTTTTCTCCTCTACTACACCAAATCCAAAAAAAAAGAAAATGAAGATAGGGTATCTTCCTCTTTTGAAAATTAGAAAACAGAATTCAGAGAGAGAGGGCCAAACAAAAGCTAATGTGTCCCACTACCCCAAATCAAACTGCTTCTCGGCCATTAAGGCCCGAGAGCTGAAGAACATGGCCCACAGAGGCTGCCTAGATCCAGCCCGCGGTTCGCTAAATCACCATTTCTCAAAGAATATCTGCCTAGCATTTGGAAACATGCAGAAGTACCTTAATGTTTCTCTTCCCTGAGGCAACTGTATTCAGAGCCAATGTGACTAATGCACTGACTCAACCAAACTCCAGACTGGTGCCAAAAAGCAAACCTCTCCTGAATGAAAATTCGGATCAAAACCAGGAGGTGAGAGCACCGAGGAGACAGGCTAACCATCACCAACCCACAAGCTCTGCCTCCTGGTGTGGTGAAGGCTGGAGGGTCTGGGCAGTTCATCACCAGGCCTAACAGGGCCACTACTTGCCCCAGCCTCACAGGGAGGGAGACTCAAGGCCAGTGCCCTGCTTGACCCTGTGACTTTATTTCCTATTTCAGAGCCCTTCCCAGGGCCAAGAGTGACCAAGCAGTAAGAGAAGTTAATAGCTGGGGAGAAGCAACAGAGGCTTTAAAGTCCCAGGCAGAAATGCACAAACTCAAGGAAATGAGGAGGGAGCAGAAAAGGACAGCTTTTAAGAGTAAAATGGAGTCCCCAAGCCCCTTCCCCAACACCTCCAATACTAGCTTATTGAAAATGAGATTCCACTTCAAAAGAAATAGAGAAAGCAGAGTAAAAAAAATTTTTTAATCCAGTTAGTACAATTTAATCATTTTTCTGTGTTTATTAAAAAGTAAGCTAATATGTTTGACATCTCTTAATTGAATTTTTCTTTTTTCAATTTAAATTATTTTAGCAATCACAATGGTAAATTATGCATATAATATGGTTCCTTCTCTTTCCCCATTTCGGCCATTTCTAAGCTTTTCAGACATTCCAGAAAAAGCACCCAACCTTTCCAGAATTAGCATGGGTTTTAAAAATAAAACCCAAACCCACTGGAGCTGCAATTTCCCATTCCCAGACAAGCCAAAAGCAGATGGGCTGAAGCAGACAATAGTCAGGGTGATGATGAGGAGCCTGAGTGGACAAGAGTGGAAGCCAGAGAGGACCAAAGAGGGAGTGCAGCTTGGAGAAATGATGCAGAGAAATCCTGGCAGCAACGTACACACCTTGGCATTGATATAAGGGTCAAAGGGGCCGTACTTTTTGAATTCTTTGATCTCAAGAGCATTCTATAAAAAGGAGAGGAAAAGAAAATGTGATGATAAAATGGATGAAATATATCAAAGCAAAGCCCAGCCCTGAGGGGGCCCAACATGAGAACAACTTGGATCTGCCCTCTGGGTTCCTGGAAAGGAAGTGAATGGGGAAGGCAGGCTCAAGGGCACAGCACTCATCACCCGCTCTTAACCAAGCATCCAACTGGAGCCTCATTACTGGTTTCTGAATAGATCAGCGTGGTACTACTACCTAGAGCCATTAGGTTCTTCCAGCTATTACAGACGTCTTGCCCAGCCCCTGCCCCACCCACCTGCCTGCCACATACTCAGAACACTGGGCGGGTGTCCCACCTATCAATGGATACTCCAGGCGGGAGGCAGCTGTGAGCAGGACAAGCTAGCACACTCAAGTGGCTCAAAAATCCAAGCAGCTGTGTTCCAAGGCAAAAGTGAGCAAAGACAGGATTAGAAATGGTTGCCGAAAATTTCTTAAATGAGAAGGACTTTAATGGGTGACTAGTTTGTTTAACATTGAGGAGTATTAGTTAAAAGCAAACTTCCTTATAAATTTCCTCCAGTTAAGAGAAATTACAATCAGTTTAGCCAGGAGGAGTAAAACTGCATTTAGATTCTGAAGCAGCAATTCTAGAGACAATTTTCATTCTTAATGTTATAACACAAACATCCTCATTGATTATCTTAAATTTCTGTGGCTTATCTATCCAGAAAATACAGCTTGAAAGGGGAAAGGAAGGCTGATGAACAGCTATACACACACAATCTCCAAACTGAAAGATCTGGGAGCATTGCTTTAATTTTCTCAAACCTCAGAGTGAAGCTGCCCTTCTCTGAGTCAGTTGTGCTCCTAACAGCTCACTGAGAGTGTGCATAGCCTTGCTGATAGATGGGCTGGCAAGAATGATTTCCTATTTTTTGAGGCATAACCCTGATCTAATTCTATAGGTAATTTAACAATCTCCTCTCAGCAAAGTCATTAGGAAAATAGTCCTGGGCTTACTGAGAAAGAGCAGCCTCTCTCTCTCTCATTCAAGCAACTAAGAAAAGGACCTGCTTCGGTTCAGAGCAGTGAGGAAAACAGAATGGCCTGTCACACAGGGAAAGCCCATTTCCTCTCAAATGGACACACGATCTCAGACCCACACTACAGGAAACTGCATCTTATGAGGATTGTCTAGAACTTGCATAATGTAAGTATAACTTTTCCAAAGGAATCAATGTAAAAAAGAGGAGGTACAGTCTCAGAGTACCTAAATCCATGGCCATTTTAAGGTATTTTTGCTCAAATGCTGCCTTTTTTCTTTATTTTCTAAGAATTATCTCCGCTTTGTCAAAGCATGGTCACTCTCAAGTTGACCTTAGGGGACATCAGGTAAATGATTTTCTTTCTGCTGAATCACCTCTGACCCCTGAGCTTACTCAGATGGTTTCTGTGAACTCCTTTTTCAGTCCCGGGACGCGTCCTTCCACTTCTGGCAGCTGTGATGTAGGGAAAACACAGCAGGGTTCACGCAGCACTGATGCGCACCGCACCGAGAGGACTGCTATTTACCGGCTACAGCTGCACTGCCATGTTGATGGTGTAAGCACAACTTGTAATTAATTAAGCCTGCCGGTGTGAAATGGTCTCTAAGCAATTTTACGGGATTTGTATTATGTCCCATTGTGCACACGAGGTATGTAGATCTTTATTATAGCACTACTCCAAATCTGCATGATTCAAATGCGTGTAAAATGCATCCTTGGGGTATAAGATCTCCCTGATGCCCTCGGAGGAGTGGCACTGGGGGTGGGGTGGGGGGAAGCATTTGTAGGGCCTGGAAGAGCTGGTTCCCTGAGATCTGTGCTATGGAACTGAAACAGTGCTGGGGCCGCCACAGTCTGGCTATAGCTGAAGGGAAGAACGCTTCTCTTCCTTCCGACCTGTTCGTTGACTCTGGTGTGTGAGGGCCCTTGATGGATGAGCAACCGCACTATCTGGGCATCTCCTTTCCAGGCTGCCAAGTGCAGAGGGTAACAGCCTTTGGAATCAGCCACATTGGTCAACGCATCGTTCCTCAGAAGAACCTCAACCACATCCCTAGAAGGCAAAAATCAATCATGAGTTTGCAGAACTCAGAAGTCTTTCCTACTAACAGCTCTTCACATTTGGGTAGCATGAAGACCTTTTCAGATATTACCCCACTCGGCTCCCTTCTCTCTACCTGAGCTCATCACCCAGTCTCTTCCTTTTATTCCATGAGCTACGTATACAGCTGCTGATATGCAGCCGAAATATCTTGAGCCAAACGACACTGACTCATCACCTCGCCATTTCTCCAGGCTTTCTAGACAATCCACCTATATTCCATTATTTTGAAAACATCTGGTCCCCTTGTCTAAACCTTGCAGTGTTTCCTTGTTTGTGATGTTTAAACAGCATTCAGAGATAAAATTTACATAAAAGTAGTCATGCAAGACAAATATCATTATTCACCACATTATTCAGAGCATTTAGTGATGTGGGAGCTAAAAGCAGACAGGCAGAGCAGAATTAAAGTTGCTGTAAACATAAGCCAGACACATATGGTATCATTTGATATATCCAGAAAGAAGGGCTTGGCTTTCTTTTTGGTGACACCTCTAATTAAGCAGATAGAAATATATAATTATCCCCATGCACATGAGGTCAAAGAAAACCCCCACTGTAAATAAAAACAGAATCTGGAAATAAGCTTGGCTAACAAGCTGCAGTCATTTAAGTTCAAGATTCACTTTAATTCAGGTTACCCCCTAGTTATGGGGGGAGGGGTCTCCACAGAGTCCTTGTTAGCTTTGTCTAAGATGGCCATAGAAAAGACATAAAGATCACATTCAATATATTTCAGAAAAGTTTAATGTAGAAGGAAACAATCATCACCTCTTTTTGGCATATCAGAGTCCATCAGGCTGGGCCAAATACCGCACAAGTGATACGGAGTACCACAAGGTAGTGAGGGCCCTGCTCCTTGCTCAGCAAAATCGAAAATGGTTCCAATAATCCCCCCTCATGAAAACTAAATTTCTACTTCTTATCCCCTAGAGTATGACGCCTCAAACTCTCCTTACCACCCTCTGTGCTGCTACACTCTGGTTTCCATTCTTCCACATCCTGGCAAATCTACTCACTGTACTCCATGACTCTGTCTGCCCCTGGGCTGAGCCATCACATTCTCTCACATGGAGGGCAGTGCCCTCTGGAAAAGGCCGCCAGACCATTTAAACCTATGTCATCTTCTCTCACACTCCCCCCAAAGCGCAGCTTCTCCAGAAAACTTTCTGCGTAAATCCCACCCGATAACTACTAACCAATACCTAGGAGAATTAAATAGGCCATATGATTTATGTATTTTTCCCCTTAAAAAGGGCTCTTGTTGTCTACAAGGCTAACTGTATGAGGAAGAATGGCAAGCCAAAAGAGTAAATAAATAACTACTTTAACAGAAGGGAAGTTTCTTATGACCACTCAATCTATTTTCAGGTTACAAAGGTGCTGGTTCCCTAAGAGATTATCCAGCCCCTTTATGATCTGGCTGCCCCAAATGTGACCTTCATATTCAGATCACTGTGTGGCACTGCACCATTTCAAAGCAGAAAAGGTAAAACTTAACCTTTGGTTGAAGTTTTTTGCGGGGTGGAATAGGGAAGAGTGCTTAAATTATATACTAACGAGAGACTGAGGAACTCTGGATGGACTGAATTTAGTTTGTTTTCCCCTGTTCCTCAACATTACTGCTTAGTAATCCTTTACAGAAACGAAGAAAAGACAACCCAAAGGCCTGGGTTCTGGAGGGTAGGGCAGGAATATAGCACATTAATACTTACTTATGGCCATTCAAAGCAGCATGGTGTAGAGGTGTATACCCAGTGCTGTCAACACAGTTCACGTTTGGCCCTCTCCAGATGCTATAGAGGCGGAAAAAAAGAAAAAAGAAAACTGAAGTCACAAACCAAATCTAGAGCCAGCTAATTACTTAGAAAAGAATTCTCTGTGGTGTTTAACCAAACTAGTTACATCCACATGACTCCTGATAAAGAACAGCAGCTATTTACTACAGAAATGCATAACACGGACAATACACAATCGTTTGCTGAACAGGGAGTCTAGCGTCAAGATAACAATATCATTTAAGAGCTTGCTCTTTTGTACTCTTCTCATCTTTTTTTTTTTTTTTTTAATCTTTTAAATTGAATCCATTTTCTCTTCAGGCATATGTTTGAACTCTGCTCTAGAAGCCAATGAAGTATTACATTTTCTTCTGTGTATTTTTTTTTTCAGTAAACTCTACCCCCAATATGGAGTTCGAACCCACGAAGCCACGAGCAAGGGTTGCATGCTCTACGAACTGAGCCAGCCAGGCGTCCCATGTACCCTTCTCATTTTTTTTTTTTTTAAGATTTTATTTATTTATTTGAGAGAGAGAGAATGAGAGACTGAGAGCATGAGAGGGAGGAGGGTCAGAGGGAGAAGCAGACTCCCCGCCGAGCAGGGAGCCCGATGCGGGACTTGATCCCGGGACTCCAGGATCATGACCTGAGCCGAAGGCAGTCGCTTAACCAACTGAGCCACCCAGGCGCCCTACCCTTCTCATTTTTAATGACATTATTCACTCAGTATGGGACTCGTGCCTCTAAATACTCCCAGGATTGTAAGAACAGTTCATTGAAAGGTCATCAAAAATATCACTGAACCAACCATTCAGCCAGTCACAGGTATTGAACACCCACCTCTACACTGGTGACTGAAGACTTAGAGAGACTTCAACATAGACCTACAGGTAATCTGAATGATTTGACCAGCAAGAACCAAGATGAAAGAACCCACATTAATAAAAGCACCAGGACACATGTGTTAAGATGTAAGAGACGGGTGCCTGGGTGGCTCAGCTGTTAAGCGTCTGCCTTCAGCTCAGGTTATGATCCCAGGCTCCTGGGATCCAGCCCCATGTCGGGCTCCCTGCTCCGCAGGAGGCCTGCTTCTCCCTCTCCCTCTCCCCCTGCTTGTATTCCCTCTCTCACTGTGTCTCTCTCTGTCAAATAAATAAATAAAATCTTAAAAAAAAAAAATATGTAAGAGACAATGGGGCTTTCCAAAGAATGTCTTATTGCTAAAAAAAAAAAACGGAATAACAACAAGATCTAAATTTGAGTGCTTTGTTTGAATCAGAAATACTGTACTAGGAAGCTGAAGTGTCATCTAACTTAATCCTTAAAGCCTTAATTCTTACTTCTGTTTCACACCTTACTGCACTGGCCAGAGATGCTGCTGCCTTTTTTTTTTTTCTTCCTTCCTTTCTTTTTTTTTGAGAGAGAATCTTAAGCAGGCTCCATGCTCAGCGCAGAGCCCAATGTAGGGCTTGATCTCATGACCCTGAGATCATGACCTGAGCTGAAATCAAGAGCTGGACGCTCAACCGACTGAGCCACCCAGGCGCCCCTTGGTCAGAGCTTCTAAAATAATATTAGGTAGTAGAGGGCAGTCTTGTTTTGTTCTTGCTTTTAATGAGAATGCCTCTACTGTTGGCAGTTGGTACGAGGTAAACACTCTGTAACATGGAAAGGAAGTGTCTTATTTTTTTCCTTAAAAAAAATATTAAAAATAGTTGTTCAGGGATGCCTGGGTAGCTCAGTTGGTTAAGCATCTGTCTTTGGCTCAGGTCATGATCCCAGGGTCCTGCGATTGAGCCCCGCATCAGGCTCCCTGCTCAGCGGGGAGTCTGCTTCTCCCTCTCCCTCTGCCTGCTGCTTTGCTTGTACTCTCTCTGACAAATAAATAAATAAAATCTTAAAAAAAAAAAAAATAGTTGTTTAGGGGCACCTGGCTGGCTCAGTCAGTGGAGCATATGACTCTTGATCTCAGGGTTGTGAGACTGAGCCCCACATTGGGTGTAGAGATTACTTAAAAATAAAATTTAAAACAACAAAACAACACACTACTTTTCACCAATCAGACTGACAAAAATGAGAATAAAAGGTATTTATAAAGATCAGGAAAACAAGCACTCTTATATACCACTAGTATGAGTTTGAACTGGTGAATTCCTCTGGGAAGACAATTTGGCAGCATCCACCAAACCAAAAATAGGCACTCACTTTGAGCCAGCATTTCCACTTCCTGGCAGCTATTCAACAGAAACACTTGTACACATGCACAAAGATACACGCTTGTACAGGATTGCTTCACTGTGAGAGCAAAAACTAAACACTTCATGTCCACCAACAGGTGGGCAGTTAAATGCCAGGTATGCCCATACGATGAATTATTATTACATAGCCATTAACAACAACAACCACAACAAGGTAAAGAAAACAAGTTGGACCTATGTGTCCCAACGCAGAAAGATTTCCCAAGACACACTGTGTTATGGGTAAGTGAAAAAAAGTAGTCATTGTGTAGTACACCAAACAGGAGCCCTTGCTTTCGAAGTGTGTATGTACACACACATACGGTGGATGGCGATGGGAAGAGTGCTCGCCAAGTGCTGCCAGTGGTTACCTCTGGGAAAGGAAATGTGCGTTGGGGGACACTACAGACGGTGGAAAGGGACTCTCACGTTCTGCTCTGTATTTTACCACACTGTTTAAAACACAATGAGAATGCAGTTGTGTATTTCTGTAATAATTTTTTAAAAGAAAGAGGGGAGGGGCGCCTGGGTGGCTCAGTCGTTAAGCGTCTGCCTTCGGCTCAGGTCATGATCCCAGGGTCCTGGGATCGAGCCCCGCATCGGGCTCTCTGCTCAGCGGGGAGCCTGCTTCTCCCTCTCCTACTCTGCCTGCTTGTGTTCCCTCTCTCACTGTCTCTCTCTGTAAAAAAAAAAGAAAAGAAAAGAAAAGAAAGAGGGGAAAGAACCTGTGCACAGGGAAAAGAAAACCAAGAAAAACATCAAACTGTTACTAATAAATGGTTGTATATGTGTGACCTGGGCCACTTTAATGAGCATGTCTACAATAGGTTTAAAATCTTAAGACAGGGGCGCCTGGGTGGCTCAGTCAGTTAAGCGTCTGCCTTTGGCTCAGGTCATGATCCCAGGGTCCTGGGATCGAGCCCCACATCGGGCTCCCTGCTCTGCGGGAAGCCTGCTTCTCCCTCTCCCGCTCCCCCTGCTTGTGTTCTCTCTCTCGCTGTCTCTCTCATTTTCAAACTGACCCACCAGACAAAACATCGTCATTCTATTAAAAAATAGGTGACACTAAGAATCAAAAAACAAATTATTCTCCCCAAGTCAGCGGCAGATCCCAAACTCCCATTTATAGAGCTCTTGGCAGTTGGCTGAACAAGGACTTTACGATCTAACTGGGATGACAAGAGGAGGTAAAGATGCAGTAGTACAAGGCTGGAATAACAATCCAACAGCAAGATGACTAGAATAAACCAACAGGAGCTGGGAAAAAGAAAATACCAGTAATGGGTCAGGCAGTCAGGAGCACAGGTTTGTCAGCCCTGAGGACTCCAGTAGGAATCTGCTAGCTCCTCAATGACCTCAATCCGGGTCCCAAAGTAACCTGAAAACTAAGACTTAAACCGCCCTCACAAAAAAAAAAAAAAAAGGCAGGACTGAGCAAGCCTTCTTTCACTCTAACTTTTCCCTCCACGTCTCTCGTCTACAGGTGATTAAGCTTGGATATCCTTTACCAGCACTAAAACTCCCTCAAAACAATTTGAAAGGATGAGGAAGAAAGACAAGGATTTCCCTGCATAAGCTGCAATGTTTCCAACCAGTAAGGTCTACACCCCCCTCCCCTGCTTTTTCTCTAACTAGCATTTCCTCTGAACGCCCATCTGGAAATTTGGGGGAATGGGGAATATATTAAATAACACCTAAATGAAAACAGAGAACTGAATCTCCCTGCTTAGAATTTTCGCTTCACACAGGATGGTAGTAATATCCCCCTCCACCCAAGTTTCTTCCTTTTTGGCAGCCCAAGAAAAGAGCTATTTACAATCTGGGTCTTCCTCTCTATCACAGCTGTCCTATTAGGATTTTCTAAGACAGTAAATGCCAAAGGGCTGCTCACCAACAAACAAAAGCAAAACACAATGTGCCAAGAAAACCAGAGGGAAGGAAAACAGTCCAGGAGACTCTTAAACCAGATTATACAGAAATGTAGATTATATGTAGATTATACAGAAATGTAATTGCTGCCCTTGATTCATAGAACAAACCCTCACAACTACCCTTGGTACGTCTCAGAGGAGTCCCAGCGATCCCACGTGAGGCAACTACAGAACCCCAGTTAAGAGCTGAGACTCTAGTTAGCTGCCTCTGCCTCTTGTCAGTTGTAGGACAAGTCACTAATCCTTCAAATCTTGCTCTGCATCTGCAAATTCTACTGTGATAGGCTCCCCAGGGCTTCAACGGCTCATGGAAACTAGAACCAAACTGGTTTGAACCAGTTTAATAGCATCAGGGTTGAGAAGCCAAAGACGTCTCACAGCAACCCAACCCCACGGACATGATGCCGGAGCACAGCAAGCCTTGCCGTCTGGGACGCAGAAGCACCTACATTTGGAGACGGCATCTAAAGACTGGAGAGGGCAAGGAAGAAGAGGGCTGATGAGAACCTGTGGCTTTTGAGTCCCACCTCAAAGGCCTCTCTCCATCCATTTACAAACTGACTACACGTTGATCCACGGCAGGTGGCAAGCTGGATCTGGAGGCAGTGATGAGTAACAGGCCAGCCGTACAGACACAGCCCACTCTGTACAGTGGGGCAGGTGCTGACTGAGGGCCTGCTCGTGGGGCTATTTGCGCATGTATTCAATAGATAAGTGAAGTGTGCCCCCTATGTGCCAGGCACTACTCCCGGGCCTGGAAACGCAAATGGGAAAAGACAAAGTCTCTGCCTTCGTGGATCTGGAATCTGGAGGGAGGGAGAGTGAGCAAATAAACAAATAAATAGAAATATGGTAGCAGGTAATGGTAAACGCCATAAAGAAACAAAGGAAATAGAGCAAGCAAAGTAAGAGAATAAAATGTGACGGGTGACACTTCAAATAAGGTACTCAGGAAAGACTTCTTTAAGAAGGTGACGCTGGAGAAGAGATATGAATGCAGTGAAGGAAGGAGCAGTGTGGGTGTCTGGGGAGGACAGGTAGAGAGAGCATCAGATGCAAACGGCCTGAGCAGGAGCAGGCCTGACATGCAGCTGGAGAGCAAGGAGGAGCAGGGGGCTCTGCCTGGAGGGAACAGGCTTACGGAGGCCACCCAGGGGAGCGGAGGTCAGCAAGCGTCCTTAAGCATCAACTATAGGTCGAGCTCTGGGGGAAGATACAAAGTCCACACTGAAGGAGAGGGGGACACTTTCCAAGCAAGAGGAAGGGGCACAGACTCTAAAGTCCAAACCACGATGATCAGACACTAAATCTCTAAAAGGGAATCAGGGTTCCTTCTATCTGAATTAAAAGGTCCATCGACAACACCCATATTTAAATCTACATATCACTCTTCAGACCTAGTGAAACTCAGGCAAAAACCTGAGGCAAAATTGCTGAAGCCTCTGTGAAACCGAACAAGAACAGCAGAAAATACACGGAGACACTTATTCTAGCCAGCACAGAAAGTGGCCCTGTTCAAATGTGCACTGGTCCATGACACCTTTCCTGACTGCACGAGCTGATACTAATCTCACCCACCTCAGATTTTCCAGATCATCTATGGCACCTTCACCACCACATTTATCATTTGACCTTGAACCACTGTGAATTCTTTAAGCTGCTCATCCACACCATGAATTTTAAACTCTTTAGGGAAATCCCTCATGTTTCCAAGAGCACAGCACTATGCAGGGAATTGGCTTAGGGCCACCAGTATGCAACTTCTAACACTAGGTTTTTACCAACCTGCTACTTAAATATGACATGGTCTCTATGCAGTAACAGACTTGCTACACCTGTATCCATTAAAAATGGCAACAGTCTCTTGCTGGGACAAAGAATACTGTATTTGAGATGTCTGTCCATAAAACACAGAGACAGAAGAACCCTAAGTTAGAATCAAAGTGCTCAGCCCATTTTCATCTGTGACTACTCAATGGAATACAATTTCAGGACCCAATGATAACCATAAAGTGGCTCTCTGCTAGCAGTCAGCTTGCTTCATGTCGTTGCCCAGCTACTTAACTGCTTACTCTACACAGACAAGTAATGGCATCTCAGTGGGCCGGCCAAGTGTCCAATCCAGTTCAATTCAATAAATGTTTATGCACTACCTTCCATATGCCAGTGTGCTACAGTCTCCACCCTTGAGTAGAGTGGGGAAGTCAGACAAGTAAACAAATGATAATACCGAACGGTGTGTGCCATTCTGGGAAGGAAGTATGCACAGGGTAGCTTATAGGGAAATGGAAATATGGGAGGCGTTGCAGAAGGGGAGATAGTTCGACAGAGCCTTAAAGCTTAGAAGGAATCCACCAGACAGAAGAAACAAAGAGGAAACACCTAAATTCAAGGTCTCCCCAGTTGTCCCAGCAAACTGGGCCACAGGCAAGTGACCATGAGGGGCCGGAGCACATGAGTGAAAGGATGGTGGATGCGAGCAAGGAGGGGCGGGCAGAGCCAAACTAGGAAGGGTCTTGGAAACCACCGAAGTTCTGAGTGGGGAATAATCAGATGCATGTCTTAGAGAAATCCTCTGTTGACAGCTGGGAGATGGGAGCCTAGATGGCTAACCGATTATTCACCATGCTGTTGTGATGGCCTGATATATTTCAGAATTTGAAAAAAAAAAAAGCATTATGCTAAGCAGTTGTGTAGATGATGGAAAGGAAGAGGTATATGACTAGATCCAAGGAGCTCGGCTGGAAGTAAGCAATTCAGGCATGAAGTGAGGACGTGAATGAAGGCAGTCGCAAGGAGGACAGAGGAAAAAGGATAGAATCAATGGACAAGACAGGATCTGGTGACTAAATCAGGGTGGGGGCATAAGGGTGGGTGAGAAGTGAAAAATTCATGGACAGTGAGAGTAAATTCAGGAGGAAAACCAGGGTCGCTCTGTTTAGTGATGATGATGTTATGAGGTAAGGGAGGAAAAGAGGGGAGGGAGAGAAAGTTTTGTATTGGATTAGTTAGGGCAGAAATGAATTTGGACTCCCACACGTAGATGTCCAGTCAGCAGGTGCATATGAGGGTCTGGAACGCCCTACGTTGGTTACATAGTTAGTTTAAAATGATAATGTTCAAGTGTTTACATGCACGCGTGTTCCCCATATTTGACCCCTACAACCATATTATGGAGTAGGAAAGTACATAGTGTTGTTTCCATCTTATAGGTAAGAAAACTGAAGTTCAAATGACTTGCTGATCATCATATAGCTAATTCATGTGGCACTGAAACAAAATCCCATGTCTGACTGCTAGTGCATGTTTTTTCCAGTTTTTCCAGGATCTTGAACTTGATTGTTGAGAGAAAACAACTTGGAGCTCTGTGGGTCTCCTCCGGCATTGATTCTCAGGAGGTCAAAGACTCTGAGAGCACCAAGTCAGGAAAGGGCCTTCTCTAGCACTGGCTCTATGAAGACAGAGCAATGGCAATACACGCAAGAGGTAAGAGAGGTTCTGAGCAGTTTTCCATCCAGTTTCATGAAATCATTAAGGTCTAAACAGGAGTTTGTCTCATCAGCCTTTTTCTGCCAAAGGTCTTCGCTATTTCCTCTTTTGAGTTTTCCCCGCCACCGCCACCGCAGATTTCTCTCTGAACCTCAGGAGGGACTGGCAGTCTCCCAACACAATGAAACATTATCCAAAGCCAGTCTAATTTTAAAAAGACTTCATCTTACTCAAACAAATTTGACACATCTTTACTAAAATGCCTTCTACATATTTAACTGTTGAGGTTTAAAAGAAGAAATAACAAGGAGCCCAGGAAACTATCCCCACTGTCAAAGAAGCTTGTGATCTCTGGAAAAAGACAAAACTTACCAACATGAAACAATTAGACACAAAACCTCCAAACCCGTGCAACTTCCCCTAAAATCAAGTTAACTGGGAAAAACTGAACATGTATTTTATTTCTGCTCACCCCTGAACCCCATTAAAACGCCAAGTAAAAACAAACAAGGAACAGGAGAAAGAGAACAGTGAACATAAAAAATCAACATTTTTTGGAAAATGAAAAGTAGACAAGTTAGCAGAACTGAGAAAGTGAATCCCTGTGGCCATACAAGGGGATGCCTTTTTGGTCTTCACACATACATACCCTGGGAAGGCTCTACATATACACACATATATACCCTGAGAAGGCTCAGGGATTAGAGGTACCAGGTGGTACATGAGGCCAGGGATAAGGAGGGGCTGAAAACAAGAACTTGATACAAATTCTGTTTATAAGGAGGCATTAGATCACTAAATCTCTGGTCCCATCCAGGGCAGCCAGTAGACGATTACTCCCCGTATCCAGGCAGGAGAAGGTAGATCTATTCTGTGAAGAAACTGAATTAGATGGGCTCCAGCCTTGGACATCAGGAACAGCAGAAGGCAGAGAGAGGCACTGTACTGAAAACAGAAGCCCTAAAAGGAAGTCTACATCCTGAAGGACATGATCTCAGCTCTGCTCCCAGAATGCTGGCGGCCCCACCCCCACCCCAAACAGAAGGCTGGACCAAGGACTCCACAGAACAATTCAATAGATATTGACTTTGGGGGATTCCCCATCAAAGCAGGTGGGTTCCTGCCCAATCACCCTATATGATATAAAAGCCATCCTCGCCAAGTTCTTTCCACCTCTATCCAGATTATGCAACTGGCTCTTTAGTGACTCGTTCTTAAATGAAAATGATCACCAAAGAGGACCATACATTTGAGGAAGGTTCAACATGAAATGACAGAGCACAAAACAGAATAAAAGGACTCAAAGGAACAGAAACAGAAAACCAAATAAAATCTCAACTCAAAACAACAGCAACAACAAACTACTATCACACAAAAACAGGATTAAAAAAAAACCCACAACAATCAGTGCAAAGGTTTTGGAAATTAAAAAATAATAGTAGAAATAAAAACACAATCAAAGAGCTAGAAGATAAATTTGAGTAAATCTCTAAGAAAGTATAACCAAAGAAAAAGATGGGAAATACAAGAGAAAAGATAAGCAGATTAGAAGACCAAGAGTTCCAGAGAAAAGCGAAAAAGCAGAGAGAATATTATAAAAGAAACAACTTGAGAGATTTTCCTAGAACTGAAGGATATGAATTTCCAGTTGAAAGAATCCATCCTATGCTCAGTACAATGAATAATTTTTTAAAAGATCCATCCCCAAGGCACACTGTGAAATTTCAGAATACATTTCAGAAGTCATGGGATAAAGAGAACACATTTTCCAGGGAGAAAAAAGTTCACACACAAAGGATCGAGTGGCATCAGAACTTTCAATAGCAGCTCTGGAAGCCATAAGACAAAAGAGCGATGCTTTCCAAATTCAGAGGTGAGGTGATTTCCAACCTAGAATTCTATAGCAGACAAATTATCAGTCAAGTATGAAAAGAGAATAAAGATATTTTTAGATATGCAGGGTCTCAAATTTTACCTCCCACACACCCTTTGATCAGGAAGCGACTGGAGGATATGCTCTACCAAATAAATGAGCAAACCAAGAAAGAGGAAGACAGGCATCCAGGAAACGGGGCCAAAAAAAGGCAAAGGGGATCAGCCATGCAGCAAGCCTCAAGCGTGGCTGGAGGATGAAGGGCTCCAGGGGCCTGCCTGCAGGAGACAATGAAACTGACAAGGTCAATGGATGTGCCTGCCTGGGATGTAGAAAGTAACATTTAAGGACTTCAAAATTATGGTTGTAGTTTGGGAATTAAGAGTGAGCTGGGCATTGGAAACTCAGAAAACCAACAAGAGAGGCAGTTAGTGCACTGTACAGGAAAAAAAGATCAGACTGTAGTATACTAATTGGGTTAGCAGGTGAATAATACTAATAGCCTTAATAATATAAACATAAAGCTTGTTAAAAATAATAATAATAATATAAACACAAATATTAGATACTGGTATAACTAAAAATTGTGAACTATCTGAAGGATGAAAAGGCAGTGGACTGACAGAGAGCAAGAAAGCTAAACCTCTTCATAACAAAGACTGACAGAGGATGCCTAAAACTTAAAAATCAAGAAACAGCAGTATAAGCGTAATAATCCAAAATATGGATGAAACAGCTACAGAGAGCTAAGAGCTGGAAATGGTTGCTTTCCCAGAAAGGAACTCAAGTGTGCATCAATGGCCTTCTGGTAAGAACATCAGAAACGAATCTGACACTACATGACAGGTTGGATGAGCCCTTGTCAACTATGAAATGTATAGTTCTGGTAACCTTGGCTTTTTGTGGCCATGTGTTTGTGTTTCGAGCATGATGAGAGGCAGGGACTTTGAAGGGTTTATTCCCTCATGAGAGAGAAACACAAGCAGAAAGGCAATGCACCCTTTTAACTTCACAGCTGACACGACTCACACAATCAACTTGGAAGGATGGCCTCCTTGGGCCACAAAGCCAGCAAAGAGTGCTCTCCTGCCTTCTGCCAAGGACAACGGCATTTGGAATAGACACACTGGTTATATCCAATGTTGCTCTCTACAGCATTCTATTCTGGGCCCTTCTGTGTTTAGTCGGTAACTGGTGTGGACACACGCAACACCACACGCCTGTCGGCAAGTTGCTTGAGAGCAGGGAGACTGTGAAGCTTGGACATAGTGATCACTGTAAGAGTGGCTGGTTCCAGTCACTGCTACCTGAGGCAAGCCTACGCTGCCTCCCGACCAGGGCATACAGCAGGGAGGGGGATCTGAGCAGCAGCATGAGGGGTTGCACAGTGAAACTGCTGTTTCACTATGGACGTGCACGTGACAACCTAGGACGTACACTGCCATGAAGCGAACGCCACTCCAGGAGTTCTCTGCTGTTACTACAAGGTATTCAGCAGGACCAATGTATAAATCAAATTTTTACAAGCCCTATTTCCCCCATGGCTTACACTATTACTTTGGGGGCCCTTATCTTTTATTTGATTCAATTTACCTTGGCATGGCTTCTTAACACTGTTTCTGTTCCACGGCTGCAAAAAAGGTACTGCTGAACTGCATGAAAATGACCTCCAGAGTTCAAAATTCTAATTCTTACTGGTGACTCAGGCAATGCATTCAGTCACTGAGCAAAACAAACAACTGTCATCCTGCATGCTCCGGGACAGCAGGGACGGTGCCTGTCTCGTGCCACCTTCCCAAGCAGCAACTACACAGTACCTGGCACCCAGAGGGAAGAAGGGGAAATGCCATTGTGCTAGTCTAGGTACCTTGCAATAAATAAGACCAAGTCCCTGCTCGAAAGAACTTCAGTGACACAGAAACAAACAATTATAAAGCGATGTGATGTGTGTTATAAAAGAACTGTGCAAATGCAAAGGGAACTTGGAGGAAGGCTGGGATGAATGGAATTCCATTAGCAAGACAAGGGACAACGAAAGGGCTTTGCGACAGCAGGGAGAATGTGTGATCCCACTGCAGCCAAGGTCATCTCGGAAAAGCAGGCACTTCGTGGTTTTCTGAATTCTTCACTCAGGGTCTCCTGTCCTGGAAGACTGGGCTCCTTCCTGCCTCTTCCCCAATCCCCCATTCCAACTTACCTCTTCAATTCCTATCCAGCTTGAGCAAAAAGCTCTCCTCCTCAGGGAACTCCCTGCTTTCCTTCCCAGGCTAGGCACGGCTGGCTCTTCATGAGCTACTTAGAGCTGCTTTTACTCTGCCCTCACTACAACGATTGCGGGTTAGAGTTCTCTATTTGCCACGATTTGATGCTCTTTCTCACTAGAATACAAACCACCATGTTTACCAACCATATGCTCACTGCCAAGAAAGCGCTGTACCTGGCACACGCTTTACGCTCAGAGAGGAAGAGAAATTGATGCCTCAATGGCATGAGGGGGCCTAGCTATTCAAAGAGAGGTATGGTAGTTTTTAGATATAGAAACTGGAAGAACTCAAATATCTTCTGTCAAATTACTTCTTAGGTCAAAAATACTGCACAAATTTTACTAGATATATGTGCAGATTCATTTTACCCTAACATAACATGTTACCTAGAAAGAAAAAGCACTGTTTCTTCTCTTGTTTAGTGAGTGAATGTGTGTGTGTATGTGTGTGTATGTGTGTGTGTCTGAAGAAGTGCTTATAAGAATGATCCGCTCCCACGGGGTCCTGGGTGGCTCAGTCAGTTAAGCATCTGCCTTCGGCTCTGGTTGTGATCTCAGGATCCTGGGATCGAGTCCGCATTGGGCTCCCTGCTCAGTGGAGAGCCTGCTTCTCCCTCTGCCTGCCGCTCCCCCTGCTTGTGCTTGCGCGCGCTCTCTGACAAATGAATAAATAAAATCTTTGAAGAAAAAAAAATGATCTGCTCCCTGGCTTGTCAAAGTCCAGAGGCTTCACTGAGCTGAGGTAGGAAGGCAAGGTGCCTTAATCAGTCACGTTTGGGGACAAAGAAGCCTTTGCCTTAGGGAAACCATAAATCTTGGCTTATATCTGTTGTCCCAGAATAATTATTAACAGCATCCTGGCCTGGACAATAATTTATATGGTCACTTTACTCCATCCAGACTTTGAGACCCATTTCTTGGAATTTTTTACTCTAAAAGGCCTAGAAACAACAGCTAACATTAAATGTTTGCCATGACCCAAGTATACTTTAATTAAGTGGATTAAATAACTCACTATTTACTTCTCACCAGAACCCTACAAGAGAACCCTAGGAAACTGACAAGTAGAGAGGTGAATAACTTATCCAGGGGTATAGAGCTGGAATGGGTAACACTGGGTTTAACTCCAAAATCTTAACCACTGTGCTATATGCAACTTCTTGAAACATGCTCTCCCCCCACTGTTTTTCTCATTCCTGAATAAGATGACTCCCCCATAGCTCATATTCTCTCATTTCCGCCCTGCTTCACATCCCCCACTCCTCATTCAGTCTGTCTTGCTCTTTATCTTTCTCACCAGGGTCATAGAAAACCAATAAAGAGGGCTGAGAGAGAGGCACTATGTTCTAGGTAGGAAATGGGTCCCAGAGGGAAATGAGTAGAGGTAGTTAACTGAAAGACTCCCATTAACATTTCCAGATATCCAATTAGTGACAAACTTCATTACTTAAGGTAACTATTAAAAGTATGAACATTATAATGAAAGATACAAACTGACTGAATTCATTTAATCTTAAGGTATTCAAGATGATTATTTTGTTTAAGGAAATTAAAATGACAAAAAAATTAAATATAGAAGTTAGTAATACATGCAAAAGGGATGAACACCTCAAATGAAATTTATTAGCAGATTCCAGGTCCTATATACACCACACATATTTCCTAAATGCCCCAAGCACCACAAACAAAAATTATGAATGTGGCTAACATGAAAGGTGAATGTCGGGGCGCCTGGGTGGCTCAGTCGTTAAGTGTCTGCCTTCGTCTCAGGTCATGATCCCAGGATCCTGGGATGGGAGCCCCGCATAGGGCTCCCTGCTCCGCGGGAGGCCTGCTTCTCCCTCTCCCACTCCCCCTGCTTGTGTTCCCTCTCTTGCTGTGTCTCTCTCTGTCAAATAAATAAATAAAATCTTAAAAAAAAAAAAGAAAGCTGAATGTCAAAGTTATTTTTTTTTTCCACACATAAAACTGACCCATATGTGTAAAGCCTGGATTTAACAAATATTAGCGGCAAAATCTCTAGTAAATCACCTAATCTCTATCTCAAATGGAGATGTCACTTGCCCTATCCCTTTCCTGAGAGGGTTATTTTATGGAATAAATGGGAGAATGTATGTGAAAAAACTTGTGAACTGGAATCTAAAGTATAAGGGCTTGGCATCAATATCTCAAGTGAGGCAAGGCATTCCAAAGAACGAGAACAGTCAGTATATACGTGTTGACATGAGAAAACATGCAAGATACATGATGAAGTGAGAAATGCACCTGCATAGCAGTATGTAGAGTATGATCTCATTTCTGTTAGAATGGTGTATTTTTCTAAGCCTCGGCTACGTACCAAATTGTTAAGACTGATGAGTTCTGGGGGGTGAGGCATGCATTACTTTTTGTAATAAAACACACGAATACATACACACACACACACACACACACACACACGTGCGCACAAACTGACAAAGACTCTCCTTGACCAAACTTTACTCAGGTTCCTCTGAGTACTCTTTCAACTAGGCCTTGACCTTTGTCCCCATCCAGTCTTTGGACTGCTCAGCCAAGTTTTAGCAAGAATCCTGTTAAGTAGGTTTAACAAGAGCTCCCCCCACCCCACCCCATCTGATAAAGTTCCTCATCCCCCACCTTTGCTATCTAAGTCCTTGGCCTGCCTTTAGCAAGAATCCTGTTAGGTCAGTTTAGCAAGAATCCCCCTACCCTGCTGTCTCCTCCTCTTAGTAATTTTTCATCCCCTGACCCCTCTTGGTAATTTTTCATCCCCTGACCCCTCACCCTGCTGCTTGGCTATAAATCCCTACTTGTCCCTGTTGTATTTGGAGGGGAGCATCATATTTCTCCCCTTGCAGTGGTCTTAAATAAAGTCTTCCTTACTGTTTTAACAACAGAACAATTTTTATTTCTTATTTATTTATTTTTTTAAAAGATTTTATTTATTTGACAGAGAGAGACACAGCGAGAGAGGGAACACAAGCAGGGGGAGTGGGAGAGAGAGAAGCAGGCTCCCCGCCGAGCAGGGAGCCCTATGCGGGGCTCCCATCCCAGAACCCTGGGATCATGACCTGAGCCGAAGGCAGACGCCCAACGACTGAGCCACCCAGGTGCCCCAACAGAACAATTTTTAACAACACACACACACACACGCACACACACACACACACCTCCTTTTTTTTTTTTTTAAGCGAAGTCAGATCTCTTCCAGGGACACAGGCTTCCGTTTATGAGATTCTTAAGAGTTCTTTTAAGGAGTATGGAGAAAATTCATTTCTGGAATTGGCCTCCTTTTTAAAAAACCTCTTGTGGTCTTTGATTTTTTCCAGCCTCTGGAGGATGAAAATCAATTATTCCCATTTGCTTCTGAATGGAGCTCTTCAATTACAAAGGCTAAGAACAAGCTTGCCCAAATGAGGGCAGTACCGGTCCCCAGGGGAGGAGACCAAATGGGTCAGTGATTTCAAAGGCTAGTAAGATTTTAGAAGACGTTGTAGGAATTGCCCGTAATGGTTATATACCACTATTTTAAGTGATGGTGAGGATAGGGGAGGTGAGTGAGTCAACTGCGGGTTACTGAATCCCAGATATTCCAAATCCTAAAACAGTTCACAAAGTTGTCCCTTCCTTTCCATTTCCAAAGTTGCTGCCTTATCCCTGAAATAACCTCCAAAATGATCTGGACTGCCTGAAGTCTCCCTCCATCGACCAAAACCAAAAAACACTTTCTACAATGTTGTCACTATTAACTTTCTAAAAGACCTACACAATCAGGTATTCCTCCCCAAGAGCTTTTGATAGCTCTCTCTCGTCTCTGGGGAAAGCTTCCTAGCCTGCCATGCAGTAAGGATCTTCCCAAGCTATCCCCAGTCACCTTTCTGGCTCCCCCTCCACACACACACACACACACACACACACACACTCCTGTACACACCCTGGGCGCCAGCTATGTGCCACCTGTCTTTGTGCTTGCTATTCTCTCTGATTCATCCTATCTTAATCTCTGTGAAATCTCAAATACCCTTCAAAGCCCCAGCGAAATGTCATCCCACTTTTCAGGCTGAATTAACTTTATCCACGGCTTTGCTTTTTCTTTTTTTTTTTCCCACGGCTTTTCTTTATAGTCCTCTATTTAAAACATTACAGTGCTCTGTTTTCTTTATTTGCTTACACCCAGCCTATTTCCTTCATCAAAATATGAACTCCTCAAGGGCAGGGGCCTTGTTTTATTCCTCTCTCAATCTCTAGGGCCTAAAACCATCTTGCCCAAAACTTCTACTTTAGAGATGGGAAAACTGAGCCACACTGAAGGGAAGAAACAGTTAGTAAATGGCTGAACCAGACTGAACTGGAAGCCTTCTGTCTTCCTGTGAAACGTTCTTTTTAGTATACCACCTGCCAGGATAAACCTTCCTTCCTCATATGATACTTGTCCTCAGCTCTCTCCTTCCATCACCTTCCCTGCCCTTCTCCCCTTACTTCTTCTCTTCATGAGGTGACCTACCAAGAGGCTTGAACATTTGGTCCAGCACACAGCTAAATACCCTCATTGTTAAGGCTCAGAGTCATTCTGCTAATGGGTAAATCCCAGTGTGAGGAATGGTCTGGTACTGTGAGATCAGGTGAAAGGAAAGCAGGTGAGGTGAAGTCCATAAGGTTTGCAGAGGAAGCTAGATCGTTCTGAGGGGGCTGATGTGCAGAAAGTAATCTCCTGGCTGAGGTTAACCGTGGGCCCCCCAGCATCTAGTCCATGGCCAAGACTTCTTATTCAAGTGCCACCATTTACCCTGAACCAAGAGAGTCAGGATACAAGCAACCACCCCCTTCTCAGAATCATTTTACTAGTAACCTCCTCTCTGCTTTCATTCTATGTAGCCAAGGTAACTTCCCCAAGCAGATGGGTCTCCTTTCTAAAAACTACATTCTGTTCTTAAAGAAAACAGGGCAATTATTTCTGAAAATACATACTTACAGGTTATACAGATTGAATTTTGCTATGTTAAGCTATTCTGTTTAAACTAATTTTTAAAGTCATTTCTCCATAATTTAGTAAGCACTGTAGCTACCTAGTTGCAACTTCCATTAGTGAAAACAGCTGAACAAGGCACATTACTTTGGAAAACTAAAAACAAAACAAAACAACAACAATAAAACTTTTGGCTTTACCTAAGTCCAGGCTTTCTCACTTATTTTGTCTCTATTTGTACTAAAATTCAATCTATTTTAATCCCAGAGCCTGTTTCAGGAACTCTACTGAGATCTGCATTTAAAATCAGCCTCCCAAATCTGTGCTATTTGCCCAATTCCTTTCCTGGTTTTCCCAAAAAGCACCTACTACCTTGTCCTTGGAGTCTGGCCAAAAACCAGCACTCACTCTGGATGACTAAGAACATTGGCAAAACACCTGATTGAAAAAGCAAGGCCATGCTGTGTACAGTAACTACTCAATCAGAAATAAGACTTGACCGTGAAAGCTAGAAAATAGTTTCCCAAACTGGAGGGCTTTCCCACAGTTTTTTCCTTCTCAAATTTTTTTTTTTTTTTATTTGACAGAGAGAGACACAGTGAGAGAGGGAACACAAGCAGGGGGAATGGGAGAGGGAGAAGCAGGCTTCCTGCCGAGCAGGGAGCCCGATGCGGGGCTCGATCCCAGGACCCTGGGACCATGACCTGAGCCGAAGGCAGACGCTTAACGACTGAGCCACCCAGGTGCCCCTCCTTCTCAAATTTTAAATGTGAGAGTCAAGAGGCAGCCATTTACAACAACCAAATACTCTATATGGGAAGAAATACAGCTTCACATATCAATGAATAAGAGGAAATCCCTATCATCTCCTGAAGGCCTAGAGTATGAAGAAACCCAGAGAATCTTTAATGAGTCTAACAGATGTTGTCTTTTAGAAGTACGATAGCTGCAATAGAGTCTACTAGGTACCATACTAGACACCTTATATTAGCTCTATTTTTCATTCTAAACAGTAAAATACGAACTTGCATTTTACAAATTTTAACATGCTCAGAGAGGTGAATAGTACATAAAACTAAAGAGAGGTGAAGCCATTTGCCCAACGACACACAGCTAGCATAGGGAGCCAGCAAACAAAGTTGTTCTCCCTGACCCACCATTCTGTTAATAATGAAAGCCTTAGTCTTATTAATGAAAATCTATGGACTCTTAAAAAGTTCTAATGATATTTCTGTATTAGATCCTAATACTTATGCCCTTGTGCACATACATATATAGCAATTACTGGCAAAAATGTAGAGATCAACTCAAAATCAAGACTTATTATGGCTCTTAACTGTAATATGAACTAAAATCCTACCCTCCCAGCTGGTTCTTTGAAAAGATCAATATAATTGATAAACGTCTAGCCAGGCTAACCAAGAAAAAAAAGAGGAGACACAATTACTAACACCAAAAATGAGAGAGGAGTCATTACTACTGATCCCATAGACTTTAATAGGATAATAAAAGATTATGAACAACTCTATGCCCACGAATTTGGTAACTTACATGAAATAGACCAATTCTTGGGGCGCCTGGGTGGCTCAGTCAGTTAAGCGTCTGACTCTTGATTTCGGTTCCGGTCATGATCAGGATCCTGGAATAGAGCCGCATGTAGTGCTCTGCGCTCATCCGGGAGTCTGCTTGAGATCTCCCGCTTGTTCTGCCCCTCCCCTTGCTGGTGCACGCACTCAAGCACTCTCTCTCTTTCTCAAATAAATAAATAAATCTTTTTTTTAAAAAAGAAGTAGACCAATTCTTACCAAAATTCACACAAGAAGAAATAGATCATCTGAATGGGCTTCTATCTATTAAAGAAACTGACTCAAAAATTAATAACCTTACAAAACACAAGGCACTACGCCCAGATGGTTTCACTGATGAATTCTACCAAACATTTAAAGAAGAAATGATACTAATTCTCTGCGATCTCTTCCAGAAAAGAGAAGAAAGGGAACACCTCCTAACTCATTCTAGGAGGCCAGCACTACCCTAATACTAAAACCAGACCAAGATATTACAAGAAAGGAAAATTACAGACCACTATCTCTCGTGGCATAGATGCAAAAATCTTCAAAAAAAGACTAGCAAGTCAAATATAAAAATATATGAAAAGAATTATACACCATGACCAAGTGGGATTTAGTCCAGGTATACAAGACTGGTTCAACATTTGAAAATCAATTAATGTAATCTATCATGTCAACAGGCTAAAGAAGAAAAAGCATATGATCATATCAAGATATGCAGGAAAAGCATTTGACAAAAATCTAACACCCACTCATGATAAAAATTCTCAGAAAACTAGGAATGAAGAGGAGCTTCCTCAATTTGATAAAGAATAAATATACCTATAGCTAACATCATACTTAATGGTAAGAAACTAGATGCTTTCCCTCTAAGATCAAGAACAAGATAAGGATGTCTCCCCCTCACCACTCTTACTCAATGTCATACTGGAAATCCTAGTTAATGCAATAAGAAAAGGAAAATAAAGGCCCCTGGGTGGCTTAGTTGGTTAAGCATCTGACTCTTGATATCAGCTCAGGTCTTGATCTCAGGGTCGTGAGTTCAAGCTCTGCGCTGGGCTCCATGCTGGGTGTGGAGCCTACTTAAAAAAAAGAAAAAAAAAAAAGGAAATAAAGAGTATTTGGATTGGGGGGTACCTGGATAGCTTAGTCAGAGGAGTGTGCAACTCTTGACCTCAGGGTCATGAGTTCAAGCCCACGTTGGGGATAGAGATTACTTAAAATTTTTAAAAAAAATATTCAGATTGGGAAAGAAGAAATAAAATAGATAATATGCAAACTCCTGAAGAATCAACAAAAAATCCTCCTAAAACTCAGAAATTATAGCAAGGTTGTAGGACACAAAGTTAGTATACAACTAATGAACAACTGAAGTTTGACATTAAAAATGTAACACCACTTATATTAATTAGCACCCCAAAATGAAATACTTTAGTATGAATTTAACAAAATATGAACAAGATCTATAGGAAGAAAACTACAAAACTCTGAGATCTAAATAGAGAGGCATTCCATGTTCATGAATAGGAAGATTCAGTATTATTAAGATCAATTCTTACCAAGCTGACCTATAGGTTCAACACAATCCCAATCAAAATCTCAGCAAGTTATTTTGTGGATATCAACAAACTGATTCCATGGTTCATGCAGAAAGGCAAAAGACCCAGCATAGCTAACACAACATTGAGGGAGAAGAACAAAGTTGGAGGACTGACAGTATCCGACTTCAAGACTTATTAAAACTGCAGTTATCAAGATGGTGTGGTATTAGCAAAAACAAACAGACAGACAAAAGATCAAGAGAACAAAGAGCCCCAAAATAATCCCACACAAATATATAAATCTTTGAGAAAGGAACAAAGGTAATTCAATGGAGAAAGGATAGTCTTTAAAACCAATGGTGTTGCAACAACTGGATATCCACATACAAAAAATGAATCTAGACATAGACCTTACATCTCTTATAAAAATTAACTTAGGGGCACCTGGGTAGCTCAGTCAGTTAAGCATCTGCCTTCAGCTCGGGTCATGGTCCCAGAGTCCTGGATGACCTCAGAGTCCTAGGATAGAGGCCCATGTGGGGCTCTGCCACTCCCAACCTTCCCCACTTGTGCTCTCTCACTCTATCTCAAATAAATAAATAAATAAATAATAAATATTTTTTTTAAAAATTAACTTAAAATGGATTGTAGACCTAAATGTAAAATGCAAAACTATAAAACTTCTAGAAGATAACAGGAGAAAATATAGATGAGCTTCAGCTCAGCAACGACTATGGCTACAACACCGAAAGCATGATCCATGAAGGAAAATATTGATAAGTTGGACTTCATTGAAATAAAAAACTTCTGCTCTGTGAAAAACGCTGTTAAGAGGATGAAAAGACAAGCCACAGACGGGAAGAAAATCTTTGCAAAACACGTATCTGATAAAGGACATGTATCCAAAACATACAAATAACTCTTAAAACTCAACAATAAGAAAACAAACAATGCAACTTAAAAATGGGCAAAAGATCTGAACAGACACCTTACCAAAGAAGATATACAGATGGTAAAAAAGCATATGAAAAGATATTTAACATCACTTGTTGAGTTAGGGAATTAGGGAATTGCAAATTAAACTACAATTAAATAGCACTACATACCTATTAGAACGGCTAAAATCGGAAACACAACACCAAATGTTGGTGAGGACGTGCAGCAACAAAATTCTCATTCACTGCCAGTGGGAATGCAAAGTGATAACAACCACTTTGAAAGGTAGTCTGGGAATTTCTTACAAAACTAAATATAGGCTTACCATATGATCTAGTAACTGCACTTGAAGTACTCAAATGAGCTGAAAATGTATGTCCATACAAAAACCTGCACATGAATGTTTATACCAGCTTTATTCATAATTGCCAAAACTTGGAAGCAACCAAGATATCCTTCAGTAGATGAATGGATAAACTGTGCTACATCCAGACAATGGAATATTATTCTGTGATAAAAGGAAATGAGCTATCAAGCCTAAAAGACATACAGGAAACTTAAATGTGCATTACTAAGTGAAAGAAGCCAGTCTGGAAAGGCTACATATAGTAAGATTCCAACTACAGTTGACCCTTGAACAATACGGGTTTGAACTGAGCAGGTCCACTTATACATGGATTTTTTTTAATAAATACAGTATAATAATATAAATGTATTTTCTCTTAAGATTCTCTTAACATTTTGTTTTCTCTAGCTTACTTTATTGTAATAATACAGTATACAGTACATATAATGTACAAAATATGTGTCCATCAAGTGTTTATGTTGTCAGTAAGGCTTCTGGTCAACTGTGAGTGATGAGTAGTTAAGTTTGTGGGGAGACAAAGGTTATACACAGATTTCTGACTGTCAGCACCCCTGACCCCATGTTATTCAAAGGTTAACTGTATATGACATTCCAGTAGAGGCAAAACAATAAAGACAGTAAAAGATCAGTGGTTGCCTGGGGCTCAGGGGGTGTGCAGGAGAAATGAATAAATGAAACACAGGCTATTTTTAGGTCAATGAAACTATCTTGTATGATATCGTAATGGTGGGTATATACATTATGTTTTGTCAAAACCCACAGAACTGTACAACACAGAACGAACCCTAACAGACTTTAGTTAATAATGACATATCAATATTGGTTCATCACTTATAACAAGAGTACCACACAGTCAGGATGCTAATACCATGCATACAGGGTGTTTATAATAGGGGAAATTGTGAGGGTGAGGGATAGGAAGGGGTATATAGGAACTCTGTACTTTCTGAGCAATTTTTTCTATAAACTTAAAGTTGCTCTAAAAAAATCAAGTCTATGGGCGCCTGGGTGGCTCAGTTGGTTGGGCATCTGCCTTCGGCTCAGGTCATGATCCCAGGATTCTGGGATCGAGTCCCACAACGGGCTCCCTGCTCAGTGGGGAGCCTGCTTCTCCCTCTGCCTGCCGCTCCCCCTGCTTGTGCTCTCTCTTGCTCTCTCTCTCTCAAAAAAATAAAAATTAAAAAATCAAGTCTATTAAAAAATCCCACACCCCCTAAAAATGAACATTAATGCCAGAAATAGCAATGTACAAAACCTGGGAAGACAAAAATCAGCATCAGAATAAAAAGAGGCATAAGCCAACAAGGGTGACACAATTTAAATACAAGTCAAGATCCTAACTTTCCATGCCCTGCTTGCAGTCTTCAGTTCTCAACTGAGGGATCAGTCTAAGAGAAGTGGATGCAATTACACAAAATCAGAATATTACAAAGATAAAAGAAACTGTAGAGATCACCCACTCACTCACTCACTCTTTAGATGGGAAGCATGAAACCTAAATGTTTAAACTGTCCTAGCTCCGAGAAGCCAACAGATCACATCTCTTTCAAGCTACTAACCTCAAATCTAGACCATAAAACCCAAGAGTATTTGAGCTCTGGCCACTTGTGATGACTGTTCACAGAAAATCACCAATTACTCTGTCATGTACTGCTAAGTCACCAGTTGTTCTAGAGAGAGCTGGTAGAGAACATTTTCCCTTGGAATCTGATTCAAAGAAATGAGATGACCAAGGTGTGACCTAGTACTCGAAAAACACCTAAATATATTAATTTCAGGATGGTATGACAAATTCCACCTGACCACTAAGACATCCCCAAAGGACTCTGAAAGAAAATGAAATATAAAAAACTCCAAAAATTGAAAGCAGTCATAGTGCTAAAACCTCTCTGTATGCAAATTCCTCAAGGTTACAACTAGGACAATGTTACTTAGAAGCCAATACTCTGTAGACGAATTATATTATTAACCCCTAATAAGGTATCATCACTCCTTTTCTTTTCTTTCGTTTTTTCTTTTTAACAAGGTATCACTTCTAACCACCACCAACGACACTGAGAACAGCGCCCGCAAGCATCCTCTCAGTTCAATTCCTCAGCTCCCACAGTGTGCGCTCAGTCCCATTCCCAGCACAAGTCAGACCACACCCCCCTCGGCTTTTGTAGCCCAGGTCATACACTGCTGCTTGGTGACATCTCTGAAATGTCATTAAAGAAAGAGCAGCTGTCAATTTTAAGGACTGACTAAAGCTATACCAGGAATGTCAGGGGTGTTGAACATTGGAAAACCTGATGTATCCATTAACATATTAAAGAAGAAAAATCGTATGTTCCTTTCATTAGATATAAAACACTTGTTGACTCAATACTCATTGGTGATTTAAAAAAAAAAACTCCTTCACTTAACTAATGTCAATAATGTATTAAGTGAAAAAACACAAGTTGCAGATTATATATCATTATCAAAACAAAAATGGAATACATTTGCAAAAGCATAGGGAAAAAAATCTAAAAAAAAAAATACATAGAACTGCTGGAGAAATTGAAGGGAGGAAGAGACACTATAGATTTTTATACTGACTTTTCCCATCATGAAGATGTATTATTTTAATAATTTTAAAATTATATTGTTTTAGAAAAGTTAGGATCAATAGCACTCCTAATCTTGGCTCAATTTTATATCAAATGTATAGAAAAAACGATCTACTAAGAATCATCAGGAAAAGATATTTCTCAGTTATATAGACTGATACAAATTAAATCATCTCTCATTTCCATTTTTCCTCCAAATTCTCATCTTCACTGTGTATGTCACATGCAGACTCCCATCGATGCCTCAAGCAATAAAGGCCATACCAACTATTTTGCCCCCAGTGCTCTGCACATTGATTAAATACATTTCTCAAGAGAAACAATGTGAAACAGCACATTCCAGGCTTCTTGGAACCATCTTCAGGTCAGTGAACTATATCGGTCAACTCAGGGTGCTCACTGAGATAAGGAATGTATAATTAATCTTTTCATTATCTTCCAAATTTATGGGCAGTTGTTTTCCAGAGCTCCCTTTGTGGAATCTCAACTTTAGAGACACAAAGTGCTCATCAGACAGTGCAAAACACACTCTGTTCTGAATCCACATCACTGCTTATCTTAGGACTATTCTTGGCTCAAAAGATAAGTGAATAGTCCCTGCGAAGTCAAATCTGGAAATGAGAGCATGAGTGGCCATCTAACCAGGATCAAGCTGACTAAAACTCGTTATGCTGACACCACAGCACTTCCTCCAAAGCCTGCTCAAGTGGCCTCAGCCACGGCCCACGAGAGCTGGGAGCAACAGTCACGTTTCTCAGATGAGCAAGACACGAAAAGGCCACAGAAACAGAAAATACTCCTGACTCTTCAAGCTTGCTGTGGTTGACTTTTGTACTGTCATATACTTTTCAGATATTTCTTCGAAGCAAAATGAGGAAACCATTAACAAATACTATGAATAAATGCAAAGCATTTATTGCCCTTAGCATATTCTTTTTATTTCTGATTGCTTGAAAGTAAGGCGACTAAATGTTTACTTCACCCCAGTGCCTATCATAATATTGCTAAGGCAAACTGGACTAATTTGTGATAATAATATGTATCAAATGCATATTACAACCTAGATGTTGTACAAATCTGATGAAACATACAGGATCAAATTAAGTGAGTTTGTTGAGAGAAGACTTGTGAACTCACTCCAGTGAAGCTGTCAGAGACTTCCATTCCCAGCTGCAGAGGCATGCTTTCTGACCTGTCCCATCCGCAGAGGTAAAGAGCCTGCCCTTCAGGAACAGCTCCTGTGACAGTCCTGCTAGTGAGTAGTCTGTGAGCCTGTCCATTTCAGATGTTAGAGTGAGTGCGCTCACTTGGCGGCAGATTAGGCCACAACTGTCAGCCACCTTTATTGGTACTAAAAGCGGTATTTTGGTCTCTGTCTGACTCTGTATTTCACTTTCTTTTCAATTGTTGCAGAACCTACTAAAGACAGGTAATTGTTTTTGAGAGAGAGAGAGTGTGTGTGTGTGTGTGTGTGTGCATGCTCAAGTGGTTGGGTGGGGACAGAGGGGGAGAGTGAGAGAGAGAATCTTAAGCAGGCTGGCAGAGCAGGATCTCACCACCCTGAGATCATGACCTAAGCTGAAAGAGTCGGAGGCTTAACCAACTGAGCCACCCAGGTGCCCCAAGATAGGTATTCTTTAACTGGCTCCCCTACACCTCAGAAAAGCCACCTCCAAAGAACCTAAAAGCAGTGCTCTAAGCCCTTATAAAATCTACAGTCAAATGTTTTTAAAACAAAAAATCAAAATTCTCAGGACAACCAGTTATACCCAAACATTGTAGCTATTTATGAGATGCATTTCAAAGACACATTTATTTGTCAGACTCTTCCAAACTCAGAGAGGGAAAAACAAAAAACAACAACAATGTAAAAATCATTAAGGTATCCCAGGAGTCAGAAAACAAAACTAAGTAAAAAATAAAAATTCAAATGTGACAGAAACACACTTCTAGGGGGAGAGGCAGAAGAATGAGTATGTTATGGGCATGGCATAGACCACAGCCATGAAGGCATGTGACAGACACCTGTCCACGGAGGGGCAGATGTCTGTGTACGTGAAGAACAGAATGATTTGTGTCAGGGCAAGTACAATGACACAGGCATTTCCATAGCGCAATTTCACTCCATTCCCCAAGGGAAAGGAAAGCTCTTTTGGGGGAAGATATTGGAGACCTCCCCTGCCCCCTAATTCTAAAAAAGCCTACATAAGATTGATTTTTTTTTTTTTTAGGGCCAGCTGAAAAGCCTAAAAGGATTGCTCCCAATCTGCTTGATGCCTGAAATTCTTCTAAGAAAAAAAGCCTATTAAATTGCAATTAGAAATAAATGGCTTAAAATATGCTTTAAAAATGGTTGAGAAGTAATGCATTTGCTACATTTTATTTAATCATGAATAAGAGACATCAGAGCTTTCCTAGCTTAGCTGGAGGAAAAGAGAAAAGAACAGGAGGTCAATAGGTGCCTTAAGCAGAAGAGAGGTCACTACAGAGGGAGGTATAGGTTGAGGTGGGAGGGGAGGATGCAAAACCATCATTTAAAACAATGATGTGTTAAGAAAATTCAATGACCGAGGCACCTGGGTGGCTCAGTTGGTTAAGCATCTGCCTTCCGCTCAGGTCATGATCCCAGGGTCCTGGGATGGAGCCCAGGGTCGGGCTCCCTGATCCACGGGGAGCCTGCTTCTCCCTCTCCTTCTGCTCCTCCCCTCGCTCGGTCACTCACTCTCTCTGTCTCTCTCAAATAAATATTTAAAAAAAAGAAAAGAAAATTCAATGACAAAGGAAAGTGTCCATGATACACACTGGACCAAGTTCTAGAACAGTAGAGGCTACAAGACAACTGACTTAGTTTAGGCCCTAGCACCTCGTCCTAATTTAGTTTCCCCCCTATGAACACTGTAAAGATTGTTGCCAGGTTAATTTTCCTAAAGCCAGAGTCTAATCATTACTAAGCTACTCCAAAACCTTCAGCAGCATCCCCCAGCCTTCAAAATGAGGTCAAAATGACTCGGTGAAGGACTGATGACTTCTATGGTCCAGACCCAACTTATACTTCCCATTCTTATTTTCCTCTTCACTGCTTCATGCCCCCATTGATTCAGCAAAATGTAGCCTTTCTCCAAACATGCCCAGCCTCTTCCCCTTCAATGTTTTCCTCACCTGCCTCTCTCCCTATGGCGTGTACTTCAATCCTCACTACGGAGTAGGAGGTGCTGAGCACTCTAAAACAAGCTCCTAAAGCCCCTTTCCCGGTTGCTGGGAACAGGCTAACCCCATCACCACTTCACAGGGATAAGTAACTTGCACCTTTCTTCTTTCAAGGTTCTCCTTACACAGTTGGTGGCCAGAGAGATATAGCAAGGATCAATCACACTTTTTTTTTATAAAGATTTTATTTATTTATTTATTAGAGAGCAAGCGAGAGAGAAACAGCATGAGAGAGGAGAGGGTCAGAGGGAGAAGCAGGCTCCCCACTGAGCCGGGAGCCCGATGTGGGACTCGATCCCAGGACCCTGGGATCATGACCTGAGCCGAAGGCAGTCGCTTAACCAACTGAGCCACCCAGGCGCCCTCACCCTTTTAATATTAAAATGTTGGTGTGTGTTTTATCCAGTGAGGTTTTAACAACATATATTCATTTAAAGTGTTTTATGCCTCAAGGATTTAAGCATAGGAGACATCGAAAACCCCAGGAATGAGGACCCCAACTTATTGTTGGAAGCAGTTCCCTTTCACAAACTCAAATACAAACAAGAGAATCCAACAATGTCAGAAAGTCCCAGGTCCACACTGAATCTTGGCAGTTTTGAATGCAAACGCTAGGTAGTCCCATTTCTGATTCAGAAGATGGGCATTAAAAAATGTAAACCAGCCCATCCCTGTGCAGAGAAGCATGAAAAGAGAGTCAGATCTCCTAAGCATGTCGAAAGGACAAAACTCAAAAGATTTTCTTCTATCAGAGTGAATGCAAATGGCCTCACGTGGCCACTGCTCTAAGGGAGATAAAAACAGGCAAGAGAAGAAACCTGAGCAGCCTGGTGTTTGAAAAAACTGGAAAAAGTGATCCACAGCAGTCTTATAAAATAAAATGGGAAGGAAGAAGAGGGAACAAGGTTAAGAGAAGCAAGGTAATGGAGAGCAGAGTAAGACAAGATTGTTTTAGCTGAGATGTAGACACCTTTTTTTCCCTTTAAATGCCTTAGCCAAAAGAAACAGGTTTCACATGTGCAAGAGCAAGGGAAGCTTGGTTCAGAGCCAACTTGTCATGAAGCCCAGTTTCCAATACTTACTAAGAAGCAAAATTGCAAGGATTTTTTTTTCCTTGTGTTAAGTCCCGGGGGGAGGGGATGTAGGGAAGACTCCTGAGCTATATGCACATGCAAATGAGAAAATGGACAAAAACTAGACAGGGTCCTTGAGTAAGGCCAAAATAATTTAAAGCAAACCAAGCTGTAGGCAAGCCCCAAAGACTTCAGTGAATAAAAAGCCCTGATTTCACCCAGTGTTCCTGGGAACTGAGATGAGGGCTTCCTTCCTCATCAACTCTCTTGAAAATGCTTCAATTTGTAAGGAGAGTAAGAGAATAAACACAGCTTTTAAATTTCCAACACACACAGTTATTTGGTTGGTTTTTCAATTCTTCTCCCTTTCTCCAGCTCATTCCTCCAAATACCATAGTATAGTAGTCTAGAGCCACAATTTCTGGAATAACACCCATAAAATACCAGCTATTGGCTGCCATATTTTTTTTAAACCCACAATATCCTTAAATGAAAATAGTGTTTGCATTAATTTCCATCTCATTCATTAGTATTTTTCAAAGGCACTAGCCCTGAAGATTCTTTTGGAAGATGTCAGTCAAAGCCACAAAAGGGTGGGAAGAAACCAGGCACTGGTATGATATCAAAGGAAGTCAAGTGTTTAAAAGAAGGGCAGTTGCTTCCAGAAAACTTACAGTTCTTCCATGTATAAACCCAAACAACCTTCTTCCCATCACTCTATGCATGACCCCTCTGTTACCCTGAATTTAAAATCTTTTCAAGCTTTCATTTCTAATAGCTGACTTCAAAAAAATCCATTTAACCAGTGACATTTAGTCTATCAAAGTAGTGCTAGAATGATCAGTGACACAAGTTTAAATTCCATAGAGCCAAACAAAACTTTCAAAAAGGATTCATTCTTCTAACTCAACAATAAAAATAAAAATAACCAATTCAAATGTGGCCAAAGGATTTGAAAAGATAGCTCTCCAAAGAAGATATACAATTGGCTAATAAGCACATGAAAAACTGCTCAATATCATTAGCCATGAAGAAAAAGCAAATAAAAAATCACTTTAAGCCCACTAGGATGGCTAAAATAAAATGGACAATAACAAGTGTTAGCAAGGATGGGAAAAAACTGGCACCCTCAAACACTGATGGGACATTTGGCGGCTCCTGAAAAAGGTAAATAGAGTTACCACAGAACTTAGCAACTCACTCCAAGAGAAATGAAGGCATATGCCCACACAAAAACTTGTACATTAATGTTCAGAGTAGCATTATTCGTAATAACCAACACATGAACACAATCTAAATTTTCACCAACGGATGAATGGGTAAGTAAAATCTGGCATTCCCATACAATGGAGTGTTATTTGACAATAAAAAAGAATGAAGTACTGATACTCGCTATAACATAAACGAACCTTGAAAACATTATGCTAAGACTCACAATCCAGACTGCTGTGGATCACTTTTTCTAGTTATTTCAAACAGGCTGCTCAGGTTTCTTCTTTTTCTTTTTCTCTTCTTTCTCTTTCTTTCTTCCTTTCTCTTTCTTTCTTTCCTTCCTCCCTCCTTCCCTCCCTGTCCTTCCTTCCTTCCTTGAAGATTTTATTTATTTGAGAGAGAGAGAGAGAGAGAGCGTGCACACAAGGTCGGGGGAGGGGATGGGAGGGAGAGAGAGAGAAGCAGACTCCCCACTGAGCAGGGAGCCCAATGCTGAGCTTGATCCCAGGACGCTGGGATCATGATCTGAGCCAAAGGCAGAGGCTTAACCAACTGAGCCACCCAGGCACCCCCAGGTTTCTTCTTTTATCTGTTTTTATCTTCCATTTGTGTGACATGTCCAAAATTGGCAAATCCATAGAGACAAAAAGATTAGTAGTTGCCTGGGGAGACTGGAGGAAAATGGGGAGTGAATTCAAATATGTATGAGAGTTTCTTTTTGGGGGTGATAAAAATGTTCTAAAATTAAGACTATGGTGATGTCTGTTCAAGTCTGTGGCTATACTATAAACTACTAAACTGTACAGTCTAAGTAGGTGAAATTTATAATGTGTGAAATATACCTCATTAAGCTTTAAGAAAAGAATACCACCGCCACACACTATTTGACTGGTCGATATGACCAGGTTAAAGACAAGAATCACGAACACATTATGGCCTACGAATCTGTGTCTGTCTTGTCTCTAATATAAGCAGAATGCTAAGAATCAGAAGCTTTGGAGCTCAAAGGGACACAAGAAAGCATCCAAACCAACTCCCTTACCTCATATATGAAAAAAGTATGGTCAAAAGGGGAGAAATGACTCTGACTTAAGGTAGAGTTGAGGCGACAACTGAAGGCCTAATCCCATGCCAGATCCTCCAGTTTCTCTCTATACCTTAAACTTTGTCAGATCTACCCCGGGTTAGCCACCTGGCTGGTGGATGCCTCAGGCTGTAACAGTCCACCTCATCCCTTTTCCAGAAGCTATTGACTGTTTTAGGGGAACACTCTCTTGTATCTACAATACATGTTCATTAAACTTCAAATACAGACTCAAATACAGTCAATGTTCCAAACCTCTTACCTAAAAGGTATGCATAAGGATTCTTCAGTTGGAAAGTAATATACAAAATGGAGAGAAATGATGAGTGCACATTATCTGGAGGTGTGAGAATGGTAAAATGTTGAGCCTTATTCAACACTACCTGTTCTGCATAGGGGCCATTATTGTGAAATTTCAGAAATGAAGACCCGAGCTTCTCCTAGAATCTTTGTTTTACAAGCAACAGATTCGCTCATTATAAATATGTTATTGTGAAAAAGAGACCCTATAGGAAAAAAAAAATAAACTTTGAATACAGAAAAGGACACTCACACTTATTATTAATCTTCTACTATTTTGTGCTTCTTACACAACTATTCTCTCGCCCTTTTGCTCTTTGGCAGTGTCCAGAACATAAAGGGCTGTCATCTGTCATACATCCACCTGCACGTGGATTCTCCCAGGCTTGCACGTAGACTATATGAGACTTTCCTAAATGAGGGAAAAAGAACTCAGCAAATAGGCTTCATCCTAGTTGGAAGAAAATGTACAACAGTTCCCTCCTTCAACCATTTTAAGTCACCCAGGTTTTGTAAGATTTAAATACCTCTTAAGAGTTGGTGGCTCTGTAAAATAATGCTATTTGTTAGGAGCAAAAAAAAACCGAAGGGGAGGGGGCAGGAGTTCTTCTTTACAAATATAAAACTTGTTTCTGAGAAATCTCAAAGCTAAGAAAGCATGAAGGTCCAAAGCCTTTATTTGAGATAAGCATAAAACCTCCCCTAGACCAAAGTAATAAGGAAGAAGGGTCACTTCTGATGGGTAGCTTACCAACTAGGAAGGGGACTCGGCTGCATCTGTGGTCGCCACCACGGGAATGAAAGAAATGATACTTCTTAGGAGACATAACATTCCTAAGAGTTTGCAAAATTGCTGTTAATTTCCATGACAGGAAATTGTGCAAAGGCAGAGAAACTGGCTTCATTAGAGACAAGCAGAAGAACAGGGAGGAAGGCCAAAAGAAGGGGGAGAGACAATTAGAGCCCGCCACAGGTCATCTCCAACAACCCTAATGTAATTCTGTGCAGTAAATGTCAGCATCCTTATTTTACAACAGGAATCTGGGATTTAGAAGAATTCAACAGCCTGCCCAGTTCACTCAGAGTGTGCGGCAGGACTGGAGTCTGAACCCTGTTTTGCTGGGCTCCGCAGCCTGGGCTTGCATTTCCTCCAGAACCATCCACTTACCTTCCTTCTCACAGAAACTTCTCTCTCTCCATTCCTTTCCTGTGCTTTACCTACTTATGTTGCTGACCTTCCAAACACAGTACTAAATCCTCTCCCAAGAAGTGATGAGAAAAGAGTAACCGTCCAGATAGAATAGATATCTAGATAGAATAGATATCTATTCTAGTGGGGCAGTTTTGTTTTTTACCATTGTCATTGGAGTATTTGCCATCTGCCAGTTTGCTTAAAATTTTTTCTTCATGTTTCTTTATCCTTTTGAAATATTTTACCTCTCTCTTTACTGTAAAGATTATACTGGTTAACCATTACTTTCATTTATTTTAAAAAGTTTTGTTTTGTTTTGTTTTGTTTTTGAGAGAGAGAGAGAGTGCATGCATGCAATGGGGGTGGGCACAGAGGGAGAGAGAGAGAGAGAATCTTAAGCAGGCTTCACGCTGAGCATGGAGCCCAATGAGAGGCTTGATCTCATGACCCTGAGATCATGACCTGAGCTGAAATCAAGAGTCGGACACTTAACCGACAGAGCCACGCAGGCACCCTAAAAAGTTTTCTTAATTGAAATATAGATGCCACACAATATTACATTCCTTTCAGGTATATAACCATTACTTTTAGTTATGAGACCCAACACCTAAAAAGTCCCTATTAGGTCTTACTTTTATCCTATTTTTCCCCATATAGTTCTAGCTTTCTCTCTGTTTTGCTGTTGTAGGACTTCCGAAATCCATGAAAGAGATTTAGTTATCTGTCATTGATAGAGCTCTCCCCCTCTCTACACAACAACCCCTTATGAGGCGGGTACAGTTGTTGCCATATTTTACAAATGAGGAAACTGAAGCACAGCTTGACTAAGCACCTTGCTCAGAGTTGCACACCTAGTACTATGACTGGGATTTGAATCCTATGGGCCCAAAACCCACAGCCACTAAATTCTAGGCACTTTACAAAAACTGTCTCACATCTTCATGACAAGTCTTTTCTTCGTTACACAGACTTAGAAACTGGTGCTCAAAAAGGTTAAATGACTTGCCCAAAGTTGCACAGTGAATGAGGAGACACAGCTAGTCTATAGGACTCAAAAACGCACCTAGTCCCATGCCATGTGGCATTCTTAAAACAAATTCCTCTAAGGGGCGCCTGGGTGGCTCAGATGGTTGGGCGTCTGCCTTTGGCTCAGGTCATGATCCCGGGGTCCTGGGATCGAGTCCCGCATCGGGCTCTCTGCTCCTTGGGAGCCTGCTTCTCCCTCTGCCTCTCTGTCTCTCATGAATAAATAAATAAAAAAATCTAAAAAAACAAAAAACAAAAAAAACCAAAAAACAAATTCCTCTAAAAAGAGGAAACAGAAAATGCCAACCTTAAAAATCGTGGCCCCAGCTAACAAATGGGAGACCGGGAAACAAGGTAACGAACAGCGGACCCAAGAGCCAGCCTGCCAGGATTCGAACCCCAGCCACAGTACTAGGTGTGCAACTCCAGGCAAGGTACTCGACCATGCTGTGCCTCAGTTTCCTCATCTACAAAATAGGGTAACGAGTGTACCCTCCTCCTAAGGGATTGTTGTGAAGATTAAATGAGCCAGTACTTGGAGAGTATTAGAACAGTGTCTGACAGAAAGCAGTGAGGAGAAAAACAAAGACAAAACAAAAACCTGCTCAAAAAAGAATCACTGAAACAAAGCAAACACGGAGAGGGTCCTTAGCCCTATCCCCCCTGCTGGGATCATGCTTTCATTTGGGCTTTGGGGCTAAAGCCCTGGCCTGGGGGAAGCCAGGGCTCTTCCTTATCGTCCCATTGCAGCGTCCTCCCTGTGACAGAATGCTCCTGACAGAGTGATTCCAAGCATGAAAATCTGAGACCTTCCAGAGGATCCTGTGGTGCTTGGGGCTCTACAAGGCTGCTCTCATCTTCCACTGTGCTTCTTCCTTTGCAATCTCAAAAGCAATCACATCACCATCAGTGCCTAACCATGGCCGCTGAGGGCTTGACAGAGATGGGAAACAGCGGAAGTCTGTGGTTTGCGAACACAGGGAAGGAAGGGGAAACGGTATCTCCAACTTGGATCAAGGTTCGGAGGCTCCCTCAGGGAAAACAGGGTTGAGGCCCAATTACCGCCTGATTCTCTGAGAAGCCGGTGCTCCAGAGGACGTGGGGGAACTGGCAGGAAAGCTGAACAGAAGCCACTAAGAAGCAAGTGCCAAGTCTGGTGGCAAAGAGCAGACCAAGCAGGGCTGAAGGCCCTATGAACGAATGGGGGAAATGCTAACATTGCCTACCGCTCCTGCAGACTTCACCCAAAGGAAGCCCTCTCAGTCTGGGGAACAGGGCTGCTCCTAGGGTTGCTCCTGGTTGTGAGGGGCAATGACTTTCTTGTCATGAAACCTTCCCCTAACCCGCTCCTCCTCTCCATTCTCTCTCTGACCAGATTTTTGCACAGCCATTCATACAGGTTTGAAGACCTCATCTCACACTTGTCTCCCTGTGTCTCCATCAGTCATCAAGTCCTGTGTGTTAGTACTACTCCAAAAGACTCCCTACACCTACCCCTTCCTCTTTATTCCCGTGGCTTTCACTTAGTCTCGACCCAGATGAGATGAATTACAGAACAGCTTCCTGGCTGGCCTTTTGACCCTTGTCACTCTCCTCACTTCAACCCACTCTCTCACTCTACCAAAGACTCATCTGCTTGAATTTCCAGATCCTTACGTCATTCCACAGCTCAGAAATCCCTCGTGGCCCAAACTGCCCCTAGTGCCCCTCTACAGAAACGAATCCTTAGAATAGTGTTAGAATTTATCAATCTCTCCCACCTCCCACGCGCAAAAATCACATAACCCAATCTACGTTTCCCATTACCTTAATGTTTCCTTATAGCTTCTAGAACACATCAAGTCCCTCTGCACCCTGAGGCACACTGTTCTCTTGGCCTGACTCAAACCTTCAGCTCATGTCAAGGCCCACCACTGAAGCCTCTCCTGACTACGTCTCCCTCAACTTACCTCCTCCTCCTCTGAATTCCTCTAGCACTTATATTCTGTACCACATTACTTCATATAAAAAAAATTAGTGAATACTTAGTATGTGCCAGGCACTTATTCTAAATGTTTTATGTTCATTCAATCCTAACAACCACCTGATGGAATTATTCTCATTTTACAAATGGACAAACTGAGGCACAGTTAGGCTATCTGGCCCAGAATCCACAGCAGAAAGCCCTGGAGTCAGGATTCAGCCCGGTCCCAGAGCCTGCACTCCAAGCCACTATGTAATAATTATACACTGCTTCATGTTGCACCATGATTATAAGTTACTCACTAGCAGGATCCCTGCCTACATGCCCTGCAGCCCACCCCCAAAGCTGCCCACTAGCTAATACCCGGTAACTGATGACAAGAAACGAGGTCAGGCCCCCAATCACGGACTGCTTCTGGTGCCTAGCAGCAGCTGAAAGAGGTGCTTTTTTCTCCTGGAGGCTGGGCCCAGGGTAACAGGGCCGTGAGTGAGCCATAAGCCTTTTAAACTAACATCTGACTAATGTGAGTGTTCCAATTAAAAATCCACCTCAAGTACAGAGACAGAACACACTTTGTCTCTTTAGCTACACACTGTACCTCAAAGTCCACAACTTTGGGGTCTGGGATTCTATAGTGAGAAATACTTGTTTTAAGAATTCATATAAGTTACATGACGCAAATTAGAAGGGTCACAAAACAATTCAAAAGGTTCCATTTTGGAAACTATGAGTAAAATGATGATGTCTCCTTAGAGAAAGGATCTTCAGTATCATCAACATTCTCCCATCCAACCCCACCCCTGCACCAGTCAGTAAGTACAGAGATCATGCATCTAACATCATTAGCCCCAAGAAGAATGGCTCTAAGAGGCTGGGAACACTATACTTTCAGAAGACTCTAGAAATGTCTGAGGGACTTTGTTCCTTAAACACATCCAATCGAAGGTATAGATAGTCAAGGGAGGCCATGAGTAGCCCTCAAAGAAGTTTCTTAACTACCACAGTTAAGTTTCCCAAGCTGCTACCACCCAGAGAATGGCCTGGAGAGTTCAAGACTCCAGAACGTTCTGCCACTGTCACTGGTGAGCATCCCTCCCCTGTGTCCTCTGCAGGGTAGCACACCAGTGGCTGGGAACATCAAGGTTTCTTATTAATATAACTTGTGATCATCCAAAAATATAAACCACACCAGAGCAAGAACTACACAAATACAACCTTAGTCATAGTTTTGCTTCATGTTAGCTCGGACACATTAATACATATAACAAGATCTGAGCGTTTTTATAGCTTCCTCTAGTCTTACTTCCTAATTCTAATCCACTCTCTAAAGCAGGGTTTCTCAACTTTAGCACTACGGACATTTTGGCCAAATAAGTCTTGGTTTTGGGAACTTATCTCATGCACTGTATATGTTTACAGCAGCCCTGGTCTGTAACCCCTAAATGCCAGTAACACCACTCCCCACCCCCGGGCTGTGATAACAAATATCATCAATGTCAGGGATTGGGGAAGATCATCTCTGGTTGATAATCACTGCTCTAAAGAAACTAAAGACAGCTCCATTTGGTCTGAATCCCAGAGAGCACCCTCCCCCGAACCCAGCTTCAAGCTGAAATTACTTTTCCCTCAGTTTTCCCATCCTCATACACAGTTCCCCAGAATTCTATAGACAAAAATCACCCTGAATAAAATTCTCTATTTTTTTTTTTAAGATTTTATTTATTTGACAAAGAGAGATAGCGAGAGCAGGAACACAAGGAGGGGGAGTGGGAGAGGGAGAAGCAGGCTTCCCAGCGAGCCAGGAGACTGATGCGGGGCTCGATCCCAGGACCCTGGAATCATGACCTGAGCCAAAGGCAGACGCTTAATGACTGAGCCACCCAGGCGCCCCTAAAATTCTCTAATTCTTGATAAAAAGGCTCTTCCCTCCATGTCTTATCACTTAAGCCTCCATGGTTTCTCAGCTATTTCTCTAGAAAGGTTCTAAGTTTCTTATTCAGTTACCCCTGGGCCCACAGGCTTACTCTACTATCATCCACAGTGTGTGAAGGCCTTTGCCCTAAGGCCTAATTACATGCTCACTATCTGATCACAGCCAGGGACCAACCAGGCTCCCTTTTCCTGCACCCTTGATGTCGTTTGTCATACAGGACTTCAGGAAAGCCATTCTACAAGCAGAAACTAGGAGGAGAAAAATATATTGAGAGGGTTTATTGAAGGCCCAAGACAAATGGGTTTTATTAAAAAATAATCATTTACAGAGGACAGGAAAGAAATCAAGAGTCTGCTAAGATAGTCAAGGCTTCTGAGAAAAAGAAAAGAGTAATGTGAAACTATACTTCACACACACCAGGAAGGTACTAAGAATTAAATGTCTCCTTGTAAATAAATGCATGGAAGAAATAGGAGAACACTTAAAAAACCAACAGAAATAAACATAATAGTAACTGCTGAGTTGTCAATTTAAAAAAAATTAATCTTCAACAATGAAGACGCAAAAAGATCTACATAATTAGGTAGGAAAAATAAGAATGACACTACAGGCAATTAAGACTCTTTTTTTTTTTTTTAATTAACTTCTAAGATCAGATAATATTGATAAATGTACTAACAGATTCTTATGCCTTTGTCTCTCTAATCACTTTACCGCCTCCTCTGCCTTCTTGATGGTTTCAGACAGATTTTCTTGAAATGGCAGGAGCCACCCATTTGGAAACCCAAAAATCCCTGAGTCAGTGGTTGCCAAACCACATACAGAAATAGCAGTGCTGCAGAGAAATGCGAAACTTAACAATCTGCCCCCAAAGAATGTCTCCTTTAGGAAGGGTTAAAGGCTGGGAAAAACAGGAAACTGCCCTTGTAGAAGCTTTTTTTGAAAGCAACTATACTCACCACTGTAGAAGCTTTCTGAAGTAAAAAATGTGTACAAATCCTCAATGACTTTATGAGGACTGTAGTGAGTACTGAGGACACAGGTCTCTGGGACCTATAAATGCATAAGGATTTTGTTGAGAGGAAAGCATATCTAAAACCAAACCCTGACCAACTTCTATCAGACTTCATAGACCTGGCTGAATGGGTCATATTAACAGCCATAAATACATGAGGAAAGAAAATACACACACCAAAAAAACCCTCCATTCAATGCCAAGTACAAATAGATCCTGGGAGGCTGCGGAGCCAAGCCAACATTCACTTTTTTTTTTTTTTTTTAAACTCCTCTAGATGTCTAAAGACCCTGCCTCTGCAAAAGGGCTTGGAAAGAAGGAAAGGAAAGGAAAGGAAAAAGGAAAGGAAAGGAAAGGAAAGGAAGGAAGAAAGAGAGAGAGAGAGAAAGAAAGAAAGAAAGAAAGAGCAAGCAAGCAGACATCCTTCAAACAGCTTGCAGGCTCTGAGTATGAAGCTGTAACGAGCATATGGAACCACCATGGGGCACAACACACTTAACTAAGAGTCAGAGAGTTGATCCATCTTCCTCTCTCTACCAGAATTCAGGAGTCCTTTCCGAGGATCTCAGAGGAAGAAAGGTACCTCCCTTCTCAGACTCTCTTCCCTATCATCTGCTCACTCCATTACATCCATGATGTAGCCTGGCAGACCTCAGTTTCCAACTACACAACTTAGTAGCATTCTGAGTGCGGGCAAGTGGCTTAAACTTTAAGTTTATTAAATAAGAATTACTGGGACATTAAATAAGACACGACAGGAAACATGCTTACCCAGTGCCTGGCACCCAGTAAGCGTTCAATATGTGTGATGAGCATTACTGTCGCAACAGCTTCAACTGCTCCCTTTCCATCAGCTTTTTCCACTGCCATCGGATATGGTCAGGCCAGAGAACCAAACAGAGGAAAAGGGCTTCACTGGGTCCCCACGGCCCCAAATGCCATCCTATTTCAATTCCTCCTGTCCTTGCCAAACTTTGGAAATCAGTGCTCTATGCAACAGCCTCACAGTGGACTCCCTACCCACTCACTGCACAGCTCTGCAAGGCTGCCACCAGCTTCCCCCCACTTTAATGGAACCGTACCCTCAAAGATCGGCAACTGATGCAATCCCCTCATCCAATTTCTGTTTTAATTTTCCATGATCTCTGAAGTGCTTGATACAGTTGATCCAACCTTCCCTTACATTCTTTTCCCTTGATCACTCTATTATGGCCTCCCAAGACTGCACCTTCAGCCCCTGCTGGTTCCTCCTGTGGCGGCTTCTCTGGATGCTCCCTGTAGGAACGCCTCGGGCTCAGTACTCTGTACCCTATTTCTCTGTACACACTTGCTCTCAGGGGATGCAGTCACCCTCGAAGCTGCACCTCACCATCTTCCATTGGGACGGGCCCCAGAGCTACAAAGGCTAACCGTGAGGGGACCTGAGCAGTCTCTTACATGTGTGAAGGAAACCTTCGTCCTGTGAGGACAGATTTCAGCTCTGCAAATCTGCTGGCACACAAAGCCAGGTGTGCTGATCACGGTGGGAAGGTGATGTCTGTGGCCAAAACAATGTATGAAAATAACAGCTTGAATTGGAAGGTTTACAAACGTCTACATTTCTCTTGATGCCTCCAGCCCTGACAGGAACAGGGTGGTGGTTAGGCATGTGGGCTCTGGAGCCACACTGAATCCTGACTCACCCACAAACTAGCTCTCTGGCCTTGGACACAGCCTCTCTGTGCCTCAGTTTTTTCATATATAAAATGAGGATAAGAGTAACCATTCACATGGGGAAGATTCGATGTAAAGCGCTAGCACCGTGCTTCAAATACAGTAAGTATGCTTGAAATTTCAGCTGCTGTTGCCTTATACTTACATTCACAGGCTTAGTCAAAAAAGAATGTCAATTACACAGACAACAGGCAATAAACAATGTTTAAATGATCTGCATGTAACAACCTGGAGGAGGGACAAGATCTGTGCTTCTGAGTCTCCCGACAAACCTCTAATGCCCATAACATTTGTTTACAAAAGTGCCTGATTATTTTACTAGCCAACAGATGCTAACAACACTGAGCCTGCAAGTTTGACTAGACGGATCCATGTCGCAAAAGGAACTTCCCAAAGTGTCCCAAGTCCCAAGCTGTTATGAACACCAAATATCAGTTGTCTTGATAAATAAGTCATTACCTACACCATCTTCTGATCAGAAAGCTTTAAGTTATACTTGGGCTTTTTGAGAAGAGAAGTCATCACCCAGGTACCTAACATTAGAAAAAGATTTTAAATAAAATTTGTTAAAGATGTTAACTTTTAAAAGATGTGACCATTTTTGAAGGACTTAAAATTAACAAAGATTCTCTCTCCTTTCTTCTGTTATCTTCAGAGTTCTTACACAGTTTCAGAGCTAGAAGGAGTCTTCGATATTTTTGAAACCGAGGCTTTCAACAGCAACTACGTTTGGAAGCTCCTCTGAGTTGTCCCTGTGCTGCCAGCTTGGGTGAGGGACTGAACAAAACAGAGCAAGAGGGGATTCCTTAGGTGGCCATGCAAGTTGGCCAGGCCTATTATACTGGAAACAGCTCAGCCCATGGACGCTAATTAATCACCTAAGTACATGCCATTCCCACTCTGTTGCTTTTTGAAACATGCAAATAGAAAATTAAAATGTAACGATGTTACCAAAGGCTGGTACCCTAATGTGTCCTGGAGTAAAAAGCAAACACTGTATTATTCTGATTCATTAGCTTATCTTACCACTTAGATCATCTCTGGTCCCGGTAAACCAGTTTCCGGGAGCATATGTGTTTTGTTGTTTAAAAAAAAACATATTCAGAAGGGGGGTGGAACCTATTCTTTGGCAAATGGCCTATTTTGACAGAGAGGAAGTCTTATAAGACTATCCTTGGGATACATTGTCTAAGTTTTTTGTACCAACCAGAGACCCAGGTGGCCTAGAGGGCATGATTAACTCTATTTTTAACTTTTAGACAAACTAAGACTTGAAGCTATAAAAATAGATGATTCTCTGCTCTCTCCTCCCTAATGTTCCCAAGCTTGTTTTTGTCCAGAATCTTTATCTGCCTGCATGACAGTCTCAACGTCTTGTGCTATTAAAGTACTGCAGTTGCTCAATTATAAGATAGTATACAACGAGGTATCTTCCCAACCGAAAGAATCGATCCCTTTAATGATTACTTTTGAAGTCTACTTGGACTGCTATTTAGGGAAGAGGCAATAAGGCCCTGGGATGGTAACTATGGGCTGGGGAACAGCCAGCTGACAAGTCCTCTGCAAGGCAGTGAGCACAGGACAAAACCAGCATGTGCTATGAGGCCAGGCAGACCAGGTTTAGAGCCCAACTTGACATTTACTAAGTCAAATGATGCTGAGCCCGTGACCCAATTCTTAAATGGGTCTATTTGCACCTACCTCAGAGGAGCTGAAGGAAAATTCAGTCAGAGTGTATTTAAAGAGCCTAGGGGTGCCTGGGTGGCTCAGTCGGTTAAGCGTCTGCCTTCAGCTCAGGTCATGATCCCAGAGTCCTGGGATCGAGCCCCACATGGGTTCCATGCTCCGCTGGAAGCCTGCTTCTCCCTCTCCCACTCCCCCTGCTTGTGTTCCCTCTCTCACTCTGTCTCTCTCTGTCAAATAAATAAATAAAATCTTTAAAAAAAAGAAAGAAACCCTTAATTAAAAAAATAGTCTAGCAAAATAGGCTTAATAAATGTGATTTTTCATCCCCAAACCTTGATGCATCTTTGAACACTGCCCTAATGAGGAATGGGGAAACACCTGTATCTCTTGGCTCATGACAAAACAGGCAAGCAGACCCATTCATCAAAAATCAAGAGCAGTTGAGGCGCCTGGCTGGCTTGGTCGGAACAGCGTGCGACTGAGCCACCCAGGCACCCCAGCGTGCGACTCTTAATCTCAGGGTAGTAAATTCAAGCCCCATGTTGGATGTAGAGATTAGAGATTACTTAGATAAATAAATTTTTAAAAAATCAACAGCAATTTAGTGGTGGTGGAGGAGGAGGAGGAGGAGGAGGAAAAGAAAACACCTACCCTAACATCTTAGAGCCAGGAAAGGAAGGAAATAATGTCTACCAGGCAATGAGGATACAACTGTAGCCAAGAAAGAGACCTTGAGTACCTTAAGGGGATTGCAGTGGATTGAAACAAGCAAGTAGGAAATTAGGACACCCATAATAAATGCAACACCAGAAGTTACAGAACAGGTTCTGGGAGCACAAAGGAAGGGCCCTCCTTCGCATGTAGAATTGGAAAACTTCCCGAAGGAAGTACCTATGACAACAACAACATCAACAACAACAACAACAATAGCTACCACTTGCTGAGAAGCTACTATGTGCTTGGAGCGTGCTAAGTGCACTGATGGATTACCTCTTGTAATTTTCTCAACAGTGCAAGACAGCCACTACTATCACTGCCATTTTAAAGATGAAACAAAGAGGTTAAGAACTTTCCCCAAGGTCATACCACCAGCAAGTGGCAGGGCTAGGATCTGAACCCACACTGCCTGACCCCAGAGTCTAGGCACTTAACCACCGCACCTACTGCTTTCTCTAAGATGAGACCAGAAGCCGTCCAACATCGGAGCATGAAAGTTTTGCAGGCAGAGGCATGTGTGTGGCTCTAGATGCAAGTCAGCACAGGGCCCTGGTTTGAGGGAATTGCAAACGGGCATCTAATATTTGTTAAATTAAGTCATGCTGAAGCATCCAGCTCAAAGCTACCAGTGGTGAGCAATGAAGAAGGAGAAATGAGCCAGAATGCACAAGCCTCAAAGACGCATTTAAAGAGACTGGACTTAACGCTGTGAATTGTGCAGGACTGTTGAATCTCAGATCTGTACCTCTGAGACAAATAATGCAAGATATGTTAAGAAAAAAAAAGAAGAAGAAGGTAGCGGGAGGGGAGGAATGAAGCGGGGGAAATCGGAGGGGTGGACGAACCATGA
>NC_138376.1:25518959-25575667 GCF_054177405.1 Leptonychotes weddellii | reverse complement strand
TAGCCCGGTGATGGGTATTAAGGAGGGCACGTACTGCATGGAGCACTGGGTGTTATACACAAACAATGAATCGTGGATCACTGCATCGAAAACTGGTGATGTATTGTATGGTGGCTAACATAACATAATAAAATAAAATTAAAAAAAAAAAGAAAAGAAAACATCACTGACATCTAAATGCACCTAGAGTGAAAGCTGCCTTTCCACAAACCACACAGGAAGAGGCTCTCCACTCAGCCAAGGTCCTGCTCCCGTTCCTCTACTGCAGCGCTGTCTGCCAGGCCTGGGCAAAGCAGGAGCAGGCTACTGAGCTAGCTCCTAAACCTCTCTCCCTTCTCCCCCTTGCTTTTCCTCTGCCAGTGCACACAGGACCCTGAGAGGGCATGCAGGGGGGAGGTTCAGGGGTAGATCAAATAAAGGAATCCACAGGAATGTTTGATGTTGCCCCCCAAAAAGAGATGCCCATTAGAAGGACCTGTCTCTAACTGTAAAAGGGAGAGGCCCCTTTAACAGGTTGGGTTTTTGTATTCCCACGATTTCCTTGCAGAGGCCATTCTGTCCCGCTACCCCCGTAAGGTAGGAGGGCTGTCGGGTACACATTTAATGAGGGACAACCACACTGCAGGCAGCAGTGATGTTGCTGCTTGCTGCCTTCAAGAACAAGGAGCAGTGTTTGCTCACAGCTGGTGCTCAATAAATGTTGAGTGAAAGACCAAGACAGACCATACTAAGTAATTTAAGAAAATTTCCCAGCACTCTGTAGTCCACTAATGTGGTATTTTTTGCCCTTATTTTTATGCAATGCAATTCCCAGCTGAACCACACAGAATTATAAGCCCTACAGAGATGGGATTCTGAACATTCTGAAACTTTTTATTTTTAAATCACATGGGGGCAGAGCATATTTCAGAGGCAAAGGGAAGACTTTTACAAGAGACCAAATGAGGAAAAGTTTCTTCAAAATGAGACATCTGGCAAACCTGGCAATTCAGTTTTTGTTTGTTGATGAACATTTCTTGGACCTGGGTTCCTCTCTGAATCATTCTTCTTAAAATAGAGGCTTTATAGAGGGCATTTTGTCTAATTATTCTTCCATAGCAGGCTCCATTAAGAACACAGAGGAAACAGCAGTCTCAATCCAAAGTAATTTTTCATTTTCATATTAACATTTTAACTCCAATTCAGCAATATTTGTTGAAAAGTGTCCTGTGGTTGACTCTGGCCTCACCCTTTCATAAATCTCCATGTCCAGATTTTCCTTAATGTGTCAACAAGTAAGATGCAGACATGATGCTCCTTTACCCCCAAATCATTCAGAGGCTTTTAACGGACTACAAGAAGAAAAACAGCTCAGGCCTGGAACCAAATACTTTCTTTGAGAAGTAGTGGAGAGAGCCAGCTCTGCCTTAAGCTAAGAGTGGACCCTAGACAACACTGAGAGACTCAGAGATCAGGGCTTCAAGAACATGACAGCTACCTCAAAACACCACCAAAGCCCGCCTTGTCTTTCACTTCATCATCACATTGTCATCAATCAAGCTGACGTAGAAGAAGAAAGCCCTCTGCAAGGAAATCTTGGGAATACAAAAACCCAAACTGTACCTTGTTAACAAAACAAAAAACATGAAAAACACAAAAACAAAACCAAACCTGCCTAGACCTGAAGCTCCAAGAGGTCAACAACTGCAGATCTATGCTTATTGACAGCATGTCCACATTTTTCTGCAGCTGCTACAGCACTAACTGTGGGGACTCCTTCACTAAGTATCTCCTAAGCTCTAGGCAACTGCCATAGGGGCAGGGATACACATTAGCGAAGATCAGGCAGATACAGCCTTGGCCTTCACGTAACGTATATTCTGATGCGCGGGACAGACTTCAAATGATCCCAGAAATACCTCCCACTCCAAACAGAAGGACCCTCTAGATACATGATAGCCCCAAATTCCCTTTTTTAAAAATTTTATTTATTTATTTATTTATTAAAGTAGGCTCCAAGCCTAGCGTGGAACCCAACACAGGGCTTGAACTCACGACCCTGAGATCAAGACCTGAGATCAAGAATCGGATGCTCAACTGACTGAGCCACCCAGGCAATCCCCAAAATTCCCTTTTAGAGTAAAAGATCATCCCATTTTATGGCTGAAAAATGAGATACAGTAAGCAATTTGCCAAGACCCTACAACTACCTACCTTAGTTCGGCAAGGCCTCAAGTCCACACTCTCTGACCATGCCAGGTCACCTCTGCCCTCTTACTGCTGCTGCCAGAAGCCCTCAGTAAGGGCACCAGGAAGAAATAACTCTACCACACATCCTGTTGCCATACTCAGAGCCTTCAGACAGGCCTATGTTCAATAAACACTGTTTTGTCAGAGTCCACAGTGCAATGTTATAATGCTCTTCTCTTCTCACTTCACTTGTGAGAAAATTTTCCTTAAGTTCTTCAGAAACTGAAAAGAGTCAATAACACAAGAAGCCCAAAGGCCTTTTTCACAGAATAAACCTAAAATGGCTATTAGGCCCTGGAGGATTTCTAGCTGCACAAGAAAATGGGCCAGCACATTACCTTACCTGTTTTTCTTATCCTGGCCAACTCAATATTGGCTAACAGAATTTTCAAAACCGTTTCCTCCCCCGATCTTAGAAAAATCTTACTACCTCCCAAACCAATTTAACAATACATTGAATAGTATCTTCCTGAAAACACCATATAAATCAAAAGGTGATGACAAATCATTCTAGGCTCATTAGGATGATTTACTAAGTGATGAATATTTTTTTGAGCAAACTATGAGTCCTTAAAATTTACTGTTTAAATTCTGAATTTTTTTTAATTTTTAATTTTTTAAAGATTTTATTTATTTATTCATGAGAGACAGAGACAGAGAAAGAGAGGCAGAGGGAGAAGCAGGCTCCCAAGGAGAAGGGAGCCCGATGCAGGACTCGATTCCAGGACCCTGGGATCATGACCTGAGCCAAAGGCAGACAATCAACCATCTGAGCCACCCAGGCACCCCGAATTTTTTTTTAAAAGATTTATTTATTTATGAGAGAGAGAGACAGCACACAAGCAGGAGGGGCAGAGGGAGAGGGAGAATCCCAAGTAGACCCCATACTGAGCATGGAGCCCAACACAGGGTTCAATCTCACGACCATGAGATCAAGACCTGAGCCAAAAACCAAGAGTCGGACACTCAGCTGACTGCACCACCCAGGTGCCCCTAAATTCTGAATGTTTTTAATTACCAAATTTTCAAAAAGTATGGTCTCAGAATCATTTGTATGAATTCTTTAAATGTCTGCGTAAACTTCTTTGGGAAGATGCCATCCCTCCTAATTGACTGGTTTTAGATTCAAAGACTGTTTTATTTAGTCTTTCCCACATAGTGAATAGTTGGGGGTCAAGAGACTGAGATTTCAGCTCAGCTATTATGATATGCAACCTTAAACAAGTTGGTTCATCGTTCTGTGATTACTTATTTGTACTGTGGGCACATGAAGAGTCTTTCTGCATTTTACAGGGGTAGTAAGGCCAAATGAGATTACATAGGTAACTGCAAAAGGTATTATTTAAAGTCGAGATTTTGATCATCTTTCTGTATGTATCTGGCTCCTAGCACAGAACCTACCACAGTGTAGAAACTCAGTAAATGTTTGAAGAAAGAACAAAGTTCACTTCTATAGAAACTGACAGCATTCATCAAGTACAGGAAAGGAAACCTAACCTTAGTGAACCAAATGGTGGGTCAGGTTAACCACAATAAAAATAGGCAATACACATGCAGCCAGCAGGACCACAATAAAAGGCTCTGCATCTCACCACCAAAAACTGAACCACCCATCACTGCATGCCACACCGATACACAAGGGCAGGTCAAAAACGTCACCCAAAACCAATTCTGTTTCTCAATCTATCTAAAATGTACCATCTTCTTTTCAATGAACCTCTAACCAAGATATCAAAGTATTCTTTTTTTTAAATATTTATTTATTTATTTATTTATTTATTTATTTTAGAGAGAGAAAGAGAGAGAGCACCCAAGCAGGGGGAGGGGCAGAAAGAGAGGAAAGAGAATCTCAAGCAGGCTCCGACTCCCCACTGAGCGTGGAGCCTGATGCAGGGCTGGATCTCACCACCCTGAGATCATGGCTGGCGCCGAAATCAAGAGTCGGCCACTTAGCTGACTGAGCCACCGAGGCGCCCCTCAAACTATTCTTATAAGTGCACTCTTCTAACGTAAAATCAACTTCGCAGTAGAATAAGAGAGTTCTATAAATAAATGTCTATTAAATCCTTACAATCTGCTATGTGAGAAATTTTGAGTTATTTCAATCCCTATTCTTTAATAAAATGTGTTGCCAACTCCTTTCATATGTGAAGGGGTCTCTCACCCTAACAGTGTGCTCTCCTACCCCGGACAGGCCACCCAGTCTCAGGGTCTGGAGCTTCAACTCCCCAAAGACCCCAGACTTCCAGAATACCTGAGATCAGGGAGAAGCCATAGGAACTGCTTTTGGGTTGAGGTTGGGTGGACAGACAGAATGGGGCTGAGGACAACCCCCTCCCTCCAGGGGGCTCTATGGAAGAGAACCTAGACTTCTGTGTTTTGTTTTGTTTTTTTAAGATTTTATTTATTTATTTGAGAGAGACAGAATGAGAGAGAGAGAGAGCACACGAGAGGGGGGAGGGTCAGAGGGAGAAGCAGACTCCCCACTGAGCAGGGAGCCTGATGCGGACTCAATCCTTGGACTCCAAGATCATGACCTGAGGCCGAAGGCAGTCGCTTAACCAACTGAGCCACCCAGGCACCCTAGACTTCTGTGTTTTAACACAGGGGAATCAGAGCATGCCAGTGATGAGGATCAGACTACATGAGCTATCAATGCAAAATGCTGACACTGATGCTCATTACAGATGTTGGAGAACCAACAAATTAATAAAGAAGAAACTGAAAATTTGATTTGGTCATGTAAAACTTAATACTAACTACAGTCCCTTATGTGAGCTGCTAACCTAATTACCATGCAGCACAATAATGATCATGTATATCATTAAAAGTGTCAGATTGGCATGTGAATGTTAGATTTCATCACAATGCTGCACTGAAGTCACCCAAAAATTGTTTCACACCTAGCATATTTGTTTACTCACAACTTCAAGCTGAAATGAACATCCCTGGGTGAACAAGAACTTGTGTTGTTGTAAATGCATTAACAGTCCCTGGGCACAACCTGAAAACTGGAAGAGCAGAGATTCGTGGTGGCTCAGACTACTATATAGAGATTCCAGAGGCAAGAAATGTATCTTGCAGTTTTATTATAGAAGTCTCTGTAGCCAAACTGCCACTTTTCTTCTGTTCATCTGAGTAAGGATTCTCTGCCCCACACACCACCATGCTTCACTCTAAACTGTCAAGAATTTAGAATAACAGGAAATTTGGAGTAGAGGCAGGCAGATGGCTGGATTTTGGCTGACTGGAGAGAAAAGCTTCCTCTCCGCACAAAGGGTGTGGTTTGGGTTTCTTAACGACCATTCAGGGCTGGGACTCCCGACACGGCCAATCACGAGGCCCCGCCTCGCAGCTTTTGTCGCCTTTGCCTTTTCTAGGAGTTTCAGTCCTAGGCACTCAGTCCCTGGGCTTCAGGAGGACACCCTGCCGTACCTAAGGACCAGGACTGTGAGCAAGGAAGTCCTGGGCGCCTAGATAATAGCCCTTTGGGTTTAAGGATGTCCCTTAGCGCTATCCTGTGCACACAGAGGAGTTTATTTTAGCAGACCACAGGCCAAAGCAAAGACAGGCTTAGCTCTAAACTGTAGAAAACCCTTAGAATCAAATCTAGATACCATTTCGCAAGAAGTGCTGGTTTGGTTTTCTGCACATGTCTCAGTAAATAAATGACTGCCAATCCCGAAAGGAGTAAGGTCTGCCTATTCTTCCCTTATCACTGGTTCCCTCTCCGTTCAGGGGTTCATGGGTCTTTTCTGGAAATACCCACTTGGGAGATTTAGCTTTCATCACAATAAACAAAGGAAGAATAAAACAAACCAAAAGACGGATTTATCTGCCTGATTTTTAAAGTCATCATACAACTGTAGGCCTCCATCTACAAACTTCTATGACCCCTTCAATACGTAATGGGGCTGTTCTAAAGCAAACACTGTGCTTGTGCAGGAGAGGGGGAAAAGTATGTCATTTCAGTTATGACTTAAAAATCCAGTCCTATAAAAATCCACTCTCTCTTTCCATTGTTAACATCCTATTTAAATCCTATTTAGTCATCAACCTCTCCACTGCAAATCAACAACTACCCAGTCCTGTTCAGGTGACCTAAATATCTCTCCAATTTGGCCTCCTCTCCCTACCCATTGTTACTGGCCTTAAATCATTTTTGTACTCCTACTCAATTTCAACCCCTGGATCCATTTCCCAAAAAACTGAAGTGATCTTCCGAAACTGCAAATCCATCATTACCTTCAGTACAAAATCCAGCTCCTTTACAGGGGCATGATGGCTTTGCCTCTGCCTGTTGTGTCTCAGAGCCTCACTCTCCACTCCACAGCACCCCACCACCCTCCTTCCCACCAGGCAATTACCTACAGTTTCCTGAATGTGCCCCACTCTCCATATAACCAGTCCCTGCATATGCCGTATACTCTCTCTTCAGCTTAGAAGAGGCCTTGCTTTCCCCCTTCTTTGCCAGTATAACTCCTATGAGCTCTAATATTCCACTCAGACTTTACTTCTGGGAGGCACATTTCCCTCACACCTGGAGTTGCCCCCACCCCGTCCTTTAATTCCTACATGATCCCCCAGCATCCCTCTGCTTCCCAACACTCACCACACTATTATCTGTGTCCCCCATTACAAGAATAGAGGCTGGGATTGAGATTCTTTTCTAACTCCACTGGCTAGCACATGGTCTGGCACCTATTAGACGAAGAAACTGCCATCGTCTTTTGGTTCCAAATCAGCACAACTCCCCCTACTCCCCAAGAGGGTTACGAAAAAAGCACAGAAGGGGAACAGAAGGGGGATTGGGTGTTAACTGCTGCTCTCTGACTACCCTGTAAACTACTGAAAGAAAAAAAAAAGAGAGAGACTACTAAGATGACTTTACATTAATGATGATAATTATTATGGTAAATGTCAGTTGAAGGCACAGAGCATGGTGTCGTGGACAAAGCACGGACTCTGCAATCAGTGAGATATGGGATTGAATTTAGATAAGTAACACAAAGTCTAGGTCTGTGGTTTTATGGAGAATTTATTTAAGTCTGGGAATCGGTCTAGTGTAGTACTGGGCCCGTACAGACCCATCCCTGTTCCAGTCTCACTGTACTACATGGACTTGGGTGAATGGGGGAGAAAAAGAAACACGTTCCCAGGCAAAAACTGATGGTGACAGAAGTCAGAATAGTGGTTTCCTCAAGGAGGGGCATTTTTGGCTGGGAGGTGACCAAGAGAGCCTCTGGAGTCTTGGAAATGTTCTATGTCTTGATCTAGTTGATAACTACACAGATGTATACACTGATAACACTACATTGTTTTGTACACTTAATGTCCATGCACTCATGGTATATAAATTATATCCCAAGATTTATTTTTTTTAACTAATAAAAGAAACACACTCTCTCTCTGTGATGGAAGACAACCCCAAAGACAAGGCTCTGAAGTCCAAGTGTGCTTGCAGATTGAAGGCTCCTAGTCACTGACAGCAGATTCTTAGCCCTGGGGCCAAAGTGTTGTTATAAAAGGTCAGTAGGCATTGACAGGAGGCAGAATAAATGTCTCATCCACACATATTATAAAGTCCCAAAGGTACAGAGAAGCTCTCATACTTAATAAAACACATTTATTGCAGAGTATTACTACCTTCATAGTCATTCTGTCATAACATATTTCCTCAATCAAAAGATACTCAAAGTACAACCACAATCCTGTTGGGACTGAAACAATTTTTGAAGTAATCTCTCTCTTTCTTTTTCTCTCTCTTTCCCTCCTTTCTTCCCCTTTCCCTTCTCCTCCTTCTTGCCCCTTCTCCTTCTTCTTCCCCCCCCCCCCCCCGCCTTTCTTGCCTCCCCTACTCCCTCCCCATCTCCCTCTCTCCCTCCTCTCCCCACCTCTCTCAGGCCTAGAGCTAAAGTCTAAACTTGATCAAGCCAGCATACAAGCTGGCACCCACCCAGCCTACCAGCCTCCCCTTCACTGGTTCCAGTGGTAGTCTTCACTCCCCTGGGATGATTCACTCACTGCTCGAACAGATCTTTCCCAATGTAGCTTCTCTACCTTTGCCCCTAGCTGTTCCCTTTCCTCCTCCACACCAGTCTCCCATCAGCTAAGTCTTGGGCTTTCTTCAGGGGCGGGTCTCAAGTCTCACCTCCCAGAAGTCTATGGGGTGGGAGGAGGGCTCTGCAGACCCCAGCCCTCCCCACCCTGCCACTATCTTCTCCTCTTCCAAAATCCTTTAGCACACACTGTTTACCTCCATGGCTACATGCTGAGTACCTAAGGGAACTCAGGCATGAGTTGAGGGAACAGAGGCAAAGAAATTAAGAAAGTCATTTATTATCTCTCATTTGGTAGGTGGCAAAGGCAAGATTTGAACCCAGACAACATGACTCCAGAGCCACTTATCTGATACGGCCTTTGTTTATTTACTTTTTTTTTTAAGATTTTATTTTATTTATTTGACAGAAAGAGGCACAGCGAGAGAGGGAACACAAGCATGGGGAGTGGGAGAGGGAGAAGCAGGCTTCCCGCTGAACAGGAAGCCCGATGTGGGGCTCGATCCCAGGACCCTGGAATCATGACCTGAGCCAAAGGCAAACGCTTAACGACTGAGCCACCCAGGCTGTTTATTTACTTTTTATTTTGAAATAATTTTAGGCTTACAGAAGAATGGCAAAGATAGTACAGAGTTCCTGTATACCTTTCGCTCAGCTTCCCCTTATGTCAACATCTTACATAACCATGGTACACTGACCAAAATGTAAGACACGAACACTATATTGTATATGGTATATTGTAACAGTACAATGCCATTAACTAAACTGCAGGCTTTATTCAGATTTCCCCAATTTTTACACTCAGGCCCCTTTCCTGTTTCAAGACTGCACTTTACACTTAGTAGTCATAATTCCTTAGTCTCCAGTCAGCAACAGTTCTGCTGTCTTTCCTTGTCTTTCATGACCCTATCACTTTTAAAGAGTACTAGTCAGGTATCTTGTAGGATGTCCTTCAACTTGAGTTTATCTGTTTTCTCATGATTACACCACAGGGACAGATTTCGGGGAAGAAGATCAGAGGTCAACTGTCCTCATCACATCCTATAAAGGGTAAGTGATAGTAACACGACTTACCACCAGTAATGTTAACTTTGACCACTTGGTTAAGGTGGTGTCTGCCAGGTTCTTCCACTATAAAATTACTGTTTTTCCCTTTCCATACTCCATGATTTGGAAGCCAGTCTCTAAGTCCAGCCCACACTCAAGAGGAGGGGAATTAAACTCCATCTCCTGGAGAGAAGAGTTTTGAAGAATAAGAGGGCATGGGTTGAAAGCATAACAGTAATCAATAGATATTTTAGGGAAGATGCTTTGAGGCTACGCAAATATTGTTTCTCCTTAAACTTTTACCCACTAATTTTAGCCTCCATTGGAGACCTTGCCTGCAGCAATTATTACTATGGTGTACTAAAGGTGATTTTCTACTCCCCTCATTCCTTCTATATTTAGTAGTTGGAATTCTTCTGAAAGGAAGAGCTATCTCTTCACCCCCATTTATTTATTCAGTTGTTTATATCATTAACTTGTGGATTATTTTATTCTTTGGTTTATAATCCAATACTATTGTTATTTATTTTGCTGTTCAAATTGTTCCAGCTTTGGCTTTTGAGAGCTCTTTCAGGCTGGCTTCCGTGTTCTTTTGCTGTGCCCGTCTTTTTTATTTTCCCTGCCCCCATCCTGAAATCTACAATTTCTCTGAGGAGTTGATAAGGTCATTTTATCATTGTTCTAATCAAGCCAATTTCTTTCTTTTCTTCTTTCTTTCCTTCCTTCCTTTTTTTTTTTTTTTAAGATTGATTGATTGATTTGACAGAGAGAGAGAGAGAGAGAGGGAACACAAGCAGGGGGAGAGGGAGAGGGAGAAGCAGGCCTCCCGCTGAGCAGGGAGCCCAATAAGGACTCAATCCCAGGATCCCGAGATCACGACCTGAGCCAAAGGCAGGCGCTTAACGACTGAGCCACCCAGGCGCCTCAATGTTACTTTTTTTAATCAAGAAAACAACCTTGCAATCAACATACATCTTCAGAGAAAGTCATGTAATAAAAAGTACCGACAAACAAAACAACAAACAAAATTTACTTACAGTATCATCAGGCTCATTTTAGACTAAATGAATACAGTATATCCCAGTCAAGAAATCAATAACTCTTGAAAAGTTAAAAACTTCAAGAGAAACAATATATATTCATATAATATTTTACTTACTGACTTCTCTGAAACATGCAAAAATTCACACGGCTAATGGAATTTTCCATGTTAAATGTTGCTCAACATGACAAATTCCTAACACAAAAATATTTTAATGTAGGAAGCAACATGTGAACATTCCATTTAGGTAGTAAAATTCAGGTTACAATAATATGATAAATATCAAATAATATCCTTCTGGTCTAATGGAAAACATAACAGTTGTGACAGTCACAAATCAAGCCAATTTCTTAAGGGAACGGACAAATTTTGTACTCCTAAATATTTCCTATAGCAGTATGCATAACATACAGTGATCAGGCACTAATCAATGTTTGTTTATGAAAGCTTCAAAGTAGAAGGAGCAATGGCCCACTTACACACTTGCATAGATGAGGGGACAGACAGACTTCCTCCTCTCCTGACCTACCCTTCTGGATGAGGTATAGCAAAGGCCTGGCCCAGTTCCAGCACACAGTAAGAGGACAGTAAGCTGCGGTCTGACTCTGCAACTGCTTTATGACATGCTGATGCACATTCCTTAGGAGCCCGGCAGGACACGCTACAAACATTGCCTTGTTTTTGGATGGGAAAACTGAGGTGCAAGTGAAGTGAAAAAACATTCCCAAGATCATTCAGCTAGAGTGTGGCTGAGGTGGTACTAGGCGGAAGGCCCCGATGGACTGCTCTCCCATGCCCTTTCCCCGAGGCACAGTGCACTCAGAAGGAGGAAGATTCCTGGAGACAATGTTTCGTGCAGACTGATTTTTCTGTCTAGCCCATGTCCTCTTCCCTTCAGAGTTCACACATGGAGAGACTAGAAGATAAAACTAGGAGACCTATGTACTTTCCAGATCCCAGGGATCTAGACAGGCCTAGGCCAAGCTAAAACCCTACGGATAAGAACTTAAAGCTTAATGTACAGGTTTTGTCCAGGTACTACAACAACGTATAAAAGGCTAAAATCAAAATCCATGAAGGAGGGAGAGACAAGACTTAGATTTTGTTCCACTCAAACCCAGATGGCCACATGAACCCAAAGACCAATCCTAACTTCTAAGAATAAATACTAAGTTCACAATGAGAAACAAAGAGGTTAAAACAAATGTGAATCAAGGGGCACCTCAGTGGCTTGGTGGTTGATTGGCTGGCTCTTGGTTTTGGCTAAGGTCATGATCTCAGGGTCATGGGATTGAGCCCCGCATCAGGTTCCACACTCACAGGGAGTCTGCTTGAGATTCTCTCTCTCCCTCTCCCTCTGCCCCTCCCCCATTTGTGCTCGCTCCCTCTCTCTCTTAACAAATAAATCTTTAAAAAAAAAAGTGAATCACAATTAAAACAACGATAAAAAGCAGCAGGGTAAGACTATCGGTGTCAAAATCTCACAAGTCCCTAGTATCTGGTAATGAGGAAACCTGATGCCAGCCAGATTCATCATATAACCTCTTATTTCATCACCAAAAGAAAATCAAATAACACCTTCGCAATGGGAAAGCTATTGACTTAAAAACCTTCTTGAAATTTGAAAAAAATTATGTGTGTATATACATATAAATAAATTAAATGGTGGTCATTATGTTTTTAAATAACATTCACATTTTTTCAGAGACCCAGACTTGTGGTCTGAACTCACAGCTGATTCGATCCACCAAAAAAGTGTATTTCTACCCAGTTATTTGACTTTTAAAGAAGTGGCTTATAGGTAAATTGGTTTTTTAGAATGATGACCAAAGCCCACAATAAGCCAGTTCAAAAGCATCAATATCAAGATAAAAAACATGTCAGTTATAAGCAATCAATTTTATAGATTACAATGGGACCCTCCCCCCAACACACACACAAAATAAATCTTGGGTTTACCTTCTACTAGATCATTTTGTTAGTACCAGCAGCTTATACAAAATTTACAATTACATACACATTCTTTTCAGCAAACACAGGTATTTTTAACCAACTGAGCCACCCAGGCACCCGCAAACACAGGTATTTTTAAATGATTATGAAAACTCACTCAAAAGAATTAGGTCTTCATAAATACCTGCCAAATGAATGAGGAGAAGCTAAAGTATATCTGGGCTGCAATTTTCATCAGTTCTCTCTGTAAATTAATGATACAGTTCACAAAAGAGTAAATATTAAAGAGAAGTAAAATATTAAAGAGAGGTAAACAGAAGTGATGGTAACTGAAGATAATGCATCTAACAGATCATAATAGGTAAACAAAAGACATTAAGAAAAAGCTCTATCAATCTGATTGACGAAGCATAATAAGTAAAAGTACTGGATCCTAATTTCTCATACACTCTTTCTTTAAAAAAGAAAAAAAAAACCAACGCAACCACTGGGTGGGTGGGGCACCTGGGTGGCTCAGTCAGTTAAGCATCCAACTCTTGATTTCAGGTCAGGTCATGATCTCAGGGTCATGAGATCCAGCCCTGCATTGAGCTCTGTGCTGGGCATGGAGCCTGCTTAAGATTCTCTCTCTCCCTCTGCCCCTTCCCCCAATTTGCGCACTCGCTTGCTCGCGCTTGCTCTCTCTCTCTCTCTCAAATAAATAAAATCTTAAAAAATAAATAAAATTTTTAAAAATTAAAAAATGAACCAAACAGTTAAACTTGAAAATGAAGCACTAAGTCCTGAATCACTGACTTAAAAACCTTTTTGAAAGTCTGCTCTGGGTCTGCTAAAGATGGCAAAGGGCTGCTGATGAGTGACTGGCAAGAAAACTATTCTCCAGGTAAGTCTTAAACATACAATAATGAGACAGCAACAGATTAAAATGTAGCAAATCTGGAATCCCTGCCAATTTTAGTATCTGAGGTATTTGCATTTGTAGGTAAAAAGTAATAGAGCTCGTCTATTATTGCTAAGCATATAGGACCCATAGGAATTTTCAGAGCTGTTTAACTAGGATATAGAATATACTACATTTCCCTTCTACGTCTACAACCTGGGGACTCAAGATACCTTTCTTTCTGTTAGCCATGATCTCCACACAAAATAAACTCTAAAGGCCCAAATGGAAAACCTCAGTCCTTAACCTCTCTGAATCTCATCAGTAAAGTGGTCACTAATACCTCTATCACAAGGCTGTGAAGATTAAAGCACTAAGGATTATGGGAAACTAACATCTCCTATCTCCAAATCCTAGGCTTCAAACTACTATCAACAATCATTTGAACTAGCCAGATAATATTCTCTGAAAATCATTTTATGGACAAACTAATTATTATGAGATAAAATATTTGGTCATAAATCACTAATGAGGTAGGAGGAGTGGAGAGAACTGTTAAAAAGCTGAGTGGGTAGCAAGAGTTTGAAATAACTACAAATACACAGGCCTCTGGTTTCTTGCCAATTGTTTAGATTTACTTCCCTTGCATACACTTTGGCCTTGGTGGTACATCTGGCAGTCATGTGTCCAAAAACAAATCTTTATCACTTTGAACTTGGGGAAGGGGGGTGGGGGAGGCTGAATTTTCTCCCACATGAAATTCATGAATGCATTAACCTGCCTGAGAGGAAGATGGGAATTTCCTAGAAGAAAAGTTTGAAAGAAGCAATATGGGAGGCTTTTTCCTCTTCGTCAGCTGCGGGGCATTTCCCTATATCCTTTTTTTTTCTTTTTAAGATTTTATTTATTTATTTGACAGAGAGAGAGACAGTGAGAGAGGGAACACAAGAAGGGGCAGTGGGAGAGGGAGAAGCAGGCTTCCCGCTGAGCAGGGAGCCCAATGCGAGGCTCGATCCCAGGACCCTGGGATCATGACCTGAGCTGAAGGCAGACGCTTAACGACTGAGCCACCCAGGCGCCCCTCCCCTATATCCTCTTAACTAATATATTATTTGGCATTAGTTTAAAGACATTCCCCTCATCTAATTTTCCTATATTTCAGGGAAATTGCCAATGGGTTTTTTTTTTTGTTTTTGTTTTTAATAAGCCTCTCACTTTAGGTAGTCAACGTGTTCCAAAGGGATTTTGTGTTACATTCTCGGATAAAAGGAAGAATCCCCAATTGCATAAAAACTAAGGGGCAAGGACTCCAGAGCCAGTCTGCCTGGGTTCAAAACCAAGTTCTACTACTTCTTGACTTACCACCTGGGGCAAGCTATGTGATTTCTCTGTGTTTCAGTTTTCTCATCAATAAAATGGCAAAGATACTAGTGCCTTCCCCAAAGAGTTGTCATGAGAACAAAAGGAGTTAATATTCATAAAGTGCTTAGGAGAGTGTATGGCACAAAGTAAGTGTTATAAAAGCAACTATTAAATTAAAATAAATAAACGCCTAATTCATCTTTTTTGGTAAAATATTACCTAAGTATATAGTATGTGATGTCTGAATCTCCTCCAAAGAGACTAAATTCTCCAAGTGGTCACATGGAGTGCTAAGCAAGCAATAGTTTTGGAGCCAGAGAGACTCCTGGCTCTGCACCCCTCTGTGTGGCCTTGTGCTGGTGACTTTAACCTGTCCCCAAACCTTTGCTTCTTCATCTGCAAAATGGGAATAACAATAATTATCTACTAGGCATATTATAAAGGTAAATGAGAAAATACAGATGTGAAGTTCTTGGCACAAAGTAAAGTATGAAGTGCTCTATCCCTCTCCCATATACACATGTACATACCCACCCACAATACGATCTACAGCAACAACTCTGAGCTGTTGGGAATTAACTTGTGAGCTAACTACCCCAGATACTGCAATGTGGGCTGGCTTTTGCAAAAATTTTATCATGGCAGTGGGACAACCTCAAGAAGCAAGAATCAGGTAGCTGGACCCAACCAGGACATGAGTCAATCAATGCACAGACTTTATCAAACTGCATCAGAGGAAGAGCGGGGAACAATGCACGGAGAGTTACAAACAAAGCCAGGACTGGGGTTCCTCTCTAGGCCCAGAGAAGAGCTAAAGATCTAAAAACAAACACATGAAAGCCTAAGAATCTTGCAATGATTCAGATAAACAGCCCTGAACTGATCTGTTTTGTAAGCTTTCCCGGTCACTGAACTTCTTTTAAGTGGATCTTGACTATAATTCAAAAGGTAAAATAACTCAAGAAATGGATTGTATTTAAAGGAAACAAAGGAAAATCACAATGAATGCTTACTCAGGTGAAAGGAAAACAAAGTCAAAAGGCTGGTTCACTCAGACAAAAAGGGTTGTGACACAGGCAAAAACCCCCTTTAAGAAGGATCTTTCTGAGGTTAAATAAAGTACCACCTCCAAATAAACTAGCTTGTGTTTTCTATAATAGCTGACACCTCAAGTAACAGTACCACTTTGTCTACATTTCACAGGTAAGAATAGAGACGTTCCAATTTTTAAAAATAGAACGTTCCCTAAAAAAAAAATCAAAATCCCTGAGACTTTAAACTTTTGCTGTGACTGAAAACTATTCTAATTAGGAGATCTAACTGTACACGTGCAAAGCTGAAAGTCATGAAATGCACAACAGGATGGACAATAAAAAATTTTACTTTCTTAATCCCAGTAAAGACAAGCACTTGATAATGCCTTCCAAATGCAAAAATCAATGCTACTACTCCAGTTATCAGTGAATGTTCGATGAATGCTGACTACTGGTATTATTAGTGGGACATACATTTGGAGCTGCTTTTCCAGGCACAGTAAAAAGCTTGACTGACCCCATACATCATGTTGCCTCTAGTCACCACTGGCAGGGATAAGCATGCAGTGTAATCACGACAAAGGATGGGCCCCATCACATGGGGACAGAGCCACAGCCTCAGTCTTGCAAGAATCATGCACCATCCAACTCAACTGTGTTGATAACTGCTTAGAACAATGAAGCTGAAGTGTTTTAGAAACATTTTCCTTTCTGAGTAAAGAAGTTCAGTTTATTTCTCTTACTTTTGTTTTCATTTTTTCATCTTAACTAATGAAAATGCTCTTTAAGGAATCTGAGAGCCCCACGTGAAAGTGCCAGGAAATTGGTCAGTATAATGGCGCCGGATGCTGTCATTGCCTAACAGAGGTCAAAATCTCTCTAAAGTAGAATGCTGACTGTCCCAACAACTGTCAAAAAGGAAAAAACAAATGGTTCCACGTGCTGCTTTTATCACTTTTAAATTGACTATAATGTAGCATTTGTATGGCTAGTCAATGGGGGAATCTGGGCCAAGGCAGAAGCACCCAGACCCGAACCACCCATCCCCACTCCCAATATATAAAACCAATGAATAAAATATAACAAAAGAAATGCTTTTGTATATAGTTGAGCTCCAAACTAAGCAAAGAAAATACACAGATGTCAGAACAGGATCTCAAAATCAGAGCTGTGAATGGGAACTCTGAATGCAATAAGAGAAATCAACAATAAGTACATAGAGAAATGTGCTTGATATACTTAAAAGAAAATTCAGTGGACTCTTCAACGTCTCTTCAACGCTCATGTAAAAAGTGTAACACCATGAAACATACTGAGTAACAAACAAGATTGAATAATCTAAGTAACAACTCAGCTTGACACATCTAGCTTCTTATCTAGAGACAACCCATAAAGCTGGTGGGAAAACACCATTTAAAATTGGTCTTCCAGAAGTGCAACCTAGGGGCACCTGGGTGGCTCAGTCGTTAAGCGTCTGCCTTCGGCTCAGGTCATGATCCCAGGGTCCTGGGATTGAGCCCCACATCCCGGCTCCCTGCTGGGCGGGAAGCCTGCTTCTCCCTCTCCCACTCCCCCTGCTTGTGTTCCCTCTCTCGCTGTGTCTCTGTCAAATAAATAAATAAAATCTTTAAAAAAAAAACAAAACGAAAGTGCAACCTAACAAATTTGATTACTCAAGTCCCTAGGCCATCTTTTTTACAGCTTTGTCATCTATAGGGCCATCTAAGGCCAGCACAAAACTTAAAAAGAGAAAAAAGATTAGAAGGTAGCTGAACTATATAATCTACACTCTCAAAGATCAGAACATTTGATTTGCAAATGGCCAGATGAACCAGCACAAACTGGGGGACTCTGAGTAGAAATATCACTCAAGTAAAATACACAAACACACACAACCCCTCTTCATTATAAACCAATTTAACTGCTTTTCATAGTAAAGTAAAACTGTCAGTCTAAGTGTCTCAGAGCACATTTTTTAAAGGTTATTATTGGGGGTACCTGGGTGGCTCAGTCAGTTAAGTGTTCAACTCTTGATTTCGGCTCAGGTTATGATCTCAGGGTCGTGAGATCATCAAGCCCTGTGTCGGGCTCTGCGCTGAGCATGGAGCCTGCTTAAGATTCTCTCTCCCCCCTCTCCCTCTGCCCCTGCCCTGCTTCCACTTGCATTCTCTCTCTCCCTAAAAAAAAAAAAAAAGTCTTCTAGTTAATAAGTGAAGAAGGCAAAATGGAAATGAAATATCACCATTTTGCCAACTCTTAATTAAATCTTGGATCTAGGCAGTGATCTCCAATGTCTGCCGACATCACAAAAAAGAAAGATTAAATGAAGGAAGTACACAACACCCCCAGGAAGAAATCCTGCCAAAAACTTTGAACCTGAATGAGATCAAGTCTCTATATCTGATTTCCAGCTTATAGAAAATACAAGGGACAGATGAACATGTTAAATGATACCTCAGAGATGCAATCAGCAAAACCTAGGCTGTGGGAAATGGGGTGAATACCTCTTCTTCTTCAACAAATAAACAAGAAAAAATGACAGAGATGAAACCCACAGATTTAAAGAGACTGAGAGAGATAGCAAATGAATACAATGTGTGGACCTTGTTTGGATACAGATTTGAACAAACCAGCTGTAAAATACAAACTATTTTAGACAATGTGGTAAATTTGAACTGTAACTAAACATTTGATGATTTTAAGGAACTGCCATTTTTTAGATGTGATATGGTAGTGTGAATATCTAAAGAGTCCTTATCTTTTAAAGATATGTACTAAAGATATATATAGGAGTGTCTTCAAAATAATTTAGCTGGAGGGCTGATTAAAAGAAACAAAATTGGTCATAAGCTGGTAACTGTCTTACAAGTACATATAGTACACAAGGATTCATTACTTTATTCTCTTGACTTCTGTATGTTTGAAATTTCCCATTATAAAAGCTAGAACAAAAGAAAATGGCTTTTGTCTTGTTTTGCTTGGGGCATATCGCTTCACGCATTTATGTTATTAATGGCCCCCTTCTAAACATTAACCTCTGAAGAAGGACCAGAGAGGCCCCAACTTGACCATTAAAAGTCCTATGCCTGCACAAAGGTAACTTTCTAAATATAAGTAGCATTTAGCAGCCATAGCTTAAAGCCATTACTTTCCAATCAGAAGGACCCAGGAGATGTAAGGGGCCTTAGAATTATTGTAAGAGTTCTCAAATACAACTGCATATGTGATTTTTGCAATGGCTGAATACTCAAATTACACCTACTATTCTGAGTATATAAAATGTTATAAGCATGAGTATGCACAAAATGTTATATACAAGACAGTACATCCCAGGGCTGTTCCAACAGCAGAAAACTAAAATCAAAGTCATGTCTAATGGCAGAGGAGGGATTAAATGAATTACAGTCCATACCCACTGTGGAATACCACTTATTCATTTAAAATGAGGTTGAAGAGAAAATGATAGGAAAGTGTTTATAATATATTAAATGAAGTTTTGAGACAAAGTATGTACAGAACAACGTCATTTCTGCTAAAAAAAAAAAAAAAAAAAAATTGCACAGAAAAAAGACCAAAGAATGTACACCAAAATTGCAACAGTTAATTCCTTTAGGTGGTGGAATTACAGATGATTTTATTTTCTTCTTTGTGCTTTCATCTGTCTAGAAATTTTTTATAATAAATACAGAGATCCATAATCCCTTATTCACAATTCAGATATCCAAAAATCTCTAAAAATAAATTTTATAAAGTTAGTGGCAAACTTGTTTAGGTACAAAACCTGCCCTAAACTGACACAGAGCTGCTTCATATTTATCCCTTTTAGTGTGAATATTGACAGATTTCATTGCAGGAATACAAGGTTTCAGAGTGTTGACCCAGATTCTACTAGGGGCTCGCTATTACTCTCCAACAACCCCAAAATTTTGGATACTAAATCCCAAGGTTTCAGACAAAAGATTGTGGACCTATATCAATTTGTAATTTGCCACCATTACCATTTTTAGGCTTCTAAAAATGGAACTCACATTTAAAAAGTTTGGCAGCTTCTGCTATCAATTATTATACATTTTTAAATGGCATCAATATAAAATATGTCCTTTAACAGGATTATCATTCCAGTTTAATCAAGGGTGGCAAGCACTGGACTCCCATCAGATGATTTTAGCAGCCAAGGTTTACCAAGTCCTTGGCATGTGCCAGGCATTATGTGCCTTCCATATTTTAGCTCATGTGATGCTGCTTCAGGAAGTAGATATATCCCAGGCCCATTATACATATGAAGACACAGATGCTCAGAGAGGTTATGTAACTTGCCTAACTCACAAGGCAGAGTTGGGTCAGGGCCTGACCTTCAGCAGCCATGCTAAGGCCTCGCCAGTTAAGCAAGCCAGGGGGCAGTTCTGCTTCCTGGATCATCTCCACCATTTTTAATAGTGGTAATAACATCACAAGTAAAGCAGAGACAACCGACTTGTTTTAAAAACTCTTTCTGATTTGTAAACTAAACAAACTTGATCTACAAATTACTAACAAAGGATAAATATGAAGCCATAACATATAATTTCTAGTATTACTACCATTAACTCTAACCACACCAAAGTTATTTGAAGATGTTCTATGAATGTAACAATATAATTTTCTATACCACAGAAAATCTCCCAGTAATCTTTTAGAAATCAGTGTTGGGAACATTTTCTGAGAGCTGTCCAGAAGAGACCAAGTTCCTACCCACAGGAGAGCCTGACATTTCCAAGAACAAACTCTCCACTATCAACTTTTGGGGTTTCCTTGGTGTCTCTGGGCTATAAAACCCAGTAATTTACTTTCCCTCCTGAAAACTAGGGTAGAAATAGCATTGATTTCCTTTTTGCAAACCAAAATTCACAGCTGTTTGGGGTGAACAAATCAAAAAGAAAAAAAGAAACTTCTAAAAGGATTTTTCTGACCAAGGAAGCAACTTTCGCTGGGACCATAATCTCCCAGGACAAGTGAACATGCTGAAGCTAACTGGATACAAATCAAATTCTGCAGACCACAAGACTGTTTCACTGTTTCCAGTCTCTAATTTTTGTAACTAAGACAGTAAAAACTGAACTTCAATTGGAGAATTCAGAAAAAGGGCGATGTCTGACTTTTCAAACTTCTGTTAAATTATCTTTTTCTACAAGTACATGCCTTACTCAGTTTAAGATAAGCACTATTTTTAGATATAAAATAACCACACAGTCATATTCTGCTTTAAAGAAAGCGAAAATGCACAGCAATTCCAAAATAAAGGAAAAGGACCATTATCCCAATAAAATCATACTTAAAAGAGATATATTAAGAAGTTCTTTAAAAATCATTTTTAATGAATTAAGAGGGTTTAGTGTAAGATCTAGAAAACTGTTATCCTAATGTTTTGTTTTTGTTTTGTTGCATTCTCTTGGAAGAATGAGAACTTAGATCACACAAGCCCATGAGATCCTGCTTCAGGACCTTGCATTCTACAATCCTTGGTCAGCGTTGTCCTCTTCCTTAGGATGTTAAAATCATTTTGCTCAAATTAGGCATATTCAAAAGAAAATCTGCCATCACGGGAGGACAAAAGTAACAGGGTCAGCATGAGAAAAGTTGTCTTGCCATTACTGTTTCCAAGCTACACATTCATTCTGGGGGGTGAACGAAGGACCATTTTAATGGAATGGTTATGTTAACCACTTTCTTTTTTTTTTAAGTCTGAATTCCTGACATAAATATTAGGAATCTTTCTTTAAAAACAATGAATATGTTGTCATATCTTCTGACATTGGAAGAACTTTTTATTGTCCCCAAAGTGGGGTATATTTTTCAAAAGTTTTCATTCTTCATTTCTTATTTCAGAAAATAGTTCATATATTTGGCAAACTGTGGCTATTTCTAGATAGTCTCCCCCCACCACCCCAAAAGGTAGAGTAAATACTAATTATAGCCACATTTATTGCTACTGTCTATAAATTTTCCAATTTCTCCAGTAAGCCTCCTTGGCTTCTTTTCTTATTCACTCTTATGCTTAAGAAATTAAGTATAGAATTCTCTTAAACCATAACACAATCTATTCCTCAATCCTAACCTTTGGTTTAGTTTCTTTGTGCTTCTGAACCCTCAGGAATGCATTTCACTCTACATTGTTCACATATACCAGTATTTAGCTCATAATTCAACATAGTTTTAAGTTAATAAATGATGTTTTCTTGTAACATTTCCTTTTCTCAGGTCTTTTTGCCTTTTAGTTGATAGAATTCACTTCTAACCCAAATCTTACTGTCTTCTCATATAGAATTCGCTTTCCTGGAAATTAGTAGTTTCAGTATGACCATCAACATATCAAACTCTGAATTACATGAGAATTTGTGTGCAGGGCTGAAAAATACCATGAGTTAAAAAGAAGTTTAACACAGTGCCTGTTCCAAGGTACCTGACTGAAGGCATACATCTGTTCAACAATCAGAAAATGATATCGTATTATATAAAGCAAAATCTATGCCATCCAGAACCTTTCTAGGACTAGACCTTTCAGGTAACTATGCTTTCTAAATAATCTACTGCTTGTCTTTTTAAGTAACAGAAACTATATTTGAATCATTTTGGATAAAAAACTAAAACATGTTTTCCTTACTTTCATTAACATGCTACACTGAACATAATTTAATCTGTATCTGATGGCTAAGAGTCATACTAAACAGAAATTAGAGCACTAAGCTATAGTACAATGATGCCTAGGGCCTAAGGAAGTGTGTAGGGCTACGCACATCTATGTTAATAGTCTCAAATTACGGTGGCGCCTGGGTGGCTCAGTCGTTAAGCGTCTGCCTTCGGCTCAGGTCATGATCCCAGAGTCCTGGGATCGAGCCCCGCATAGGGCTCCTTGCTCTGCGGGAGGCCTGCTCCTCCTCTCCCACTCCCCCTGCTTGTGTTCCCTCTCTCATTGTGTATCTCTCTCTGTCAAATAAATAAAATCTTAAAAAAAAAAAAAAAAAGTCTCAAATTACTAAAAAGTGGGAAAAATTATGATAGATTTTAATTGCTTTTTCTGTCTCTTATTTTGTCAATCTGTCACACAGACATCATACTGCTATAAATGCTGTAAAGAAAGAGACCACGCATCAGGAGAGGGGCTAATTTTGATAAAGTACCTACTATGTGCTGGGTCTGAGATAAACTTTACAGTGCATCTAGCAATTGGCCTGGCACAAAGTAGATGACAGGTAAACACTAGATAAATGAACAGCACTAATGTGCCTACCTAAGCGGGCCCTCTCCCCTATTTATTGTCTCTAAACTGCCATGGCCCGGAAAACACATACCCAAGTATGAAAGAACACCATTTATAATATATCTGGCATGGTACTTTGTACACAGCAGGGGCAGTATGGCAAAACTGTATGGGCTGAACTGAACTGAGGATGGCTAACAGGGAGCATTTACAATGTGCCAGAAAATGTGGAAGTATTTTACACACAGTATCTAAGATGATACCTATAAGGCAAACAATACTGTCCCCATTTTACAGATGCAGAAATCGAGACTCCAAGTGGCTGAGTAATTTGTATAAAATCAAGCAGCTAGTCCATGCTGGGAGCACACTGGGAATTCAGGCAGTCTGACTGCAGAACATTATACTCTACTGCCTCTGAATAAATGTGCAGTAAATAAGTCTATAACAACTCTTTTTTCCTATAAGTTTTTGCTAACTTGCTGATTCTCAGGTATGTTCTCAACTGGTGAGTGTTACTATATGTAAACATTATACTGACAGGCCAAAGCAATAAACTAGGAAAACTAGGCAAGTAAAGTATGAGCCGATGAGCTACTGTACGCTCCAGATGATGGGTTCCAAAGAAGTAGAAGCCTGAGAGATCTGTGTGTATTAGGGTCAGCAGGGAGGGCTTTAAGAAGTTAAGACCTAAGCCCAAGAAGTGTAAGAATAAAGAGAGGGGGTGAAAGAGGGAGCATTTTGTAGCATAAGAATAAACACAAAACCTTTGTGGAACTAGGGGAGGGGGGTCATAAACAGATGAACAGACAAACACACATGTGGTTTAGAACATTTATATCCACTGCAGCTGTAAGCTCCCATTCTAGCCAGCTTTACTTGGTCACTCAAACAGAGGGACAAACATAGGTTACGGTTGGCAGTACTAGTAAGGGTAGGATACGGCAGCTAATGCAAAGGCCAGATCTGAAGCTAGGATTCCACAGCTCTTGTTAAGGGTCCTTGGAGGTGAGGAGTGTGGGCAAAGGGAGCCTACCCTCTACTATTTCCAAACCTAAAATGGGAGGACATGCTGACCTACGGACTATTTAAATACAGAGTGTCATTTGCTCAGAAATCTCCCACTGGCTGAACCAGAATCACCTCTAATTAATGACACACCTAATGTAACTAGTGCCTGAAGATCCTCCCTGCCCCTAGGAATCCCAGCGATGAGAGGCTAAGGAAGCTCTTGGGCCACCTACCATCTCCGTAACAGACACAAGAGCACGTCAGGAGTCAGCTCTCTTATGCAAGGAAATGGAGACACCGTGCACACTTTATGACAGAGACTGGACATTTTAGTATGAGGCCCAAAGTAAAAACACTGTGGTCAACAAACATTTCCTAGTCTTGCTTAACTACATGGCAGCTAAATCCTCAGCAAAATTTCAACAGTCTCTGAGTGTGAGCAGTAAGAGTAATTTGACCTGTACTTGAAGGTGGGAGATATTTGGAAGTTTCTCATGTCAGCAGGTTATACTAGGGGTTAAGGTATCTCCGGCAACCCTCCAAATGCTACATTATTCAACCAAATAGAGACAGGCACCTCCAAACTTCTATAGTCTTTCTCCTCATCTCTCAGACATCAGAGTGCAGAAATACCAAAGTAACCCAGGGAAGATTCGAAACCCAATGCATGCATTCAAAGTACATCTTTTGAGGGGCACCTGGGTGCCTCAGTCGGTTAAGCGTCTGCCTTCGGCTCAGGTCATGATCCCAGGGCTCTCTGCTCAGTGTGGAGCCTGCTTCTCCCTTTGCCTCTGCCTCTGCTCCTCCCCCACTTGTGCTCTCTCTCTCTCCAATAAATAAATAAAATCTTAAAAAAAAAAAAAAAAGTACATCTATTGAACACCCATAAGTTGTCAGGCACTGATCTAGGGACTGGGACTATAAACATAAGAAAGACTAAGTCAATCTAAAAGATGGAAGTGTACTCATTCATTATTATTACCTTTATCACGCCCAACCACTCAAGGCTCCTGGCAGGAAGTTCTTCTAGTGCCCCACTAGCACCAGATAAGTTTCCTTTCCTGCTCTGTGCCTCTGATCAGGGCTTGCCAGCCTGGAATGCTCTCACTGTACTTCACCAATCTAAATCCTCACATCCTTCAAAGCGAGCTGAAGTCCTCCTCCTGGAAGCTCTGGTCTCTATCTCATTCCCAAAGTTATGTCTCATTTCTCCGAACTACTAACAATTACTGCCAGGACCACCATCACCCTATTTAGAAATCTGTCATCCTCTAATTGATATTTTTATTCTTTCAAAGAATCCTGAGTACCAACTGTGAGACAGCATTGTTCCAGGGGCTGGAGAAAGGGCAGCAAATAGCACTGGTTTTAACCTCCCCAAAAGAACTCCTGGGGAGAGTTCTTCTCTTATACTGCTTTTTAAAAAATCTTCCTGTGTAGACATGGGCTTGTACCCAGTGCTTAATACCTAACAATTTATTAGATCCTTGGGCTGCTTTGGTCCAAGCTCACTCGAAGTAACTGAATAAACTAATGGGGAAACAAAAGCCAACGAAGCCATTTCTAAATGAACTTCCACTTCTTAAAAAGCTCAAAAGAACAAGGAAGGAAAAGAAAACAGGCAATGAAAGTGCTGCTGAACCAACACATTTTACTCACACTGACAAAGCACGTCCAATTCCCCCCCAAGCCACGCAAAAGTGACCTTTCTCTCTCAATCCGTACAGTTCCAGATTCAAGTGTTTAACAACAGATCTCAGAAAAGTTTAAAGCACCCCTCAGTTTCCTAAACCAGTCTTTCTAAAGCTTTGTTTCTTGACGAATAAACCCCTTGATGAATCCTGCATATGCAGGATTAGCAGACTAATCCAATGAGGTTCACTACAACGAACTAGATTTGAGCTTCAAGCACAAGAGGGACTAAATGAACGCTTTGAATGTGATAAATCCAGACACAATTTTAATATAAACAACAAAAGCCAGGTCCTGCGGAGCGTGGTGGAAGGTTCCAAGTTCCCAAAAGAAGGGAATCAAGAGAATTCCCTCCAGAGGAGCGGCGAGATTCTGCAAGGCGTGGGAATTTCTGCAGGAGGTGAGGGAGATTTAAATATTCCTTTGCTCTAAAGTGGCTTGTGAGATACGACAGCTGGCACCCGACAGCGGGCGAGGGTGAAGCCGGGCTGTGCCATGCGGCGGCGGCTGCCACCCGGGCACTCCCACCATTCTCCGCAGCCGGGTCAGGATGCGAGACCGGAGCCCGGCTCCGCGCGGACCCACACCCGCGCTCCTCCCCGTGGGCCGCCCGCCTTCGACCCGGGACACCCAGCAAACCCACCCGCCCGGGTCTCAGAAGCGCGGACCTCTCTGGAGACCCAGGAGACGCGCGGGGGAGAAGGGGTCTCCAGGCGGCTGTCCGGCCCCGGCGCGTTACTCACCTGAGCAGACTGGAAAGGGGATGGCTCGAGGATCCCAGGCCGCCGCCGCCGCCGCCGCTGCTCCCGGAGGAGCCGCCGCCGCCGCCGCCGCCCCCGAAGCCTGAGGAGAGCCGCTTCCCGGACAGCAGCTTCTCCACGGCCGGGAGGTGCCCGGTGCGGGCCGCCTCCAGCAGCTCCTGCTCCTTCCCCATCCCCAGGGCCACCGCCCCCTGGACCCCCTTCCCAGGGCTGCGGCGGAGGCTGCTCCCGCTCCCAAACTTTCCGTCTCCGGGCAACGCACCCCCCAACCCGGCCGGGGACACCACCCCCCTCCCCCCCGCCTTTTCTCCCCAGGAGCGCGTCACTTCCGGGATCTGGCGTCACGCGTCACCGCGCCCCCGCGCCCCGCCCCCTTGCCCACCTAGCTTGGCGGGGCTCGGCCGGCGGGTACAGGTGGCTTTGGTCTGCAGGAAATGGACCTGGGTCTGCGGAGATAGGACTCCAGGGGCAAGAGGAAAGCGCCTTGTAGTTACTCGCTGTACAGGGGGAAGGGAACAAACGGGACCACCTGTATGCGCCTCCCGAAGTGCGCTCCTTCCCCAAAGGTTTTGGGAGCCCACAGGACAGGAAATACGGTAATTCACCCAGGCAGCGTAGAAACAAAGAGAGAAATATGGTAACGCGCACCTACATTTCCAAGCCCATTCTTTGAGCACGCATAAATTAAATATGTGGTGGATGTGGGAACCTGGTGATACAGAGGTGAATAAAATGCCCCGCTCCGTACCTCAATGAGGGAAGAGAGGAAAAATTTTAAATAAAAATATCTCCACTTCTTCATGGTCCCAATCTCTGAAATGGCTCGTTAAAGCGAAATATGCAAAGAAAAGACCTCCCATCCCAGTAGGATTTGCTTCCTCTTACTTTTGATGAGATTAACAAAACTGACATAAGAAGTCAGGCTTGCGAAACCGACCTCGATCTTGAGTACTGGTGAATTGGAAAACTCACTTAATTGGGTAGAAACTGTATGTTTTTGCTACTAGAACTGTTCCTAGCTCGAAGCAGGCGTTCAACAGTTGTGGAGTGAATAAATGGATTGGATCAATTCTGTTCAAGCTATATGACTTTTTTTTTTTTTTAGGGTGCTTAAGGAACCCAAGGGAAATGCTGGCAATTCACACAGGTCCACGGTCTCTACCCAATTGAAATGTACGAGGTTGAGTCCCTGCCTAAAAGTTTACCAGATAGCCGCATCCCACGACACGGGCGTACAACGTAATTGAGTTTTCTCCCGTCCCTAAACTTTACTCTGAAGAAAGCGGACTAAGGAGTTAACTACGTTTTTAGGAAGGCAGAAGGAGGGGAGGAAGTCCTTCAGTAAACAACACAACTGTCCTTTACAAATGCTGATTTCCCAATGTGGAAGGAAAATCCACAAACTGAATTCTGTACCCTCAATCTTCCCTCTCCAACCGCCACCAAATCAGACTTGAAACAGAGCCCTGAAGTCCTCTGCGCATGCTTCCAACTGTCCCCTCCGAGGAGCCGTAGGAGTGATGTTATCATAGCGCGACAACAGGAAGTAAGCTTGTGGGCTGCTGTATGCCTCTAGGTCGGGAGCTCCAGAGTCTGACAGGACTGCGATCTCTCCCCTCTTTTTCTTGCTGCTATGGATAATGCCTGCGAGTCGCCCACGGAAAAAGGAGGAGAGATAGGGGAGTCAGATGAAACGGCCGCTGCTCCCGGGGGTCCCGGCGCTACCGACACGGACGGAATCCCGGAGGAAACTGACGGGGACGGAGATGGGGATTTGAAAGAAGCCACGGCCGAAGAAGGCGAGGTAGGGAGAGCAGCGTTGATGAGGCCAGAGATTGTTAGTGCTTGCTGGACCGGCTTTCTGGTTGCTCCCTGCCAATCTAAGATAACTGGAACTCACCATGACTCCCTTTAGATCTGCGAAGATGGGTGGGGAGAGGGAGGAGACAAAACTGTAATGCTGGTTCGGTTCTAGACATCCAGCCATTGGGTTAATACTTTTAATCCCTTAGATATCAAGTCTACTTCTAAGAGAATTTTTTTTAAGTAAACTCTACCCCCAAGGTGGGGCTTGAACTCACGACCGTGAAATCAGGAGCGGCATGTTCTACGCACGAAGCCACCCAGGCGCCCTTGAGGGACTTTGACATAGCCTCTTGGTTTTCCTGGTGAGGAAATTGGGATCTGATGTCACACTAACACTTAGTGCAAGAGCTAGAACCCAGGATTCCTAGTACCCCTTTGACCGAAATATGGTTTCTCCTAGATGTTGCTCAAGCATAACTTTGTCATTATACACTGCAGAATCGTTCAAGGAAGACTTCGAGGGAGTTACTGGATTAGCCACGCTTTTACCCTCTTCAGACATTTAACTACTACCAGTGACCTGGATGCTAATGTCCAAGGCTCTCTATAGCATAAATACACCAAACCCATCAGTTGTGCCACCCGAAAAGAGTTCAGCAGTGTTGCCTAACCGAGCATCAGTCGGGGGACCAGAATCTCAGTGTTCTCTCGGTTCCATTTCTAGAGATAGAATCTTGGAGTCTTAGAGCTTCTTCTTAAAGGGATCATGGGGGAGGACATTGGATTAAATAGAAACAGCCTTCCAGAGCATTAAGTTGCATCAAAACATATAAAGTAAGAACTTTTAGAAAAAGAAAAATGTGATGAAACTATTTTAAGAAGGAACCTTTAAAACAGATCTGAAGGACAGAGAAGATTTGAATAATCGTCTCAGTCCCATAAGGAGCTTACTACATGCAGAAATTTGCACCCAACAGAAGATAATTTTTTTTTATCTGAAACACTTTTTAAAAATTGATCGTATAGGGGTGCCTGGGTGGCTCAGTTCGTTAAGCGTCTGCCTTCAGCTCAGGTCATGATCCCAGCGTCCTCGGATCGAGCCCCGCATCGGGCTCCCTGCCCCTGCTCTTGTGCTCTCACTTGCTCTCTCTCCCTCTCAAATAAAATCTTAAAAAAAAAAAAAATCATATACCATACCACAAAGAAAAACACAAATTCTTAAAAGTAGAAATCAAAACAGGCCACATCCTGTTAGTACAGTGCAATAGACCTAAAATTAACAAAAAAAACTTCTCCCCACCCTCACTCCTCCCAAAAAACTAGCATCTGGATATTTTAAACTATTTTTTAACTAGCCCTTAGATTAAAGAAATAAATAAAGAGAACACTACATTAAATTCTATGGCCTTTAAAAACTTTATTTAAAGAAAATTTCATAGCTTTATATATTTTTATTATTAACAAGATTCTGAAAATAAGCACCTAACTCAAGAAACCAGAAAAAAAAAAAACAGAACAGGGGCACCTGGGTGGCTCAGTCGGTTAAGCATCTGCCTTCAGCTGAGGTCGTGATCCCGGGGTCCTGGATTCCAGCCCTAGGTCAGGCTCCCTGCTCAGCAGAGGGCCTGCTTCTCCCTCTCCCTCCCCCTGATTGTGCTCTCTCTCTCTCAAATAAGTAAAATCTTTAAAATAAATAAATAAATAAAAGAACAGAACCAGAAATATTTGATGTTCAAGTTTAGGCCAAATACATTTGAAAATCTAAGAAAAATGGCTTATTTTTAGGGAAAATATAAATCACCAAAACTGAAGCACAGAGAGGTTAGAAAACTTGTATTAAATAGATAACTAGAGAAGAAATTGACAAGTTTTTTAAAGGTATACTGCCTTCACTTTCACCTACCCCCCTCACATTCCTGTATGAGTTCATATGAGTTCCTCTTTAGGGAAAACAGAGGTTAAATCCCATTAATGAGGTTTGTTATGTCTTTTGATTTTATATTAAGGTAGAGGGGGTGAAGTTTGGATTTTGATTTTAATTGCTATTAAACAGACATTAATCTAGCATGAGTAAACCTATGCTAAATGCTTATGTGGGGAGAGAAATAATAAGAGACAAACCTATCTTCAAAAAGTTTTCAGTCTAGCAATGAAAAATAAATATTTGCATGATACAGTAGAATTGAGAGATAGGAAGAAAAGAGCACTACACATGGGAGAAGCTCACTTATAAGTTCCAAATCCAGGGCCGCATGGCTGGCTCAGTCGGTAGAACATGCGACTCTTGATCTCAGGGTCATGAGTTCGAGCCCCATGCTGGGGGTAGAGGTTACTTAAAAAAAATTATTAAAAGTTCCAAATTCAAAGAAACACTGTTTTGATGAGAAGGTGCCTCCTTTTTAATATTCTTTCCAGATGGAATCATCAGCAATAAAGAGATCTATAGATTTAGAGGCAGAAGAGCTGGCTGGATGGAGAGGACTTTTCTGACATCCCCTCTAAAGAATGAGGTCAGGAAAGTGGGCTCAAGGGGGGGAGTGGTTTTCATGATCCTTGGCATATCATTTCCTTTGTAAACATACTAGAGCTATGATCATAGCTAAACTGGAACACGGGATTATTTGTCTGGTTTTCTTTCCACAGCTGGGCTATAAACTTCTTTAGGAGAGTGTATCTTACACATAATGATGATACAGCCAGTGTTTGGAACCAAAAAACTATTGAATAATGGGTTTGTTGTGTTGTAATAAGAATGAGGTCTTACCCAAGTCTGGAAAGTAGGCCACGTATATAATGGGGTTTCTTTCATCTTCTCAGCTCAAGAGTCAGGACATCTCAGATTTAACAGCAGTTGAAAGGGAAGACTCATCTTTACTTACTCCTGCAGCCAAAAAAATGAAAATAGATACCAAAGAAAAGAAAGAGAAGAAGCAAAAAGTGGATGAAGATGAGATTCAAAAGATGCAGTAAGTCACTTTCTGATTTTTTTCCCCATTTCAAGGCTCTAACTTGACCATACAAAGTTAATAAATTTTTTTCCTTTTTTATATTCAAAAGAAAATAAAGCAAATAATACCTTATGTTACATTTTAGAAAACATAAATAAGTAAAAAGAAAAATATCATCTTATCACCAGAGATAAAAACTGTTAATATTTTGGGCGCCTGGGTGGCTCAGATGGTTAAGCGTCTGCCTTCGGCTCAGGTCATGATCCCGGGGTCCTGGGATCGAGTCCCACATCGGGCTTCCCGCTCCTTGGGAGCCTGCTTCTCCCTCTGTTTCTCTCTGTCTCTCATGAATAAATAAATAAAATCTTTAAAAAAAAAAAAAAAAAACTTAATATTTTGGTGTATAGTCTCCAAGACACTTTCTATATACATATATATATCTAGAAATAAATTTTTCCAAAGATGTTACTGTTTGTAACCTGTTTTTCACATTATATAGGGTGAGTGTTTTCCATGTTAATTATATATCTAGGTCGTAACATTTTTTTAAATGGAAGTAGCTTCATTGTGGTTTTTTGGGTTTTGGGGGGGGTTTTTTGTTTTTTTTTTAAGATTTTATTTTTAAGTAATCTCTACACCCAACATGGGGCTCAAACCCACAACCCCAAGATCAAGAATCACACGCTCCACCAGACTGAGCCAGCCAGGCACCCCTCATGGTGTTTTCTGATTGTAAAAGATGTATGGGTTCATGCAAATTATTCAGAGAATACAGAAAAATGGAAAAAAATAATTACCTCTAATCCCACCACTAGAGTTAACCCTGGATATATATTTGATTATATACTTCTTCATACTTGGGGGTGTTTTTGGTTTATTTTGTTGTTGTTGTTTTCAGACTTTTTTTTTTAAGATTTTATTTATCTATTTGACAGAGAGAGACACAGTGAGAGAAGGAACACAAGCAGGGGGAGTGGGGGAGGGAGAAGCAGGCTTCCCAGGGAGCAGGAAGCCTGATGTGGGGCTCCATCCCAGGACCCTGGGACTATGACCTGAGCCAAAGGCATACACTTAACGACTGAGCCACCCAGGCACCCCTCAGACTTGTTTTTAATGTTTTATACGTATAGCTAAATATTTTGTCAGTAAATATGCCCATAAATCATCAGTTGCAATGGCTGCATTATATTCCATTATGCAGGTGAATAATTTAATCAATCCCTGTAGTTCTTTTTTTTTCTTTTGACAACATTATGATGAGTATCTTTGAGCACATCTTTGCATACTTGTCTACTTATTTCCTAAATAAACTAGAAGTGAATTGCCAGTTCAAACAGTATGAATATTTTCAAAGGCTCTTCATACACATTTCCAAATGCTTCTCCAGAAAGGTCGTTCCACTTCACACTCTACCAGCAGGTATGAGTTTTTGTCCTCCCATTCTTATTAGTACCATTCTTTATACTATTTGTCTGATTCATGAAAAATGTTATCTTATTTTAGTTTATCATTGTCATTTCTTTAGTTAATAATAGTTAATTTTTTCCTCTTTATTGGCCATTGGTATTTTTGTAAATTCCCTGTTCATGTCCTTTGCTCATTTTCTAAATTAATATAGCCATCTTTTTATTTATTTGGAAGTATTAAGAGTATTAACCCTTTTCCATATATTTTACAAACATTTTCCCCCAAGTCAGTTAATGTTGAAAACTACTGGTTTGAATATAAATTTATGTATCAAATTTTTACCATCAATATGTAGTAAGGTAGAGTTATGGGGAGAGAGAGCCACGTGCTGAAAACAACCTATACAATCTAGATAGTACAGTATACTGTGACCCAACATTGTTGTTTAAGTTTTTGTTCTTAATGAAGTAGAAAGGAAGTTGTGTTTCACTTTTTCTCAAGTTCCTTAAGAGTAGAAACGCTGTGGAACACCTGGGTGGCTCAGTCTGTTGAGCGTCTGTCTGCCTCTGGCTCAGGTCGTGATCCCAGGGTTCTGGGATCAAGTCCTGCATCAGGCTCCCTGCTCTGCGGGAGGCCTGCTTCTCCCTCTGCCTGCCGTTCCCCCTGCTCGTGTTCCTTCTCTGTCAAATAAATAAATTTTTAAAAAAAGAGTAAAAATGCTTTATCTTCATTCCTTGTAAGCACCAAACCTAATGCTATTGACCTCTCGAAAATTTATTTTCTAATTGTCTGAGACTTGCTTTTATTGATGTGATGATACATTTTAAGCATTTGTTCTTGTAAGCCAACTTAATTACCTGAATCTTTGTCTAGAATCCTGGTTTCTTCCTTTTCGGAGGAGCAGCTGAACCGTTATGAAATGTATCGCCGGTCAGCTTTCCCTAAGGCAGCCATTAAAAGGGTAAGGATGGACTACCACACTTCATTTCCATCTGATGTGAGAGCTAAACTAGACACAAGAGCTATGTCCATTAGCATTTTGAGTGGGGTGTTAGTCAAGGTGGTGGATCATTTATGCAGGAAAATAAAAATAACATGCCCCTCAATAATCAGTTGGAGTTTTGTATTCCAGGGATAGGGTCTTGACATATAGGTCACTATACACCTGAATCCTTGTTTTAATAGTCTTAATTTCAGCATCCAGCCTTTAGCAAACACTTTTTTAGGAAAAAAAAACTCTTAAGGGTACCATGTTCCAAAGCCAGTTCTTGACTATATTAATCATGGTCTTTGTCCTTCTTTCAAGCTGATCCAGTCCATCACGGGCACCTCTGTGTCTCAGAATGTTGTTATTGCTATGTCTGGTATTTCCAAGGTTTTCGTCGGGGAGGTGGTAGAAGAAGGTGAGTATTATTAATACACATACGGGATTGAACCTTTGGGGGTCTTATTTTCAAGAGTATCTATACTAAGGGACCTATTAAACACTGTGGGAGTTTGCATTTGCACTAGTAGTTGACCAAGTTGGGCACCTTGTATTCAGGAGAGCATGACCATTATTCCTCAGAAGTTTTAATACTCAGAGGCAAGGAAGCATCTGGGAAATCTCCTTTCTGGATGCCTGTCCCCAGCCCAGGGTGACAGAAACATACTTCGTACTTTTCTCCAATGGACTTTGCTCATTTCTGTTGCCAAATCAAAGACAAAAGAAAAGCAATCACTGGGGCCTGACCAGTGTGGTATGATGAGGAGTTGTCCCCAATGTTATAGACCCATGGGAGCTGCCCTCTGTCCGTCAAGGAAAGAACCTGGCCACTGTGTATTGCTAATCTCATCAATGAAATGTTTTATTTTTTTAAGCAGAAGTTATGTTTTAAACTATTGCCTATGATAAAGCCTGATAGGATATACTAAAGCTAACGTGATGTGTTTTATAGCATTCTCTAAAGAAAGGAGTGTCATGGTTTCCTTAGCAAGCTTCAGAAGGGTTAATGAAAATTACAGGATTCAAATGGATTATGTAATATGAAGTTCTTTGACAACGAAACTTTTCTTCTTGTCCTCTGTTTAGCACTGGATGTGTGTGAGAAGTGGGGAGAAATGCCACCACTCCAACCCAAACATATGAGGGAGGCTGTTCGGAGGTTAAAGTCCAAGGGGCAGATCCCCAACTCAAAGCACAAAAAAATCATCTTCTTCTAGACCAAAGCCTAGAAAGGCCTGGTACTGAAGGAAGAAGCGCTGGTTCCAGACCTGCTGCTGCATGAGACTTTTGCACTGGTGCTTTAGTATCTCAGTCCTCCAAGGATTCCATGATGATTTTAATGTCTTTCTTGGAACTCTGATATTCATCGCATCTCAAAGGCATGCAGCCTGTTTCATACTTGCCTTGACTAAATATTGGGACTTCTTTGGGCATTTTGAGGCATTGAACTGTTTCTTGGCCAGTTGGAAGAAGGTACGTGGGCCGTAAGCATCTTCTAGACAGGGAAGCTGCTTTCAGAGAGAAAACCTTTCCAGGAGAGCTTTGACGGTTTCACACTGAAGCATGTAGTTGCTATGACTTACGTTGTTTCTTCCATCTGGGTTTTAAGTAGATGAAACAACCAGAAACTTTTGACTTGAGATACTCTACCACGAAAAACACAGTGAAAGCAAGAGTAGTGGAAAAGTTTGTCCCTGTAAACATGTAAAGTTCTATGGATTTTGGTGAGTGATCATTAAACTGTTTTCCAACGTGCCATATGTGTGTTCATTTTCTGTCTAGCTGGTTGGAATGGGGAGAAGTTCATCATTCTTCTCCGGTGTCAGAATAAAATTAGTCTTGGGTTTTTTTGAAAATTTGAGCCCTTCCCATTTTCTGTTAGAACCATTAAAATTTTATCTCATAAAAGAGTACTTAAACCACTTAAAAATAATGTAAAAGCCCATATATTTCAGGTTCCTATAAAGAGATATACCACAACCAGTGTTTAGTAAGTTTAATTTGCTTTTTTCAGGTGGTTCACAGAACCAGTACACTCAAGGTTTGATTAGATAATGCAACATTAAAATTTCCCAACACTGACCAGTATTCCAGTTCATCAGATACATTCTCATTGTTTTCCTCAAATAGAGGGGAATGGAGTGACCTTTTATTGACAGTGATTAGAAGTAATAAGGCTACTGTATATAATTGGCAATCCCCAAGAATTCTTTCCTCTGTCATTCAGTGTCATAGGGAGAAGAGTTTTGAAGCTGTTCTCTTTTGAAGCTTTCCTGAGCATGTCTTAAAAGATGCCAGTTCTGTTTAGCACCCTGATGGAGGGGAAACAGCTTGGACTCACAAAATACAGCAAATCCGACTTTGAGTATCTTACATTAAAACCCATGGCTTTAAACATATATTTAGCTAGTGGAGAAGACACTTCAGTGGGACATTCCACAAAGAAATGTTGTAAGACTCAGGCTAAATCTTAACCGGATAATAAACTAAGGGGGGAGAAAAAAAGGCAGATAGTCTCTCAGCTCTAAAAAATTTTTTTTAACAATTATAGGAACTACACCTATTGCAATTTGAGATAGTGGATAAGGCTGAAACTTTTAAGTAACAAGGGAGAAAGATCACATCATGAGTCTAGCCATTTAGCAAAGCCTCACAGTTTAAGGTTCTCCCAAGAGTGTTTCTCCTTGTGTCTGTTGTGAGAGATAGGGAAAATAATCCCCACTCAGCAACAGCTTCCATCCATACCTATCCAGAGGTGAATGGGAATATTCCTACTCTAGTAGAAGGTAGGAGAAGATCTAGGTGAGGGCTGTAGTCTCTGGAAGGATGGTACATCACACCAGCTTCTCTCGAAACGGTAATGACTACGGTAAATCACAAGGTCAGGACAGCTTTTGCAGTTCTCAAATAACCAAATGTCATTCTACTAGCAGTGCAGCAATGTTCGTTTGCACAGTTTTGTGATGTTACTGTAACTGATTTTAGAAGTTTAGGCAAGTATTAAATGAGAAAAAACTAACCCTTAGTGTAAAGGTTTAGAATGGCAGATTCCCATATCACTATGGCAATACTTGAAACGACCTGCTTTCCACTACCCCCTGAACTAGGCTAAGGGGAAACTAATGTAAATGGGTTAAATGAGAGCATTTAAATTCTGGGGTATGTTGAGGGGTAGTGTTTATCCCTTGTATATTCCGTACACAGAAACTGTTCCTTTGAGAACCATGAAAGGGTACATCAAGTCTGAGGACCGTGGCAAAATGAGGGTCAGATTACAGAGTACAGCAAAAGCAGCCGTCACAAGAATAGAACCCATTCCTTCAGTCTTAAGTCAAAGAAATGAGGTTAATTATTCCAGTGAGTTGAAAAATTTGAGATCAATAACCATCCCTGCAGCTCAGCTAAGAGATACTTAAACTAAAGCCTACCTCCAGTACATCCATGTAAACAGGAAATCTCGACAATCATAGATGATACATAGTTGGAAATGCTTCACAGCTGAAATGGTGATGTGCAGCAGCTGAGGTCTTTGACGGGTAGTGGTGCTATCACTCCAGACATTTTCTTGAGGTATTGTTATTTCTTGTTCACAGAGTCTTAGAGCTCCAAGGCAGAAATCATAAGCAGTCCAAAGTACTATTTTCCTTCCTTTTTTTTTCTTTACCTTTATCCTGAGAACTACCAACCAGTTCACATTTCTTCATTATGCAAGTCTTTCCCCCAGCGAACAGGAGTATGAAGTTACACAAGAGGATTGTTAACTAAAATTTCCTGGGACAATGACCCCTACACCACATTTTCTGCAGGAGGATTTCAAGACACAATAGCCAAGGATGCCACGTAGGAAAGTCAGAAATTCTAGGGCTCCATTTGTCACATGGTCAAGAACTCCAGAGAGCCTAGAAACCTGACTGAACTCTGGCCATTAAAGGGGTTAGCCTGGATGTTTGCCAGATTTGTTTGTATCGCCGACCAGCAAGCACAAGCTTAAAGTGAAGGTATACCAAGCAATGCCCATTAGGCATTTTCTTTGCATGGAGGGATACCAGAGGGACATGGTGCGGGTGGGGTTAGGGTGGGGGGGAGGAGGGGAGGGAAAAAGAATCAGAATGTGATTTTAAACCAATTCGGGTGAGTCTAAGTTTGAATAATTCTGTTTTCTGGCTACTGATCTCCTTCTGCAAGGCCTCCTCTAAGAACATTAGAAAGGCCATACTTGAGAGGACGAGTGATCCATTTTGTTCAACACTATGCCTTCCGAAGGAGCACTAAGGGGGAGTGTGTGGAGGAACACAGTTACCGTCTCACTGTGTTTCACCAAATAGCCCTAGTTTTCCATAATTCCGTTGGAAGACCATTATACAAGGATTCCTCTTAAACCTTCGCCACCCAAACATAGCCTCTGCCAGCATCACTTCTCGGACAATGAGCTCTTTAAGTTTCTGATTTGCCAGGAGAAGTGCTTTCTTGTACTTAAGGCTATGAGGTTGAGCCCCAGAGCTAGAATTTCAGGACTTGGTGAGCATGGCCTTCCTCTTGACCGGGTATCTGATCTCACACTACCCTCAGCTTTTATCTTTCCAGAGTTGGAGCTAACATTTTAAACTTGTGTCCTCATGTGGAAGTATCTCCACTCCCTGATAATTTTTGCTATTCTCTGGACCTTTCGTCCCTTCACCATATATTCTGTAAATAAGGTCACTAGAAGTGCATAGATAATGTAAGCCATTAAAATGGTGTTCTATGAGGTCCTGTTTTCTGTGTTGTCTCCATGAGCCCTTCCTGATGGTGCAGTCGGGCTTCGAGCCAGAGCAGCCAGCACACTGACCCCTCCTTCCCCTCAGCAATGGTTAGGTTACCTTGCTGAGTTCTAGCAGAGCTTGCTGCCTTGCTGATTCTTCTATTACTTTACACTTCCCTAGACTGAACCTCACCTGTCATTTTCCTGTGTCGTCACAGCCAGGCTTGTGGGCCTTCTGTGGTTTTGCTTTTTTTTTTTTAAAATCCCTTCTGGTTTACCTTTCACTGCCTAAAAGTAGTGACATTTGACTGCATAATTTCCTACTTCCAGGTAATTTATAAAAATCCTAAGTAAGGTTAAACCAAGCATCCACCCACAGGGAACTTCCCCTGTTAGCATTATCTCCAAAAAGATGTTTATTCTCAAGTCTCTAAGTTGTTTCCTAAGCACGACAAAGTATTCCCGTATCTCATAGTAACTGGTGTTTTTAAAGTTGCTTTAAGTGAAGAACCTTGACAAAAGTTCTTTAGAAGTCTGAACAAATTATATCTTGTTGTTTCTTGAATGCATGTTTCTTTTTATCCTCAAAAAAACTAGAATATGCAAGTCAGGCATGATTTCCCATAAAGGAAAACATTTATCTTTCCTCCAATATGTCATGTGTGATTAAGACTTCAGTGACACCAGTAAATCACTAATTTTACATCTTGCCAATTGAAGGTGAGTTAGCTGATGAACTTCTGTCCAATCAACACAGCTTGAAGTATATTACAGAGCAGTATGGATGAAGGTAGAATGCTGAGGAAGAATTAGGTAGGAAAGAAAGAGGGGGAAAATCGTTCTTTCATGGGGCAAGGGGAAAGCCTAGCTAGGTTGAAGGGTTTTTGTTTTGTTTTTTTACTTAAGTCAAAATTACATGATTTTAAAAAGCCACAGTGATAGAGGAGTATGAGAGGCAACAAGTTGAGATGTTTACGTTACAGCTGAAAACACATTTTCAGCTCCCAAACGACCAAGTGCAAAGGAGAGTGCTGGTAGAAAGTCCCAGTGCTGGGAGAGCAGACGTGCCGGGAGCCCGGGGAGACAGAGGAATCAGTCCTGAAGCGCAGCTGTGAAGGCAGGCAGGCCTCTGGGCAGGCAACAGTGGGCTCGGCACAGGCTCCCCTAGTGATTCTTACCACGTCATACCTTCAGCCTGGCTCAGTGAATATTGATTTAAATTTCAAATAATGTTATAGAAGGGAAAGATACAACTGAGCCACTACTGTTTACTTTCTACCACAGCATCACAATGATGAAAGTGTAACAGAAAAGAACCTTAACCCTGAAAAATCTGATTGTAGTATCAGCCAAGATGGCATAAGCTTGGCTCCCTTTCCAAAAAAAAGGCGGCATCCAGGTCTCCCTTACTCTTGTGCCTCTCCTGGCTCCCGCCTCGCTGGCTATTTCCTATTCCACTCTACTACCATGGCCAAAGCTCAGGCCGAGGACTTTTCAGGTCTGCTACAGGAAGCTCTGGGACGTAGAATCTTTGGTGGCTCTGCGGGTGACTGAGGAGGTGGGTACTTTCTCTTGTTCGCACAGGCTGTAGAGAAAGCAAAGGTCTCTGCCATGAAACCAGGTGGTGAAATGGCCTGACAGTGTCGACAAGATTCCACCTAGTGTGCAGAGAGCCAGAAGGCTTTATGTAGGCAAGACCTGATGCTTGAGCCACACGCAAAGCTGCCCGCAATTTCCTAGAACGTGGCTGTGCTTTGCCCTGTCTTCCACCCAAGTCAGAACAGCTGGTGGAAAGGACACCCCAACGAGTGGGCTGAGCACTCCCCAGGCCCTCTGGCATCCTTAGCAGACTTCTTCAGTGCTGGCCGGTGCCTTCTGTCACAGGTGGTGCTATTGCTGGTGATCTCCTCTCTCCTTGGTAAGATGGCTGAGCCACTGCTATCAGAGCTCAAAGAGGGGGTTATATTTCCTAATCTCCTGAAGCAGTCTTTCTTTCTCCTGGTTGGCATCGGCCAATGCTTGTTTAGTTTCTATGAGTTCCTTTTGTAGGGTAGGCAATTCTTTCACCTGGGGAACAATAACAAATTTACAGTTAATAAATAACATGCCTTGCAAAAACACCTGATAAGGGAACAAGAACTCAGAGTTCAAGCAGAAAAATCCACAAATTTGGTTACTGATCAAGAGAATACAACCAGATCTTTCTAAAAGCCTAATTGGGGCAACCTGGGTGGCTCAGTCGTTAGGTGTCTACCTTCGGCTCAGGTCATGATCCGAGGGTCCTGGGATTGGCCCCACGTGGGGCTCCTTGCTCAGTGGGAGGCCTGCTTCTCCCTCTCCCACTCCCCCTACTTATGTTCCTGTTCTCTCTGTCTCTCTCTGTCAAATAAATAAATAAAATCTTTAAAAAAAATAAAAGCCTAATCCTGTCTTCAGAGTTCATCAGTTATAAGCACAGCAACAGTAGAATATATGATCAACTACCATTCACCTACAGTTCCTGACTTATATCCCCTAGTAAGCACTTCTAGAAGTTGCTGCTAGGTGACAGGAGCCCAAACCACCCAGCTATACACAGCACAGACAACCTTTTCAGCCCTCTGAGTTTTACCAGCTTCTGTAATTACAGCCACTAAGGGTCTGTGGGAAAGGTACTGTTCAGTTGGGTCCTCACCTGCTGTCCAAAAGCTTCTTCTGTGGGCATCAGAAACATCTGTTCTTTGGCGGGCTGCCTCTTCTCACTTTCAGATCCTTCAGATGATGGCCTGTCTTGAGCAGCAGCTGGAAAAAAGTAAAGGTTCTAAATGACAAACTCCTGCCAACATGCAAACAATTCCTAGTTATCATCTATCCCTTTATGGGAGAAAAAAGGCAGAGAAGCCAGGAGGCTGACGAGCCCCACTCACCGTCTATGTGGAAAACACCATCATCACCCCGCTTCAGCACAAGGTGCTCCGTGGCCAAAGTGATGGGGATAGGGCCTGGAGATGTCGGATAGATGGGGGGGGTATCATCCTGCAGGGAAGAGGGAACCCACATGATGCCCCCAACCAGCTCAGAGCAATTCAGGTAACAACCCTTGCTTCTACCATCCAGCCTGAAGCAGTGTTATGCCATTACGTATCCATACATTCTTACAAGGTACAGAAGCAGAACTGAGTCTCTCCTATTCTAGAGATGGTCAAACTGAGGGCCAGATAACCTAATGGGCTTATTTATACATAGTCATGCTGCATGCCAGAGACAAGGTCAGGGCTAGTGACAAGGTCTCCTCACCTAAATCCAGAACACTTTGATACAACACACATTTATGTATTACTACAACCTTCACTAAGAATGCTAATATGCATTTACTCACTTAATCCTCACCACATTGGACCGTGACAAGGGAAGACGTGTACAGCTATCGCTGCCAAAATTCCTTGCCTGGCAAAGTCTAGGGTAAAATCCCAAAGCTCCTCTCACCTTTAGGGTGATCCTGGAGTGCAGGAGCTCAATCTGCATGGGAACTACCACTGGGATCTCCTCATCCTCCAAGAAGGGCCCCAGGCCATTGAGCACCGAAGTGAACAGCTCAAGGTCACAGCCTCGAAGCAAGAAATGCAGGAAGCCATTCTGTGCGGCCAGTGGGGAATGAACAGCTGCACCAGGCCCCACCTCAAAGCGAAGGCCCACAGCTGGCCTGATGCGGTCAGTCTTCAAAGCTGAGGATTCCTGAAAGCCTGTACCTTTGAGAAGAGAGACAGAAAGAAAACATTAATTAATTATGAGTCAGAGACTATTCTAAGCACTTTACATATATTTAATATTCATAACAACCCTATGCCAAAAGTATTATCATCATTCCCATTTTAGTGATGAAGGAACTAAGGCACAGAAAATAACTTGCCCAAAGTTCAACAGCTTGTAAGTAGCAAGGACAGGACTTGAATGCAGGCAACCATGACTGACTGCAAAGACTGGGCTTTTGCTATCATGCCTCTCATGGTGGAAGGGAAGTCAAGGATCAATAAAAAGCTGGCCTTGCTATAAATCTGAGACACTGGGCTAAAGGCCAAGGGAAAGCTCTTAAAACACAGGACCCTCAACTCTGCTAAATTTGAACATCTCTTCTTTCTCCAAGTCTTGGTGTTCTCATTTCTGATAAAGCCACGCAGGATCCATGCTAAACTCCCCAAAACTCCATAAAGAACTATCACAGGTGTAGCCAAGGATATGAAATAACTTATATAACTGCAAACTGGCACAAGTATTTTGGGAAAAAAACTGGCATTACCTAGTAAAGTTGAAGCTACACCTACCCTAATGCCCTGGAAATTATATCCTCAGGAATGTAACCCCGGAGAAACTCTCTTACATACCAGGAGACATGTACAAGAATGTTCAAGGCAGGGCGCCTGGGTGCTCAGTTGGGTAAGCGTCTGCCTTCAGCTTGGGTCATGATCCCAGGGTCCTGGGATCAAGTCCCGCATTGGGCTCCCTAATCGGCAGGAAGCCTGCTTCTCCCTCTCCCTCTGCTGCTCCCCCCCAACTCATGCTCTCTCTCTCTCAAATAAATAAATAAAATCTTAAAAAAAAAAGAATGTTCAAGGCAATCCTATATGATATAGCAAAAAAACCCAGAAACAACCCAAATGTCTGTTAAGAATAGAGAAGTAAATAAAGTAATGGGTACAAGGGATATTTTAGGGGTGATGGTAATGGTTGCACAACTCTGTAAACTTGTTAGAATTTATCAAATTGTATACTTACAATAAGCAAATTTCATAAATGCAAATTATACCTCAATAAAGTTGTTTTTAAAAAGCAAAAACTAGTAATATTTATACAACAGAATATGATATAGCAATGAAGATGAATCACAGCTAATTCAACAACCTAGAAGAATTTGAAGAATATCAAAGAAAGAAGCCACTCATGAAAGAATACAGACTATAATCCTATTTAGAAAAACTCTAAAACCTGCAAAACTAAATAATACACTGATAACAAACATGTAGAAGAGTTGTAAAGCAAAGCAACAGAATGAGAAACAAAATTCAGGAGAGTGATTCTTTATGACAGGTGAGAGGCAGAAGATGATTCAGGAGCGGGGCTCCTGGGGACTTCAAAGTTAATGGTACTATTCTGTTTATTAAACTAGGTGGTGGTGTACATGGGTTCACTGTATTTTTATTATTTTATAACTTACATATATGTTGTAAGTATTCCTTAGTATCTACTCAATATTTTTTTTTACTTTATACTTTCTTATATTTATTGTTATGTAAATTCTACTCAATATTTTAAAAAATATTTTAAAATGAAGAATGCAGCATAAGCCCAGATTTCTCCTGTTATCATCTTTTTTTTTTTTTTTAAGATTTTATTTATTTATTTGACAGAGAGAGACACAGCGAGAGCAGGAACACAAGCAGGGCGGGTGGGAGAGGGAGAAGCAGACTTCCTGCCAAGCAGGGAGCTCAATGTGGGGCTCGATCCCAGGACCCTGGGATCATGACCTGAGCCGAAAGCAGACGCTTAACCAGCTGAGCCCTTCCTGTCATCTTCTAAAGTACAAATATCAAAGGATTGAATCTGAATGACGGAATTCCCTGATCATATACAGTTGGATGTCAGCAGCTACACAAATGAAGAAGTGGACAGTGGCCTCCTGTATAAGCTTAGGGAGCACCTGGGAAGTGAAGATGGTGAATAGCCTACTGAATGCAAAGCCCCAGAAAGGGCTCTGGGAGGTTCCCCTGCAAGAAGAAGGCTTGACTGGAGTTCCTCCTCCTAATGGCTGCTGGAGAGAAGGACCAAGGGCTTGGCACTAGGACAGCTACCCCTGGGGCCCAGTGACAGCAGCAAGAAGCTAGGGCTGCCCCAGATAAATCCCAGCTCCCCTGGAACAGCCCCCATCCTCACCTGAGCGCTGTCCATGCAGGAACTGCCAGAGTCCCATGGTGCCCAGCTGTTGGACACTCAGTTCCTCTGCCTGCAGGGCTAGAGCCAGGTCCTCACCACGTACCTCGATCCCCAAAGATACCTCATTCACCTTCAGGACCAGAACGGAGACCTGTAAAAGGATACTTTCTTAGCAGAGTGCCTCGCAAGCTTCTAGCCTACAGCCTACTCTCTGCAGAGAAGAAAGGAGAGCAGCTGACCGGGTGAAGGCTGAGGTCTTCCCCACTGGGTGAGACCGAACTGTTGGCCTCTGGTGACCCCTGGCCGTAACTATCCACAACAGGGCTCGCTTGGACACCAGCACTGTCCAAGACATTTGGAAGAGTTCCTGGTGGAAGACATTCTGGACCAGACTCTGCGTAAGAAAGACAACAAATGAGTTTGAAAATCAAAAAGTTCTGTTCAAATCCAATCTCTAAAAACAATGACAACTGTGGGAAAAAAAAAAAAACACTTATGACACTTATGAGACAATTGGGAATTTGAAAACTGGATATTTGATGAATTTAAAGAATTGCTGATTTTTAAAAATGGGACAGTGGTATTTGGTCACATTAAAAATAAGTCTGCAAATGGATGCAACCCAAGTGTCCACAGACAGATGAACGGATTAACAAAATGTGGTATAAACATACAATAGGGTATTAGCCTTAAAAAAGAAGAAAATGCTGACATGTGCTATGAAGTGAATGAACCCTAAGGCCATTATGTTAAGTGAAACAAGCCAGTCATAAAAGGACAAATACTGGGGTGCCTGGGTGCTCAGTCAGTTAAGTGTCTGCCTTCAGCTCAGGTCATTATCTCAGGGTCCTTGGATGGAGCTGGAGCCTGCTTCTCCCTCTCCTCCCCACTCGTGCTCTCTCTCGCTATCTCTATCTCTCTCTCCGTCAAACAAATCAATAAAATCTTAAAAAAAAAAAGGACAAATACTGTATGATTCCATTTATATGAGGTACCCAGAATAGTCAAATTCAGAATACAAAGTGGAACGGTGGTCGCCAGGGGCTGGAAGAGAAGGGAATGAGGTACAGATTTTCAGTTTTATGAGATGAAAAAAGTTCTGGAGATGGATAGTGGTGATGGTTGCACAGTGATACTTTTTTTTTTTTTTTAAGATTTTTTATTTATTTGACAGAGAGAAACACAGTGAGAGACGGAACAGAAGCAGGGAGAGAGGGAGAGGAAGCAGGCTTCCTGCTGAGCAGGGAGCCCAATGCGTGGCTCAATCCCAGGATCCTGGGATCACGACCTGAGCCGAAGGCAGACGCTTAATGACTGAGTCACCCAGGTGCCCCTGCACAATGATACTTAATGCTCCTCAATTACAGTTAAAAATGGTTAAGATTGTAAAGTTTATGTAATATATACTTTGCCACAATTTACATTTTTTTCAAATGTTTTTAAAGTTTATTTTCTAGAGATGCATAATAAAAATATTTATGGATAAAATGTTATGTTTGGAATTTGCTTCAAAATAATATGGGAGGAAAGGAAGTGAACAGAAGTATGTATGAAACAAGAATGGCCATGAGTTCTTAATATTTGAAGCTAGGTAATGGGTACATGAGCGTTCATCATTTGATCCCATCTACCTTTATACATATTTGAATTTTTCCATAATATTCCATAATAATAACAAAGCAAACAGGAGTACACACCACCCAGCTTAAGAAACAGTACATTCTCTTTTTACTTTATTTTCGTTTAGACACTCTTAAGGGACCATTTAAAAAAGTCTCCGGTTCAATAAGATGAAAGAACCAGTGTAGCTTCCAGTAATGAATGATCTAATTCCTAATAGTTACTCATTTTATCATAGAAAAAGCTCCTATTTTCCAACAATAAAATACGTAGTTAGGGGAAAAAAAAAACAACAAAAAGCACCAGCCACCAAACTAATCCTCCTGCCACAGCTACATGGCTATAAGACTAGCACTCTCTCTTTTGGTCTGAGTCTCATTCTGTGATAAAGGTCAAGTGCTAACCAATAACCTAGAAGATGTGTAGATAAGCCAGAGCTACAAATCCACTAAAATTTCTTTTTTGGTTTTGGTTACGAAAACATCTATTTTATCAAATCTCAGCTCCTTTTGTATCCTGCTGGTATACAGGCAGCAGAAAGAACCCTTTTTGGACTTCAGTTTCACCTGGCTGCTTCCACGTACCAGACTCCAAGAGCGTCACAAAGCTATCACTGCCATCACTGTCCACGGAAATCCGGTCTTCAGGGCCACTGTTATCCAATGAAACGCCGTCAAATGACTGCTGAGATACTGTCCTCTTCATGGAGAAAAGTCGGAGTCGGGCAGCCCCTCCACTCAGTGGTGCTGCCGCCCCCTCATCTATTTTGGCCATGGGCTCCCTGTTTAAGAGATAAAAACCATGGGCGCCTGTGTGGCTCAGTCGGTTAGGGGCCTTCGGCTCAGGTCATGGTCCCGGGGTCCTGGGATGGAGCCCCACACTGGGCTCCTTGCTCTGCGGGAGGCCTGCTTCTCCCTCTGCCCCTCTCCCTGACGTGTGTGCGCTCTCGCGCGCTCTCTCTCTACTGTGCGTGCACAAAACTAAATAAAAAAATCTTTAAAAACACACACACACACAAATGTGGCTTAGAAGATATGTTTTGGGTCTTGCAATGCCCAACCCTTTCAACCCAAATAGTTATTTATACATTAACTTTGATGTCAACTATTATCTGCTGTAAGGGGGTCACACCATTTTTCAACTGCTGGCCTTTCTGAATCTGGCATTTCAAACTGCATAAGTAGCTCTGCCATATCAACATTAAATATCAAGTTTATTCAAGGTCATCCCATATATAGACGAGACCAACTACCTACAGGCCCAGTGCAAATGAATGACACCTGAAGCCACCCACATCCAATCCACAAGTATTTACTGAAAAACTTGTGCACATAAGGCACCATACGAATCACAGGGAGTGAATAAAATAATGAACAAGGCATCCTCTGTCCTCAATGAATGTATAAACTATCAGGAGAGAGGAGATTCAGATACAACCTACCATCATATGGGGAGTAAATCACACACACCATAAGAGAGGGACAAAGGCTAGGCAAAGCCAAAGGCTAGACAATATCAAAGGGGGGAAAGGATGAGAAGAAGGGTATCAGGAATACCTCTGTGGAAGGAGATGGCATTTAAGGGAGCCCTTGAGGGCTGTGAAAGAAACAGGGAAGGGGCATTCTATGGGGAAGAAACAGCATGAGCAAAGACATGGAGCACGGAGCTAGAAAACAAAAAGTACCTTTGGAGACAGTAGCTCAATGCAGCTAGAGCTTAGGTTTTGTTGGGAAGAGCAGTGGAAGATAAAGTTAAAAAGGCACAATACAGTGAAAAGAAACCTTTAAAGATCTTTTAATCTTCCCATTTTATAAAAGAAGAAGCTGACTCAAGGTCATAGTTAAAGATGGAATTAAGAAAAACCCAAGGGCGCCTGGGTGGCTCAGTTGGTTGAGCGACTGCCTTCAGTTCAGGTCATGATCCTGGAGTCCTGGGATCGAGTCCCACATCCAGCTCCCTGCTCAGCAGGGAGTCTGCTTCTCCCTCTGACCCTCCTCCCTCTCATGCTCTCTGTCTCTCATTCTCTCTCTCGCAAATAAATAAAATCTTTAAAAAAAAAAAAAGAAAAACCCAAGTCTCCTAACTCTTGCTAAGTGTTTATTTCCCCCTTTTGTACCACATGGGTTGCAGCCAGATTACAGAAAAACCTGAATAAAAGATTATATATGAAAGTGCTTTTAAAACTATAAAGTACAGGGGGTATATGGGAAATCTCTATACCTTCTGCTCAGTAATTCCTATGAACCTAAAAGTATTCTAAAAAACAGTCTATTAAAAAACTGTAAAGTGAGGGGCAGCCTACTTAAAAAACAAAAACCACAAAGTGCCATATAGAATATACCACAATAATTGATTATGCCACACTAATAAGTTCAAACTAAATTCAGGGGGTATAAGGGAAAAGTCTAAAAGTTTTCGAGTAGGGAAATAATAAGATCAGACCTGTGTTTTAAGGCTCTTTCAAACAAGCTAGTGAGGAAAAGACCTCCAATGAGGAAATCAATTAATAGTTTACTGAAATAGTCCACATGTAGGAACAGACAGCAAAAAGGGATATGAGACTCCCTAAAGCAGTGTTCTCAAAGTGTCATCCTGGTAGGAGCATCAGCATCAATGGGGAGAGGGAAGGGGCTTAGAAATGCATGCTCTCAGGCCCTGTCTCAGACCTACTGGATGAGAAACTTCTAACGGTGGGGATCAGCAATCTGTTTTAAGAAGCCCTCCAGATGATTCTGAAGCACGCTTTGGTCTGAGAACCCCTGCTCTAGAATTACAGTCAGAATCTGACAAATGAGTGGAAGAGGCAGGAGAATGATACTACTGAATAAAGAAAGAACTGGTCTAGGGAGGGATAGGGAATTTAGTTTTATGTATGTGAGGTTTGCCACACCTCTGGGAAATCCATGGGGAACTACATGCAGTAGATGGTTTTTGATGAAGAGCAGGGGAGGGGAGAAAAGTCAGAACCAGAAATATAGACTACAGCAGAGGTAAGGAGATGAATAAAATAACCTTGAGAGAAAGTATACAAAAATGCACTGATATAAACCTTACTGAAGTTTGGCAAATTCATCAAGAACCTTAAAAATGTTTGCAGCATTTGACCCAATAATAACCCACTTCTAGGTTTTCATTCTAAAGATTTAGATATGCATAAAGAGTAATGTTCACAAAAACAAGGGCATTTAACACAGCTTTGGTTCTGAGAAAAACTGGAAACACACTAAAGCCCCCACCCATAGTGGGATGAATGAATAAATTAGGATAAATCCATTTGCCAGAATACAATAGAGCAATTAAAAATTATGTATTCAGGTACCTCATGAATGGGAAATGATTCACAAACAAACATTAAGTGAATAAAACTGGAAATTTTCTAGATGATATAGAAATAATTCTATTATTGTAAAAATAGTATTCATGTATAGTGTATGTGTGTACACACCTATAAGCATTCACATGGGTACCCAAATATAGGTATAAAAATCAGAAGAAAAAAGATCCAAATGTGAATAGTGACTATCTCTGCATTGTGTTGTCACAAGTGACTTTTTCTTCTTTATTCTTTTTTTCCCTACATTGTCAACAAAATGAACACAAATCATTTTTATAATTTAAAACATAAAAATTATGATAAAAGTGATCAGAATATGGACAGCCTAGTGCAGTGGAGCGGTTAGGTTTATAGGACAGAAGGCAGAAGACAGCAACCAAGGAAGAAGGAAAGACTCCTGCCGAGAAGTGCAGTGTGAGGGGCCGCGCAGGGCTATGAGCGTTCGGGACAACCACAAGGCCGACACGAGGAGCCAAGGACAGGGAGGACTGAGAAGAGGCCATGGGACTGCGCCATCAGCAAGTCAAGGTTGGGGGTTGAAAAAGGGCTTGTGTCACACACCTTTCTTTTCCCTTTATCACCCCCTCTCCTCTTTTCCCATCTCCATTTAGAAAAAGCAGCCCATTTGGTGACTGGGAGTCCAGGCTTTCAATCCTCACCCCACCACTCAGGAGTTCTGTGATCCTGAGCAAGTTTCTTACCTCTCTGAACTCAGTTTCCTCACGTGTAAAATGGGGACTGATATTATTACCTGCCTTACAGGGTTGTTACAAGAATTCAATGGATTAATATTGTAAGCATTCAGGAGAGTGCCTGATACACAGAAAGCACTCCATAAGTGTTGCCTAGTATTATATCATTTATCCCTTCAAGTTTTCCCTTCTCCTTCCTTCTAGGCTATCTGTGCCTAGCAAGTACTAACACTGGCATTGCTTAGAGACCCACTTAGACCCACAATCCACTTAGACAAAGCTCCAAAGCCACTGATCTTCAAACCATGGTCCCCAAACCACAAAGCATCCCAACAAAGATTTCCCATAGTCTTCATTATCATTCCTAAAACCACAAGGCACCAATGGAAAAATCCATACCTTTCCACTCTTCTGATTATGCATTTCTGTATTTTTCTGCTAACTCCCTACTGTATCTTCAGTGACACAGAGCCAGGCACAAAGTAGGGGCTCGAAAAATTTTTGTTGAATGAACATATGAAATTCTTCCTTCTCTATTACTCTGGCAGACATTGATAACATGTACCAGAAAGGGCAAATACAAAGCCCCAGCTTCTCTATCTACAAGATACAGGATCCATGGGCTCATCCTTTTTGAAACTTCAGTTCCCTCAGCTATAAACTGAGGATATGAATTTCTATTGCTATCTCATGGGGTTGCTGTGGGGATCAAATCAAACAAAATATTGTGTGAAAGGCCACTAAAAAGAATAAAATATACAGATGCCAAGTATTATTATTATTATTGTTCTCATAGAGTATATCTGTATCAATAATAGTGAATCAGTGAAAGAGGAGGGAAGATCCTATGAAGCAGTAAATGTTGACTTGAAACTGCCCAAGAATAGGCTAAGCTACATGGAGGCATGTGCAAATCCAATTTCTGGTTCTTCCCCTATCACAGAATTAGATGTAGTCTTAAAAATAAGTCTCTCCAGTTGGTATACCTATATCCTCTAAGTAGCCTAAAAATTCTTCCACTGCCCTTCAGGCAGCACTGATAATTAAAGGCTTTGGTACATTAGAGAGGCCATTCTATGCCATCCCTTGGACTACACAGTGCTTCCTAATCTAACAGTACACACAGCAGGAGGCCTTAAGCCCAATGACCAGAGCTAGGAGGAGGAGACAGGATGAATGAAGAAGGCAGAGAGCCACTCACTTGGCTGGGGGCAGGGACAACATCTTGTGCATGGTGGAGGTCATTCGGTCTCTGCCCAGACTGAAGGCATCCTTAGTCAGGGACACAGCTTCCTTGGTGAGGTCCATAGTGGCATGTAGAGCCTCCTTTGTGGCATCCTTGGTCATGTGAATAGCACTTGACAATTCTCCCTCAATGTTCTTCAAGGGGATGATCTCGGCCTGTCCATTCACAGCAGTATCCCTGCCATCTGGGGGCTTCAACACAGCTGGTAAAGTGGACGCCTGGGTTCTGCTCAGTCTCTTGGCCTGTAAGAAATCCACTGCCTCATGGCCCTTCCCTACCTCCTGCTGTGCAAGAGGATCTGAAGCCTGTAGTTCTCCATTGCTATGGAGAGGCACTGGCCTATCCTGGGATGCATCCAGATTTTCAACGCCACTGTCCTCCAGAACCTTCTCAGGGCTTGCTGGGCCCTGGTCTGAGGAGGCATCAGACTTCAGCTCCCTATCCTCTGAAGGAGACAGCTCTGAATCGATGAGGCTGGTGGTATCTGAAACTGCAGAGTCAGCTTCAACAGCCGCCGGGGCAGGATGCATGAGCAGAGCCACCTCAGCGCTGGGGAAGAGGACCCCAATGCAAGCTGTCTGGTCCTGCAGAGGAGAGCCAGTCATGGCCTCTGTGTCCTTAGTCAGTTGCTCTTGAAGACCCTGTAGCACCTCCTTCAGGCGGAGCAGAGCCAAGTACTGGTAATGGTCAAGCCTCACGCGGACATGTGCGGGGGAGTGTACAAGCATGTGAACATCTGCTGCATCCTCAAGCTCAGTCAGAGGCCCTTTGCTGTCCACGCTACTGCTGCCTTCTCTCAAAACATCCATGACTTCTGTAAGGCCTGACAGGCTTTTCAAATCATGCTCAGTCTTTGACCTTTGATGGGGCACAGCATCAGGGGCAAGGGCCTCAGAATGGACAGGACTGCCAAAGCTAGCGGATGGTTTCAGCCTCCCTTCTGTGGCCAAAAGGAGCTTCCGTGCCTGAGCCTGCTGCCAGGGGAGGGGTAGGCAGGCCCAAATGGACAAGGGGAAGGGGGCCACAAAATTCAAAGTATGGCCTTTGAAGTTCTCTGTTCCCTCAAAGTCCAAGGAGATCTGGGTGAAGTGGATGGACCACAGATCCTGGGAAGCCTTAAGCCTCTGGGGAGGGAGGGTACTGGGTTGAGGGAGGCGGGAATCCATCTGGAAAGCATGATGTAAAAAAAGCATGTGCAGAAGGCTAAAGCCACCTGGAACCTTGGGAAAGTGAACATAATTGGAATGAAAGAACTCAGCAGCCGCAAAACCTCGGAAGAGACTTTGGAGGTCTGGACAACTACAATGTGGGGCATGACGTGTATTGGTGGCAGTCACGCCCGATGCAGAGAAGATGAGGGCCTGAGGACGATGCAACCCAGCCTGCTCTCTCTTCTCCAGCGGGAAGCTAACCTTCAGAGAGAAAATGAAACCCAATTCAGAATGGACATCTGAGTAGCTCCCCAACCTGCTATTAATACATGTGTAAAAGACCGAGCCGCAATACTGTTTTTCTTACTTCTATCAAAGGGACAGAGAGAACCCTGGATTATAGCCACGGGAGAAATGCAGCTAGGGCTGCCAAAAGGGAATGAAAATCCCACTCTCCCCTACCTTCAACCAGAAGGCATCCAGTCGGATATCCAAGTGTTCATCTTTCTGGCTCGAATCTTCCAGCTTGTAGATAGCTTTGAACTGCTCCAAACTGCGGTATAAATCCAGGCAGAAGAGGTTTCCCCAGAGCAAGCTGACAGGATCCATAGTAAACGTCAGACCATTTAACTGAACGTAGAGATTGGGACAGGGAACTGGAAAGCAGGAAAAAAAAAAGAATTGCCGTGTACAGAGTAGCAACTCGACTCCTACTTACCAGCTGATATTCATTTTATTACGAAGAAAGCAAAGGTGCATATTTCTACACGGCAGAGTTTTTAACAAAGGTGTGCTAAACTAACTCAAACACCTAAAATTCCTAGAGACAAATGAGAATACAAGTCGTGGCCCCAAGGCTGGCAGATGTGAAGAGCATGAGCTAAACAGTAAGAAGTGAGCGGATCAGATGCTTACCTGGAAGCTCCTGATTATCGGGGAAGTAATACTCTGTGAACTCAATATGAATGGCAGAGACCTGAGTGGGAAGATTGTGAAGCTTCCGACTGCAGGAAAGGAGTGTAGATGGCTTCTTACTTGGCTGTCCAGCCGTAGAAACCTACACAACCACACGCAAGTTGCTGTTAGCCCCCTTACAGCATCCAGAATAGAATTCCCTCAATTTCCTCTGAGGTCATAGAAAGCCACTGCCACCCTTGCAAAGTCTACCACAGGGAGCAAAGGGCTTTTCACACGTATTGCAGGCATTCTCGCACCTGCTCCCACTATCTGCAAGTTCACTGCTCTCAGGGGAAGGTTGGTAGTAGGGTATCAGAGGAAACTGGGGGAGTCCCAGGTCCAGATCTCAGCAGCCATCCATGCTCAGAAAGAAACAGACCAGTGTTACTAATCCACCCAGAAGTGAGGGAAGCAGCCCCTGAATCCCACAATCTTCTTCACACCTGTTGCCTTCCAAATGTACTGTTCCACCCCTTTCCAACCATGTCTCCCTGCATCCTGGGCTTCTCACCTGGTGGATGTCCAAGTCATCCACCCGTATTACCAGGCAACTAGAGCGCAAGCGATTCCATGCTGGAGGCCGAAAGGCAGCCTGTCGGCCCTGAGAGGGGCTTCCTTCAACGGGGTTCTTTCGAGGACTGGAGAGAGAATCTAAATAAAAATAAGAAAGTAGGAAAGAGAATCAGGTACATTTAACTCTCATTACTAACAGAATTAGGAAAGTAAAAATCCTAAGACCACTAAGGCTATATATATGTAGAAAAGAGAGCTTAACACTGTCTAGCTCCTAGAAGGAACTCAAAAATTGTATTCTCCTTAAGACCAAGGCCACAGTCTCTGGAATAAAGGTGACAACAACCTCTCCTCAACACTGCAGCTAGTCCTAAAGACAACTAGGACTCTGTAAAGAAAAAAAGTCACTGATGTCTTTCCATGGGATCAGGTTGGGATAATTAGCTAGTCCAGTGCTTTACCTTCACTGGATATTCAAAAGTAAATAGCAAGAGGCTAAGCAATGGGAGTCCTCCAGCTCCTTGTAACCTACCTGCTTTCCTCCTGAAGGGAGAATCTACCCCCAGGTGCCAGGGCGGTTTGAGACCCGTCTCTTCATGCCACTTCTCCATTTTACTCTGAAATTCCATCACCAGCTTCTGGGCCCACTGGACTCGTGTCTCCATGGCCTCACAGTGCCGTACCCAATGTTTGCAGCTGTCACCTATGCAACAAAGAAGTAAAAAGATTTCAGTCCAAGATCATGATCCAACATTCTGATTTTTCCCTTCCATTGGTATAGTCATAGTTCAGAATCTGATCCCTCACCCCAATCCAGATTTCTCTGCGGTAAGTAAAAATTATCTAGTGACAACACTCAAGTTCTTCTGGATTCCATATGTGATTTTTCCCTAAGGTTCCCTAAAAGGCCAGCTGCTGACTGTCACTATCTTTGACCATGGACTACTAGGAAGGCTCTAAAACTAGTGGAAGTAAGGGGCAGAGCATAGAGTCAAAAGCAACATCTCAAGCACTGCCTCTCCTCCTACTTCTTCCCATCCCTGATAAAGAATCATCAATAGTAGACCCGACAAGTTTCTTGAAGAGGGCTATTCCCAACACCCCTCTGAGCTGCAACTCCTGGCACCCTCCTGCTGGACAGTCAGGAATGAACCCAAGAATCTGTCCTCAATACACGGGTACCTGGGACACACTAGAACTGCTGCTATTCAGAATTGTCCTACCTGCCCAGTGGAAGGGGTAATAGTCAAATGCCATCTTGCGGAAAGTAAGCTGCATTGCACCACCCATGAGTCTGTTTGCAGAGACACCTATAAAAGAAAAAGAAAGGTGAACAACAGCAGAAGAAACAAAGAAGCCTAAATACCACTTGAAGTACTTAAGTCCTCTGAGGATCAGTTCCAAAGCCTGAGGGCGCCTGGGTGGCTCAGTCCGTTAAGCGACCAACTCTTGATTTCAGCTCAGGTCATGATCTCTGTCCGGGTTGTGAGACTGAGCTTCACGTCTGGCTCCACGCTGGGTGTGGAGCCTGCTTAAGACTCTCTCTTTCTCTCTCCCCCACCCCACCCCCACCCCACTGCCTCCCCTCTCTCTCTACAAAAAAAAAAAAAAAAGTCTGGTTGATACACAAGTGCAACTGAAAGGCCAGGGTGTCAAGTGATTTGCAAGTCTGAGGCCCTCCTCTCTTGATTTATAATGGTCAACGGACAACACCCAAAAAAGGTATATCCCATTATCTCTGTAAATGGCTGCCAGATTTCCAGAAAGGCAAAAGAAACTGCAAAACTCAGGATTCAGGAATTACAATCCTAGGTATCCCACTGACACATTCTAAAATCCTGATTGATTGGTTCCCCCAAACCTAACAATGCTAGGATTGCTGTTCCTTGGCCCAACACCTGGAGAGGCATAAGCCAAATTCCCCCCAAAACAGAACCCACATTATTTCCTTTCATATCCTGGCCTCAGAGCTAATTAGACAATCACTACATAAAATACATACACAGTACCATGGAACACCAAAACACTGCACTAACAAGGACATTTGTAAAATACACATACAGGATATTGTAGGTAAACTGGAATTTTTAGCATCAAGTCAAATACTGTATTATATTTATCTTGAATTTACATTTAATTCTTACTAAATGAATGAACCTTCCCTATTTCTTTTTTTTTTAAGATTTTATTTATTTGTCAGAGAGAGAGAGCACAAGCAGGGGGAGCGGCAGGCGGAGGGAGAAGCAGACTCCCCGCTGAGCAGGGAGCCCGATGCAGGGCTCGATCCCAACCTGAGTCGAAGGCAGATGCTTAACTGACTGAGCCACCAAGGCACCCCAAACTTTCCCTATTTCTACCTTACCTCTCCGACTACATTCTAAGAATTGTTAGTAGAGTAGTTAGAATAGACACTACTTCTCCTATATATGCATATTGTCTGACCTACCCTGTTCTACGTTTCTATCTCTTACTAGGGTGAAGGGAAATACCATGGGATCCTCTGGGTGTAAGCTGGTACATTTCCGTCTAGTCTGGATTTCACCACCTCAAGTTCTGGACTAATCACCATCCTACACTCATGTTCCTTCTTCTCAATCTTTTTGTTCGTTATCACTACCTCTAGGAGCTTATTTAGACATTTTTTTCATAATTGCCTCTTCATGAAATCTTCATACCACAGATGTACTATATATCTGCTTAGGTACTGTGTCTCTCTGTGCTTTATACATAAAAAGAATGAATACAGGGGCGCCTGGATGGCTCAGTTGGCTAAGCGTCTGCCTTCGGCTCAGATCATGATCCCAGGGTCCTGGGATCGAGCCCTATGTCGGGCTCCCTACTCAGTGGGGAGCCTGCTTCTCCCTCTGCCTCTACCCCCCCACCCTGTGCTTGCTCTCACTTGCTCTATCTCAAATAAATTTTAAAAATCTTTTTTTTAAAAAAGATTTTATTTAAAAGCTTTTGACAAAGTTCAGCATCCTTTCTTGATCAAAACTCTTCAGAGTATAGGCATAGAGGGTACATACCTCAATATCATAAAAGCCATCTATGAAAAACCTACAGCGAATATTATTCTCAATGGGGAAAAACTGAG